>NC_142724.1:18520717-18870588 GCF_055471065.1 Atractosteus spatula
AGATGAAACAGCCCTACACAGCCCTGTCGCAGTACTCGAATATAATTATTTTAATTAATTTCTTTAGATACGCGATTCTTTTAATACAGTCTTTGCTGTGCTCTTGAGGATCCTTGTGATATTTTGAGCTCTGGTTGAATGATAAGTGTCGCAGTTTAAATAATTTTCATAGTTAGAAATTATGAAATGCTCTGTTAAAAGCAAGGGAGTTTTTATGTCCGTTACAGTAAAAGAAAATGCCTGACAAAGTAGGGCTTGGACAGATTCCAAGTGCATTTTTGCAATTTACGTTGGATTGTGCATTGTGCATTGTGCTGCTGTAATACAGTTTAAAATAATTAAAAGTCTAAACAGTATCAGCTTTATTTATGGGTTGCAATTTAAAAAAAGTCAAAAACCGCACTCAAAATGCAATTTAGAGCTTTCTGGCAAGAGGAGACACCCAAATTAATAATGTAACATGCCACTGTTTGTGCATGAATAAGGTTATACTGCTATTTCCTTAGATACGCGATTCCATGGGGTTTTTTTTAATCCCCGGCAGAACCGGGCATCTATAAGAATCAAGTAATAGGTTTATTCTAAAAAAAAAAGAAGAAAGAAAAACACATTCCATAAGAATCAGTGCTTTTATATAGCGCCTTTAAAGGTGGCTTCTCAAAATGCTTTACAGGATAAAAACAACAATAACAACAACAACAATATTGTATTTCATTGCACTTTGACAGATCGTCCTTAAATCAATTGTTGACTCTTCTCTCTTTACTAATTATATGGAGTGACTGAGCTCCGCTCTGTACCACACAATGATCCCCCCAGAGTCTCTGCCCCGAGTCATTTGTGGTTTTTTGACAGAGGGCAAAAAACTCTCTCTCTCGCTCACCCCCCCTCTCTCTCTCGGCCTCCCCCCTGTGTATTGTCTGTTTAGGGTTCTGTAGCATTCCACATGGCTGGACAGCTTGTTCCCCCGTCCCACCCCTTTCTGTGTACAGTAGAGCCTCCTGTCCTGACTGGTGGAGCTCATACAACTGTGTCTGGAGAGAATCCAGGGTATCAGCTTCAACCACACGGCTGGGCAGCTTGTTCCCCCCTCCCGCCCCTCTCTGTGTACAGTAGAGCCTCCTGTCCTGACTGGTGGAGCTCATACAGCTGTGTATAAAGACATTTAATTAAACACGGGTTTGCGATTTAAATGGAAATGGGGGTGACGGGAACTCTTAATCTAAATAAAAATAAAATAAATAAAACAGGTTGAGATTGTTAATAACCACTTTTCATGCGTGAAACATCTGGTTACCCAGAGAGGACAGGCTGTGCTCCCACTGCCAGCAAGCAGGGAGAAATAGAGACAGAGGTGCAGTTCCTACTTCACTGTGACAGGACACGGGAGAAATGGAATACTGGTGTATATTTTTTCTGTGAAATACGGTACCAAGACCAGTATTCTGGGTTGTCCCTATACCAGAGATTATGGTAGGCTTCAGAATGGTGATTGGCTGACACTATCTGAAACCCCTCTGATTGGGGAAAAAAGACCTGCTGATCTGTTCTACATACCAGGAAGAGGATTTCTTTCTATTCAAAACATGTATTTCAAATGTTTAATTAAGACGGAATTAAGACTTTTGGGTTGTAATTTAAAAAAAGACAAAATGCAATTTAGAGTTTTCTGGCAAGAGGAGTCGGGTTCGGATAGGACGGACCCAAAAACTCAGACTTGCGGAGTTAAAAGCTGTCTTTATTTTTCCTCTCCGTCACCACCTGCCAGCAAGCTCTTGCGCGCCCCGACCAGAGAGAGAAACACCCAGGGGTGCAGAACCAGGGAACTATTTACATATTAAAACTATTTTCCAAATTTAATATGTGCTTTTCTATATTTATTGTCAATTGATTGTCCATAATATTGCTATTGTTAAGTTCTCTAAAGCTTTGTGATAGTTTACCCATTGTTATTAAAAATGACTTGGATTCGAACATGTTGTGATATTTAGAAATATAAAAAGTCAATTAATTATCCATAATATTGCTATTTTATTTTTTCAAAGAAATGCCATCCTACTCCTTAGTTAATACAATTGATTATTTATAAACAGTTTACATTGTTAGCAAAATATTTTGAATTATATTGTAACGCAACGGGGGCTCAGGCGGGCGCCCTTGCCACATCAGGTCGGCCCCACACTGTCCGGGGCTCGAACCCGGGACTTCCGCGTCTCTCTGCAGCGACCTAGCCCCGTGAGCTAAAGAGAGATCTCTCTACAGCCCAGTAGCTGTAGTCCTGCTATCACAGGGAAGGGCGGTGACGTCACCTGCTCTGGTACGCCGGCTCTTACACAGTGCCTGTCGGCCGTAAGCGTTACAATATTTTACCCTGTTTTTTCTTTGGTTTTGTATTTAACTTATTATATGATAGTTAGATTGAATGTATATTTGAACAATGAAAATATGTTTTTACAAGATGCGGGGGAAAGTGCAACAACTTATTACAGTGCTAAATTCAATATTATTGAATACTAATAGTTTATGCTAACACCTAACTTTCTTAATTAGATGTATTTAAAACAGTGAACTACTGTAAGTGTAACATAACATTAAGAAATACAATCGAAAATAGTTTTGTGGTGTTTGTATAGATTAAACGTTTCTAAAATGTATAACATAACAAAATTAAAGACGATAAAAATCTGCGGAATTCACAGACGCCAGTAGAATGAACAATTCTCCCAGATATCCAACTGTTGCCCATCACTCAAGAGAAGGAGGGGGGTTGTACTTGCAGTGTATCGGTATAGATGGGAAAGCCAGAGCCGACTGCTACGCCGCCCTCGTGTTTGGGGTGCTTATCATTCTCAGTGCATAACAAGGAAGATTAATAAACATAAACATAATCTCATGGTTAAATAGTCAAGTCTAGCCATGTGTGAGTCTAGTCTCACAGAGCTTCAACAACAGATGACAACTTGTGAGTTAGATTAAGAATGAATAAAAGCATTTCATTAATAACGCGTTTGCGTTTGTCTGGGTGCTGACAAAGTAAAAAACAAGAACTGTGTGTGTGTCTCTCTCTCTGCTGGCGTTTGTAATCGTTTTTATTTTTAAATACATTTTAGAAAAGTAATGTACCATAAAATTACTGTGAGACATATTTGGGTTAACATGTTCAGTGTTCAGTGTGTGTGGTAATTGTTTGGTGCGAGTGAAGTTTTATTTAATCTCTGACCCAGGGAAACGTTTTATTTTTTCAAAGAAATGTTTGTTAAAAAAATCACGGCATGGCTCCAGCTGGATTCAAACACCCAACGTGTGATGTATAAGTCAGGAACCTAACCCACAGCGCCACTGGCAAGGTCACATGAGGCATGTTGAAAAATCCCTAGAGAAACAGTATCAGCAGACATTGTACAGCGTGTACTATTCTTGTGTTGCGGTACATTAATATAATTATATCGTTATTAATTTCTTTAGATACGCGATTCCATATTATATTCCCTTTTAATCAAATTCTAAAAGTATGCTTGTTGACTCTGGTATCACGTTAGTTAAAGACTTCGATGCTTAAAATGTTTAGGGAGAAATGGAATACTGGTGTGTATTTTTTTCAAGACCAGCTATATACTGTATGTTTATGTTCCAAAATTAATATCGTTTATGGCCTTCACACGCGTTACAGTATGCTCCTATTCTTTTTATGCTCAGCTACTAAGATTTCCCTTCAGTGGTAAAATTCCATATAAATATTCAATACTTAAACGGGCACAGTTAAGACATTTAAATCTTTCTACGACCGACCAACGCACCACGAGTGCCCCTGTCGGTCAACCAATCACGTACCGCAGTATTTTGTGTCACAATGCGCGGGGCCGTAGCCAATTACCCGCGGTACGTGTCTGTGCCGCGTACTTTGAATGGCTGCATCTGTACATTAATAAGTTCCATTAGATAGACAGGTGCCTGACTTCTGAGAGCCTTGTAAGCAGAAAGATTTTGAAGTCCACCCTGCCTGCACCTGACAGGAAGCCAATGAAGATAGCTAAGTATGGGGGTTATATGGTCATACTTTCTGCTCCTAGTAACAATTCTATCTGCTGCATTCTGAATTCACTGTAAGGTGTTGAAGGAGTGGTTGGTGCTCCCTGATAGTAGGGCATTGCAGTAGTCTCACCTGTTGTATATAAGAGCATGTATTAATTTCTCTGTGCCTTGAGTGGAGAGAAACTGCCTTAGTTTTGCAATAATTCTTAACTGTAGGAAGCATGTTTTAGATACTGTTTTAACAAGAGAGTCAAATGAGAGCCTTGTGTCTAATATGACACCTAGGTTACGTGCTGAGTCTTTGAGGCAAATTTTTAAATCCTCTGAGTTAAGTGCTGAAGTTATAGTAGTCCTATCAGTATTGTTGCCTCCAAACAACAGAACCTCAGTTTTATCATAGTTGAGTAACAAAAAGTTTTCACACATCCGAGTCTTTACGTCATTAATGCAATTAACTAAAGTGATAATAGTTGAGTTGTTGTTTGGTGTAAATAAAATGTATATTTGAGTGTCATCAGCATATGAATTAAAATGCAAAGGAACAAGTAATAGGTTTATTCCATGCTGAAAAAGAAGAAAGAGAACTCAACGTTTCGGCCGTGAGCCCTTCTTCAGGTGTGAGAGAGACAGGGCAGTAGGCAAAGGTAAAGTAACGGGAGAACAAAGGTTGGGAGGGAGGAGGAGCCTACGCATGCTGACGCAGCTACCCACCTGAACTACAGCTACCCACCTGAACTACCTACCCATATGAATTAAAATGATTAATATTATATTTTGTATTATCCTACCTAGCGGCAGCATGTAGAGAGACCACAATATTGGTCCCAGCTTTGATCCCTGTGGTATCCCACATTGAACTGGTGACATTGATGAAGCAGTACAATTATTAGATATTTGAACATAATAAAAATGATTACTTAAATATGAAGTAAACCACTTAAGGACTGTTCCAGATAAGTCAACCTCAAACTCAAGCCTGTGTAACAAAACAGAGTGGTCAACCGTGTCAAAGGCAGCACTAAGATCTAGAAGCTCAAGCACTGTTGCATTCCCCGCATCAGTAGCTAACAGAAAATCATTTACGACTCTTGTTAATGCAGTTTCAGTGCTGTGGCCTGGGCAGAAACCATACTGAAATTTGTAGTATATAGAAGTATACTAATTGAATCCAGATACAGTTGAAGTTGGGCCACAGCTGTTCTCTCAAGAATTTTAGATAGAAATGGGATGTTTGAGACAAGCCTGTAGTTGTTAAGAACTTCTTAAGAACTGGATCCAATTTTGGCTTCTTAAGGAGCTGTCTAACAACCGCTACCTTAAATTGATCAGGTACAACACCTGATGCAAGGGACATGTTCATCATACTAATTATAGGTCCTGCCAGTACTTCGAGGAATCTTTGACTAGTTGAGTGGGGATGGGATCTAGCGGACAGGTGGTTGACTTTGTCTTAATAATTAATTTCCAGTATATTGGTCTAAAACATTTCACATAACAAGACTACATCTGGACAGTATACACTAGCAAACAACAGAGTAAGTAACTGGCTCACTTAAACGTCTGTCTTCACTATTCTGGTATGGTTTTAAAATATTGATAAGCTGTTCTGTATTTTCTTGCAATTGTAAAAATAAATCTTCTTCCCTCCTTTACTTAACTTAAAGAATTCCATGAAGAATTCTTTAATCACAAAACCACCACTTCTAAAAATGTATTCAGATAAACACACTCAAGGCAGAGCCAATTTTCTGAGAAACAATTAACCTCCAAGTATGTCTTTGGACTGTGCAGTATTGTGTGTTAAATCTAACTGTGCTGTAATCAACTAAAATATGATGTAATTGGTATATACATATATGATACTGGTTTTAAAGCCACTTCAGAACAGTGTGTGTGAAATATACTGTACAGTGTAAAATTGTTTCCTGATTACTTGTTGCTGAAGTACATTGTTCATTTTATACTTGTAATATGCAGCATGAAATTAATAAAAATCTAAACACTATTCAACTCAAATTCTATAACTGAAAAACAGTTGTTTCAAGGGGCTCAGAATTGACCGGGATTCAAAATGAGGTGTTTTCTAGCAACAGCCCAAATGCTCCCATATGCCAAGTTAAGCATTTACTGTGCCATCTGGTGGTTTTACGAAGTAGTGCAGTATAATTCAATTCAATTCAAGGTGCTTTATTAGCATGACCGATGGGTACAATCAGTGTTGCCAAAGCAAATAAAAGTAATGATATTTACATTAAACAAAACAAAAAATAAAAGTAAAATAAAATCTACAGACGTATTACAGACATTTACAACAAAGACATATTATAAAATATTGACATATACTGTAGGTGGATGGAGCATTATTGGGAGACAGACTCACTGTTCCTCAGGCTGTGATAGGAGATCACATACTGGGCTGCCAGTTCAACTGAGTTCCCTCCTCCCTCTCCCAGTAGGATTGGGACCCTTTGTGATTCTGACAGGTATGGGAACTCTGGGATTAGATTTCTGAATTTCGGGAAGAATGTTTCTCTAATCCCAGAGTATCTGTCACAGTGCAGTAGGAAGTGCACCTCTGTCTCTATTTCTTTCTGCTGGCAGTGGGAGCACAGCCTGTCTTCTCTGGGCAGCCAGGTCTGCCTGTGTCACCCAGTTTCTTTGGCCAGGCTGTGGTCACTGAGCCTGTACTTTGTCAGGGTCTGTTTCTTTTTGCTGTTTCTTATCTTGGTCAAATATTCGGCTAGTGTGTATTGTCTGTTTAGGGTTCTGTAGCATTCCAGTTTATGTTGTGTTTGTGTGTGTGTGTCCCAGTGTGTGAGATATTGCTGTTTCTGTATATCATATACAATATATAACAGAATATTTGTATTTAAAAAAGTGAGTGTGGTTTGCATTCAGAATGGATGCGTGTTTAGTAGGTCACCCCCAATATTTGTTTATGGCTGGACCGTGTTTCACTTCTGAAAATGAATGTCCTGTCTCAGTTTCTTTATCCCATTTGAACGATCCCTTTTCTCACAATATTTTGAAAAAAACTTACATGGTTGGTTCAGCTATTTTATATGGTGGATGCAGAGACCTAAGATGACAACGTGCCTACCAAGTACCAAGGAAGACCTAGTCTCCCAGTAAAGAATAGCAGTTAAGTGCCAACCTACGTTCTGAAGGTGATTTGGTACGTAATGACCCTCCTCAATTTGGATTGATATTGAACTTCTCAATCAAAATATCCTTCACAGAATATGTTGCTCCTTAAGAATTTAAAATTAAACAGAGTCTTGTGAAAACCCAATGACAATACAGTCAAGACATGGAGCGCTGTTTAGTGCATTGAGGGGAGATTAGGGCTGGCTTCTGCATTTACTCCAAATACTGACCACCATGACCTCTTACCAGGCATTATGGATTCTGGTTTTAAACTATGGGTGTCAAGAGTTATTGTTAATTTTAATGATTTGTTTGCTGATTCCCCACTGATATCTTTTAATCAGATTATCAAGAGGTACAGCACCACAAGATGAGAATTTTTCTAGTACTTGCCTATAACAGACTTTGTAAAGAAAAAAAAACTACACTGTTCACAGAGTTCCGTCTTTCATCTGCTGAGAGATGGGTTGTTCTCAAAAAAAAGAGAAAATATAAATGCTCTATTTGGGTTTTTATGATATATTGGACTACTCTACTCTAATACCAGTACTCAGTGCACTGAGCATTTGTACACTAAGCTACATATACAACCATTTTTCATGTAATAAATTTTTACCTTGTTAATATTTAATTCTCCAGCAAGTGGTTCTGTATGAGGTCTAATTGAGAAGTATTATATAAACAGAAATTAGTCAAAAACACACTCCTATAGTGAGATAGCAGGACTGAGAGGTGAGCTTCTTGGAGTTTTGAGGCTCATGTAAACTTAAGCATATTAAAATATATTTAATATATTTGCAAACCTTATAACCTACAGGATGTGAAAAGCTGAGTTTGCAGTTTATGTTTCTAATGCCGAAGAGTCCAATCACTGTTTTGGAGGATTATGTATGTACTGGAATTACATATCTGTAGTTTTTCTTTCCAGCTTAGCTTTTAACAATTTAATACTCATTATTTTACTTAACTGAACAACATCTATCATCTCTTCGGTGATTTACAAACACAGCAGCCCTCCAGGACTGTCAGCTCCACATTGGGAGGTACGGTGTGATGTGGGTTTCATGCTGTGTTTTTAAATACTTACTGTTTGCTCCAGAGTGTTTCCCTCCATGGTCTATCAAGTTCTAAAAAACAGAAATGACATCATGACAACCTTCAGGTAACTGGAAAGCATAATGGTTTCTTCATCCTTTTATTGCCTTTTGAACTACAAGTTGACGGTAAAGTATCAAATTGTTGGAGATTGTTGCAATACCATGAATGTAAAGTTTGCACTGTATATTTTAACACCATACTACAGTGATATGAAGAGGCTTGTAAACATTCCTGTACATGTATCAGTCTGTATTTATGGGCTGTAGAAATGCAGATGAACACTGTCCCCACTGCAGTTCATTTCCCCACTTGCCTCTCCCTTGTATTTTTAGATTATTTAAAAATACAGCTGTTAATCATACTGTAGTTTTTGTGGGGGAAAGGGGGACTGTCTTTCATTGGAAGGTTCGCCTATTCTACTCATACATGAGAATAATGGGGGGGGGGAAAAGTGCCCGCGGTCATTTTTTTCATTGACAGACAAAGTTGTATTGTGTTCACAAAAACTACAGTATGCTTAACAGCTGTTCAATCAGTTTAATTCAAAACACTTTATTCAGTGGGGCAATCTAACAGACGCCTCAAGCCTTAAAATGAAATCCTATATATTGTAATTAGAATCGAGAATAACAAAACAGTATTAAAAATACCACTGAAACAATAATAATGTGTCTGGTCATGATTAACAGTATACATTTCATAATAACAATTTCAAGCTTCTTGTAGCTTTTTCAGAGTCATTTTTTATTTCTGTTTTCAACCACAGTAAAGTTAGCTTGAAGTTCGAAAACATTTTTTGGCACACTTGTAGCGTTTTCACGAGACCTCCTAGAGTTACGAGAACACTTGCTATATGTTCAGGTAGATTGCCGGGCAAAGGATTTGTGCTCTCTCTCTCTTGCTGTTGCTCGCTCGTTCCCTCTCTCTCAATTCAGTTCAATTTAAGGTGCTTTATAAGCATGACTGATGGGTACAATCAGTGTTGCCAAAGCAAATAAAAATAATAAAATTAACATGAAACAAAATAAAAAATAAAATCTACAGACATTTACAACAAAGACATATAAAATATTTACATATACTGTAAACATATTGAGTATTATTGGGAGACAGACTCACTGTTCCTCAGGCTGTGATAGGAGATCACATACTGGGCTGCCAGTTCAGTTGAGTTCCCTCCTCCCTCTCCCAATAGGATTGGAACCTGTTGTGATTCTGGCAGGTGTGGGAACTCTGGGACTAGATTTCTGAATTTAGGGACAAATGTTTCTGTAATCCCAGAGTATCTGTCACAGTGCAGTAGGAAGTGCACCTCTGTCTCTATTTCTCCCTGCTGGCAGTGGGAGCACAGCCTGTCCTCTCTGGGCAGCCAGGTCTGCCTGTGTCGTCCAGTTTCTATGGCTAGGCTGTGGTCACTGAGCCTGTACTTTGTCAGGGTCTGTTTCTTTTTGCTGTTTCTTATCTTGGTCAAATAAACAGCTAGTGTGTATTGTCTGTTTAGGGTTCTGTAGCATTTCAGTTTATGTTGTGTTTGTGTGTGTCCCAGTGTGTGAGATATTGCTGTTTGATCTGTGCTGTGATGTGGTTGAGTCTGAGTTGTGGTGATCTAGCAGTGCTGTCCTGATGCTGGTTAGTGCCGGTGTGGCTCAGGTCGGTGAGCCTCAGGACCAGTTGGCTTAGGGGGCTCTGTTTTGGGCTCAGCTCTTGGCTCAGCAGGGCTTTGTGGTGGTAGGAATTTTGGTCACTGTTTTTTAGGTGTAGCCAATACTTTAATACTCTTTTATGTATGTTTATCAATAGTGAGTATCTCTCTCTCTCTCTGCTGGCGTGCGGGCGTGGGGGTTGTGCTGGCTGTGCCGATAAATAAAAGAGCCGTTTTTCAGTCAAAGAATGTCTGAATCACCGTGCCCATCCTCGCCGAACCCGAAAATACTACAATATATATTTTTATATATATTTCTAAATATCACCCATGCGGGTTGTTCGCACAAACTCGTATTGAGCAGTATTTCTCGAATTGTGAACGTATGTACGCAGGGTGTAGGGCGCAAACTCACGTGAGCCTGAAAGCACTAAATTATTAATAATACGGTATCTTCCATGTCGCATTAACATTGGAATGTTCTTTTTTACAAGTGTAAAAAGAGGCAATACACAACGTGTCTCCTCTATAACTCTTCAGTTTACAGAGAAATTCCGCCAGAACCTAACAACATTGTCCAATAATACTCTTCTTCTGTCTAATTTTTAGTTAAGCAGGATTTGAGCTACAGATCATAAAAAAAAAATTCACTTTTTCACTTTTTTCACCCGCTGCGATTCAGGTGTTAATAAAACCTGTTTACAAAGAAAGTGGGATACAGTCATACTACCAGCTATATAAATACATATATTTATCCTATATAATACATATATAGATCCTTAAATTAATATCATTATTAATTTTATTTAGATACGCGATTCCCTATTATATTCCCTAATAATTAAATTATTAAACATAATTTTAAAAGTATGAGTTTATTTTACTGCAATAACGAGCGGAAGTATTTATGGAAAATGGTAATCACTTAACTCACTTAACTTTGAACGTTTTGTGATATTAAGAAATACCAACAAACTCAATATACTGTTCATAAGATTTGCTATTTTAGTTTTTCAAAGAACCTTTTATTTGTTAAAAAAAAATTCCTGGCAATAGCTGTGTTTGAACACCCGAATTCCAGCACGGAAAGCACACGCCTAACCCATTAGACATAATCACGTGGGAAGAAGTGAAACTGAAGCAGACATTTCCAAAGAAAGTGTACTACTGTGATCATTTGAGCTACAGTATATGAATATAATTATATCGTTATTAATTTCTTTAGATACGCGATTCCATATTATGTTCCCTATTAATCAAATTCTAAAAGTTTGCTTTTGTTTACTGCGATAACGAGCATATTCACAGAAAAGGTTAAAACATTATAACTTTTTACAAAGTATATAAACTTAATATAGTCAGAAGGAGCACGTAAAAACTTTTCCAAAATAACCACAGTATGTAACAGAATGCAAGACTTCAGTATACTTCAGAATTCGGAAGAAAGCGGAATACTGGTGTGTATTTTTTATTTAAATGACCAATTCCAGCCATATACAGTTTACATAATGTGTTAATGTTCCTAAATTAATATCATTTATGACTTCCAGGCATGTTATGCTCCTGTTCTTTTTATGCTCAGCTACTAAAATTTCCCTTTAGTTGTAAAATTCCATATAAATATTAAATACTAAGCAGATTAAAACATGCACAGTAAAGAGATTAAATGATTAAATCTTTTCACTGACAACCAATGCACAACGAGTGCCCCTGTCGGTCATTTTGGCCACAAGTGCCACTTATCTTTGACCAGTGAACCACACACCCTCCTATGCTGCAGTTCTGTGAGGTACTGCTAACGCAGTAATTAATGCACTCTCAGAGTGGCTGCATCTGTATGTTGTACACACAATTGTCTTGACAAACTCATTCCAAGACACTCATACATTATTATATTATAATGTAATTATAATGTACAGTATAATATTACATTATACAAGCTATTATAAGATTTCTGATAAAAGAGCAACATACGTATGACAGGCATAGTATAAATTCCTTTTGTTGTGTAATTAAATTACATATAAGTTAGAAGCCTGTCTTTCACTACATAGGAGAAGTGCATTGTTTATTACACAGGGAACAAGTAATGGTTAACTCCATGGTGAAAAGTAGAAAGAAGAAACAATATTTTGGATGTTGAGACACCTTCTTGTTCTAATATTTGTTTAGATTATGTATGAAAGTTGAATCTTACCTGGGTTTGGTGCAGGTTGTGATTCGGAACCACCCATCTCTGTATTGAAATACAATTACATGTGTGACAATCAATCAGCATCAATTTTGTGAAACAATATTACTTTCATAAAACAGCCTCTTTTGACATTTATCAAGATCTCTTTGTCCTGTATGTGTGTTTAGATTTAAAATCTTTAATAATTGGCGTCTGGTTGTTTTGACTGATTTAGTAGACACTATGTTTGAATACCATGTTAGAAAATTGGGATAAACACTTGTGCCTAATTAAATAAAACTATAATTCTCATGAAATATCCTCAAGTGTCTCTACTGAGTAAAAATCAATATTTTCTATCATACTAATATATACAAAAAATGAAAAGTTTTATCATATGTGTAGATTAATAAGTGAGAGTAACATAACAACATTTTATAGTGCCATGACTGTAATTACTGAGTAACTTTGTGGTAATATATTTTTTACCAAGTAAATGCAAATAGTGTTCAGAGTAACTTAGGAATTGCATGGTCAATATGTTGCTAAGTATTATGCTGTATAAATGTCAATAATTATTATACAATTAAATCATTGTAATGATAATGTAACTTCTACTACTTCTTTAGGCTTTTATTTAATTTGTCCAATGTCTATGTCTTTAATCAACTACTGCATTCCAAACCTTTGATAATGTTACTCAATCTAGTTCTCATTGATTAAAAATCATTTTTCTTACCGGTTTCAAAGCAAAGCCCTGGTCTGACCTACCAGAAAAATCCAAGAGATTAAATCAGTGGTTTCACTGAACATACTGTATATTTATAGGAAACATGAAGGACCAATAAGAAGATGCCTGCTAAAAATGAAACAAACTTTAATTTAATTTTCACTTTCAGAATTGATTGTCATGGTTACTTCTAAGATGTTTATCAATTAATGGCACTGTCCTTTGTCTCACTGTCACCACAGTCATTGGTATTGGAGAAGCATTAATTTCCTGGCCATTTACAGGACTGAAAGTTTTATTTCATATTTCATACAGTATACAGTATATGTAACAACAAAAGCAAATCTCACTTTCTTACACTCTTTCAGTGTAAGTGTATCTCTGTACTATAATTACTTGACAGACTAGACTAGGTCCACCCATAAAAGATTTTATGTGTATATCGTTGTATGCTGGGTGTCATGCTAGTTATACCAATTATGGATTATGGCATATCCATATAACATTCTATACCATTTTGCTGATATGAACCAGTAACCAATGAAAAAGGCTACTTGAAAAGTATCATCACTATGTCTAGAGAGATACTGTATGAATGTTGGAGATGTCTCTAAGACAAACCTGGAACAGGTGGTGGCCTAAGAGATCATTGGTACTGTAGGTTGATAGGAAAAGAAATCTGGTAATAATAATTCCTGGCAGTCTTTGTTAAACATGTTTCAGAGAGAGCAGTTAGTTTATAGGTGTTTTACCTGCCAATTGAATAGTTTGTATTTCTTGTATTTTGTTCCTATCATTCCTGACATTTAAGTACTTTGTACATTTATTTTTTTTCTTTTATGCCTGGTTTGATTACAATATAGATGCATGTACTGTACATACAGATACAGCCATTCAAAATGCACGGTACAAACCCATACCGCATGCAATTACCCTCAGGTCACTGCGTTGTACCGCAGTACATGATTGGCTGGCCAAAATGACCGACAGGGCACTCGTGGTGCATTGGTCATTAGTGAAAAGATTTAATCATTTAATCTTTTTACTGTGCATGTTTTAATCTGCTTAGTATTGAATATTTATATGGAATTTTACAGCTAAAGGGAAATTTTAGTAGCTGAGCATAAAAAGAAGAGGAGCATAACACGTCTGATGGTCATAAACGATATTAATTTAGAAACATAAACATATTATGTAAACTGTATATGGTTGGTATTGGTAGTTTAAAGAAAAAATACACACCAGTATTCCACTTTCTTCCTAAACATTTTAAGCATCAAAGTCTTACATGTGGTTATTTTGGAAACGTTTTTACATACTCCTTCTGACTATATTAAGTTTATATACTTTGTAAAAAGTTATAATGTTTTAACCTTTTCTGCAAATACGCTCGTTATTGGAGTAAACAAAAGCAGACTTTTAGAATTTGATTAATAGGGAATATAATATGGAATCGCATATTCATGTACTCTGGCTAAAATGATCACAGTAGTACACTGTCTTTGGAAATCTTTCAGTTTCACTCTTTTCCATGTGATCATGTCTGTGGCATGATAGCTTGAGCATGTACCTTATATACCTGAGGTCTGCGGTTCAAGCCCAGTGGTTGTTATGAGGTTTTTTTTTTAACAAATAAACATTTCTTTGAAAAACTAAACTACCAAATATTATGGACATTTTTTATATTTCTAAATATCACAACATGCTCAAAGTTAAGTCATTTATTAATAACAATGAATAATTTCAAACTGCTACTGATATTATTACTGATAATAAATATTATCGACACCATATTGAAGTTGTTGGTATTTCTAAATATCACAAAACGTTCAAAGTTAAGTGAGTTAAGTGATTACCATTTTCCATGAATACTTGCGCTCGTTATCGCAGTAAAAGAAACTCATACTTTTCAGAATCTAATTTAAGCAATAAGGCACGAGAAGCCGTGCTACTGTATATCGTGGATATAGTCATAGTTAAAAGGTGTTGTTAGGCCCGAAGTGATGCGGAGGGCCGGCAGCCCTTTTAACCGTGACTATATCCACGATATAGCACAGGCCTCGAGTGCCTTATTGCTTTTATAAAACGGTCCCCAAATATGCGATTGCTGTATAGAATGAATTTTTATTTTAAAAATTTATTTAACATGAAAATTAAGCTGTTTGCGTTCCTCCGCCTGAGAATATAGTCCCTCGTTGCTATGCAATGCAGAAACACAGCCAAAAGTAACATTAACTAACATAGAGAGGACATTAGCTAGCCAATATGATAAATACAGGGGAAAAAAAGCAATTGGGAAAAAAAGATCTGTTCTACATACCAGGCAGAAAACAGAATATGATTTTTTCTGTTCAAAATGTGTGTTGTCCTTATGAAATTCATGTATTTTAAAGGTTTAATTAAGAAGAAAAAACTTACAGCGTACACAAAGATTCTAAGCTGATCACTAGGAAGAAAAATCACCCATATTTTGCACATAAAATGTGTTTATTAACTATCAAAACCTGTTTTTATAGCTTTTAAACTCATGCAATGTCTAAGTTAAGCAGGAACATCATTATATCTCATTTTTTATTTCTTTTTTAAAAATTTAAAAAATCGTTTGCTCAGCCTAAGAGAGGGGGTGCTCTCATTGACAGCTGACACTCCTTCATACATTCAAGTGAAAAATTAATAACATCAATGTAAACATCATACTTACAATTTGTTGATAATAAAAATGTTAAGTTCTCAAAAGGTTTCTCAGTCAAGTATGAGAATTCACCCAGGAAGCTGTGTAAGCATGCGTAGGCAGCAAAAGATCAGCTAAACAAGGAAGAAAACACTTTCAGAGAAAGCAATGTTTCAGGTGTGAAGAATACAGAACCCCAATTCAATTTCAATCTAAACCTGTCCTCACACACCCTGCCCCCACTGTGTTTAGAATATACACAAAGCACTGAAAGTAGATGATCAGGTGTTTCGCAAACGTAGGTATAGTACGTAGTTCAGGCTTTATGAAATCACAACTGGGATTCGATTAATTAAAAAATTGATTTTGGTAAAAACTGCACGAGTACTAGATCTTGTTTATATTAAAGTTATACTGTATCACTGGGCAGTGGTGGACGGTGCGCCATTTTGCTAATCTGCTTAACACCTGTAGAAAACATGATTTTATTTCTGTACGGAATGCATGTTAAGGTTACAAAATTAAAGTGTTTCAAATGTTTAATTAAAAAGTAAAAAGAACTTACAGCTTACACAAAGACTCAAACTATAGTATGGAAAAATGTGTGTTAAGAAAAAACAGGACATTTGATTGCTGGTTACCCCATAGTAATATAGTAGCATAGAGAGTCCCAATTACCCCCATCTTAAAGTCGCAAACGCATGTTATTAAAATGCATTTAATTAAAAATAAAATCTGACAATGCAAGACAGAGCTCACTCACTCCCCAATGTCCCCCACTGCGCTCAACAATGTTACAGATCAGCTAATCAAGGAAGAAAACAAGTATCTGGTGTCTGCCGCTGAGGCTGGGAGAGAAAATCATGCCCCGCTTTTCAATAGAATTGCATTAACTTGCTAATGCATCTATCACATTTCCTGGTGTATTGTTTTAATTTTCAGTATTTTATATTGTGTTCGATTCGAGGAAAGAAAAATTTCCCAGATATTAGCTCGTCAGTATAGTACACGTTTATCTGTACCATTTGTCGGGACACACAACATACTGCACTATAGCTTTGGTAAGGAGACGGACTATGGCCAAAATCAAGAAGACTCTTTCACACCAAATAATGAAGAAATGAAAGAAATGTGAAGTCAACAAGAGACACTGTACAGCATTTGGCTTCCATGGACATCTTTGTTTGCGAAAGCACAGTGAGACGGCATTATAAAGGGGAGAGGAGGCAAAGAGAATCTAAACCAAGGACGATTCAAAGGTAAATAACTTTACCTTAAATAATGTAAAAATATTTAATTACATGTGAATACAACACTATTTTTATAAACTAACTGTTGATCTCTTCCCCACCCCCAAGTCCTATTGTGTGAGTCATTGACAAAGTGACAGAGGAAAATGAGCTATCAGCAGCTCAAGTTCAAAGACGGCTGTGGGCTGACCTCGGTGCGAGCGCGAATCTGACATTGATAAGAGTGCGCAGAGGGCTTGCATGGAAATATAAAAAAAAAAACACATGCCCCATGATATGGATAAAAAATAAAGAGGAAAGGCTCAAACAAGCACTTCAATGGATTGAACAGGGAGAGGCATTTCATAATGTACTTTTCACTGATGAAACAACAGTGGCTCTGGAACCGTTTTTAACCATGTTGTTCTGTCTTGCATTGTCAGATTGTGAATAAATAAAAGCATTTTATTAAACACGCATTTGCGATTTTAATCAAGATGGGGGTAATGGGGACTCTCTATTATACTCTCAATTATATTATAAATGCCCAAAAATAAATTCAATTAAATGCTTCGAAGAAAGAGGCACTCTTTTCCTCTGGTTTAACAGTCTGTGCAGCTGAGCACAGTGCTGAAGCACCATAAAAAGTCTTTGTCTCCATACTATGGCCGCTGTAGTGCGTGAATGACTCAAATTAAAAATAAAATGTGTTTACAAAGAAAGTGGAATACAGTAATACTGCTGGGGCCTTGAACCCAACCATCCAGCATCACTCAACAGGGAACCAACCAGTTGACCTAAAGGGAGATCTCCTCTCAGAGGCTGAGGTCTCTGCTATTCACAGGGAAGAGCAGTGATGTCACCGCACTGGCAAGCCAGCTTGCACAACCTATAATGTTGGCAATATGTGTTACAATAAACTTTCAGCTTTAGATTTAATAGGTTAGCCTTTGTCACTAATGAAACCACGAAATAAAGACAAATATAGAGATCCCTACCTTAAAAACTCCAAGCGTTTCATTTTGTCTATTGCTACAATATCGACAGCAGTGTAGATAAAAGGAACATGCCAAAATGGTTGATCGAGTTTACAGTCTGCATTAAATCCTTAAATTAATATCGTTATTAATTTCTTTAGACTCACAACATTGTCGAATAAAACTCTTCTTGTGTCTAATTTTAGTTAAGCAGGATTTGAGCTACAGACCCCCCAAAAAAACAGAATTCACTTTTTACTCTTTCTCACCCGCTGCGATTTGGGTGTTAATAAAACATGTTTACAAAGAAAGTGGAATACAGTAATACTACCAGCTATATAAATACATATATTTAGATCGTTAAATTAATATTGTTATTAATTTCTTTAGATTTGTGATTCCATATTATATTCCCTTTTAATAAAATTTTAAAAGTATGCTTTTGTTTACTCCAATAACGAGCGTATTCACAGGAAAGGCTAGCCTCAGGACAGCACTGCTAGAGCACCACAACGTTGTAACACTCGTTTTTCCATACTGTAGTTTGAGTATTTGTGTAAGCTGTAAGCGATTCGGGCACAGAAGGGTTAAAAAGAAAGTCAGACAAGCAGAGGGAAGGGGTGAAACTGTTACCTGTCCTGGATAAAGCAGTTAGAAAACAGGTGGATTTACACCTGTGAAAAGTGTTCCAATTTTAATGCGATACGGAAGACATTTTTCATAATAAATGATCTTGGAAGGTCTGTAAACTGAAAATTTATAGAAAAGTAATGTTGTGTATTGCCTCTTTTTACACTTGGAAGAACATTCCAATGTTAATGCGACACTAAAGATATTGTTAATAATTTGCGTGTTAATAAAACATGTTTACAAAGAAGGTGGAATACAGTAATACTACCAGCTATATAAATACATATACAGTATTTAGATCCTTAAATTAATATAGTTATAATTTCTTTAGATACGCAATTCCATATTATAAATATTATAAGAATTATCAAATTCTAAAAGTATGCTTTTGTTTACTCCGATAACGAGTGTATTCGCAGAAAAGGTTAAAACATTAGGACCTTTCACAAAGTATATTAACTTAATATGGTCAGTAACAGTAAACAGTAACATGCTCAGAAGGAGCACTTAATAAACGTTTCCGAAATAACCACCTGTAAGACTTTGATGCTTAAAATGTTTAGGAAGAAAGTGGAATACTGGTGTATATTTTTTCTTTAAACTACCAATACCAGCCATATACAGTTTGTAATGTTGGGATTTCTATATTTATGTCTTTATTTAGTGGTTACATTAGTGACAAAGGTTAAACTTTCAGCTTCTTGTTACTGATGTACTGTACGCCATACATGTTTGTAATGCCTTACGCCTTGTGATGCGACACGCCCACCGTGTTTTACCGCAGCATACCTCGCCCGTTTTGAATGGCTGCATCTGTATTTACCCTATCCTACATCCTGCATACTTCAACACTTAATCACTTAAGGGCATCATGTTGTCTTATCCCAGCAGGTAAGAATGTCTTTCAGTTTTGCGCCATTTACAGGAAAGAGTGCTTTTAACAACAAAAGTTAGAACTCTTGTGATTTTTATCACAATGAAGAATGAAAAGCTTGTGAAAGTTTGCTAAACATTTTTTCTAGAAACAAACCTTTCACTATCTAGTGTTTTTTTTTTCAATTTTTCTCAAGAATGTAAAATGTATTAAGATTATAAAACTTACAGCTAGATGATTTGTTAAAGCCTTAACACAGATGAGCATCAGCAGGTGGGGATTCATCTTTATTAGATCACTATGACCTGTCCTCTTTGCCAAGCTGCACTCATTGTCTTAACTAGTGGCTCCTGGACAAAATGCAGCTGCATAAACTCAACAGAACAAGTTCAGCTCTTTCAGGAAAGCTTGTGTCGCTTCCAGAACAGAACAGAATATACCAAGTATAACAAGTATAAGAAACAATGAATGATAGCCCACCTTCTTAAAGACAGGGTGAAGGTGGGTTGTTTTGTTTTAAGACAAGAAAAACATCACTACAGCCACAGAAGTTCAAGTAGGTAGCTGCTTTAGCATGCATAGACTGCAAGAAAACACAACATTTAATTTGTGGAGCCTTCTTCAGGTGTTACCTGTACCTTCTTAGGGTGTCACCTGTACGTTCTTCAGGTTGACACCTGAAGAAGGCTCCACAGCTGAAACGTTGTTTCTTTTCTTCTCAATGAGGCACTAAGGTGTTGGGCTATCCATCAAGATGTGACACGATGAACCCAATTTACAATATCCTAATTTGTTGAAAATGTTGCTGTACAGAGGGCCTTATCTCATATACATGACAAAAATCATAAGAAAGATTACAAACAAGCCTGCTCATCTTCCTCCAGAAAAGCTTGAAGTCCACCCCTTGCTCTACTCTTAGGCTCTTGGAATAGTTCCCCATGTCAGCTCTGGTCATGCACAGTGGTTTCTGGGGGCTGTATCTCACCTTGCTGCCAAAGGCCCAGACAGCAGCATTCAGAGGTTGGTAAGGCCTAGAATGCACAGGTCTGTAAAAAATGGTGCAATTACCGTAGGTCCTAGATGGCATAGGAATTTGAAATAGTAGAGAGTGCTTCACTTAGCTGGGTGCTGAAGACAGGTCCTTAAGGAAGTTAGGGTGGTGCTGAACTTCAGATTTTACAGATTCTTACTTGGGTCTGGCCACCAATGAGACAGGATGGGACAACTCGGATGCACACTTGGAGTATGCTCTGATATTCAAGATGTCAAGACAATGGTCCAACTGTATTCATTTCAAGGATCAAGTGGTTTACAGGGTACAAACTTTCTTCTGGTGCAGAGACAAACTTGGGTAGAATTGTGTTACATACAGACTCACTCCGCATACTGGCCTGGCTTCTCGAACTTACAGTCAGGACACAGATGGCAATGGTTCACATGATTGGTAATGTTGTGAGATAGTCAGTTTCAACGGAAAGAGAGAAAATGTACAAGTGTTCCCTCCAGTACATTCTAAACCAGAAAATCATTTTTCCTGATGACCTTAGTAGGTATAGTGTTTTTGTCTGTAGGTATATTCCACCTGGATGGTGCAATGGCAGCTATAGTGCGCAAGTATGCTCACCACGCATTAGCTCTCAGTGGGGATGAGAACAGAGTGATGAAGCCAATTAATAGATGGGGATTATAGAATACCCCTGCTCTTTTTCAGAAACACCCTGGGATTTTTAATGACCACAGTCAGTCAGGACCTTGGTTTTATGTCTCATCTGAAGAATGCCTTTTTACAGTATAGTGTGCCTGTCAGGGTGAGTGCCCCCTACTACCCCCCATTAACACCTCTTCCAGCTGAAACCTTGTTTTTTCTTTGAGGGTTAGGGTTAGGTACTGGGCAGACTCACACCTGCTGAGCTTCAGTGGGTTGCCAGTTGTGAGCTGCAGGATGATATGGCTGCTGGCATATTAAAGACTCAGGACATGAGTTCTTAGTGTGTTACTCAGAAGCCTGAGCTGCTAGGTTTACTGTCTGCTCAATGCAATAGAAATGTTATTATAAATCCTTAATAAGGCAATTATTAGTTAAATAATATACCTTGTTGCTGCTTCTTTTTATTTCCTGCTTTCAATGTGGGGACTTAGTTGTAACTATTTTTTTTGCTACATCATGACAACAAGATTTCATCGAAATGTGAAAACTGTAAGATAGATGCAGTTTATTGTGTCCCTTGTTTTTACAGAGAACCAGCACATCCTGCTTATCAGGGTTCCATCACAACAACATTCCTAAGATGCTTACTCAGAGGATTTAAGGTGTGACATTTGCCATTCAGGAAAACAGAAAGAAATCCGTATGTTTCCTGAATACCAAATTCTAAGCAAAACAGATTTGTACTACACTTTATGTGACTTTACAGAGATGCTTAAAAGAGAAGAGAGAAAACGCAAGCCTTCTTCAGGTGTGAGGGTTTCTGCTCAGAATGAAACGCTAAAATGTAATGAAGGCTCTGAATGGTTTAATAATGATTTGGGCTTGATTAAGGTCGTTGCCTTTCATCTAAAATCCTGCTTGAATCCTTCTAAACTAAAAATTAGACACAAGAAGAGAAGAGGCTCTGGTGAAATTTCTCTTTTTTTAATTTCTCTTTTTTTCTTGGAAAAACATCTTACCCGCTGCAATCCGGGCACAGAAGGATTAAAAGAAGTGAGACAGGCAGGGGGGAGGGTGAGTTCTAAACAAAGAGGTATCCAGGTAACAGTGAAATGGGCGGACAGTCTGGGGAGTGCTTTGTGTATATTCTAATGGCAGTGGGGGCAGGGTGTGTGGGAACAGGCTTCCCAGTTTAGCCGATCTTGTTACAGCATGTTACAGTTTACTGTTATTAACCATATTAATTTTAAGTGCTTAATGCCATTTTTTGACCACACACGAATATTCTTATGTCCATATCTTCACAAGGGAATCAGTGCGAATTGTAATACTAATTAAATGACCGCGGGCACTTTCCACCCCCTCTGACAGCAGGAACTCCTATTCTTAGCTCAGCAGCTTATTACAATATAGGATGTTCAAACCAGTTTTTTTTACACAGTGACACAGCGTCGCGTTGTGAATCTGTTTTTCCGTGTTTACAAAGAAAGTGGAATACAGTGATACTACCTGCTATATAGATACATATGTTTAGATATTTAGATCCGGTGCAGCACCGAGAGAGGGAGGAGGCGAGGAGCTCAGCAGTACAGAACAAACGTTCCACTGCCTGGAGCGCAGCAATCGCGTCTGCATTTATAACTTAGTTTTTAAAATTAATCAAGCAATATGAAGCATCTCTTTTTACTTTTAAGTCCCTTAATTATCATTAAGCACAGCTTTCTCCCCACTTAGACTACTTTTTGATACCATCCTTAGACAAAGCAGAAACTTGTTGTACTTTCTAATGACATTACAAGTGGAAAGATTACAGATTTTAATGGTCTTTAATTTTGTTAAGTTATACATTTTAGAAACGTTTCATCTATACAAACACCGCAAAACTATTCTCGATTGTATTTCTGAATGTTATGTTACACTTAGTTCACTGTTTTAAATACATCTAATTAAGAAAGTTAGGCGTTAGCATAAACTATTAGTAATCAATAATATTAAATTTAGCACTGTAATAAGTTGTTTCACTTTCCCCCGCATCTTGTAAAAATATATTTTCATTGTTCAAATATACTTTAAATCCGACTATCATATAATAAGTTAAATACAAAACTAAAAAAAAAGGGTAAAATATAATTCAAAATATTTTACTATCAATGTTAACTGTTTATAAATAATAAAATGTATTAACTAAGGAGTAGGATGGCACAGTTGTTAGTATGCTTTTTGTTTTGTTTCTTTTTCATAAATACAACAGTAGTACCTGATGTCTCAGTGGCTTTCAAAATTAAATTATGCATGCAAACCTGTGAACTAGAAAGATAACTAAAATATCCATCCATTTCTAATGATGGCAAAGTGGTTTGCATTGCTATCTTGCAGCACTGGGGTCCTAGGTTCAATTCCTGCCGTCCTGTGTGTGTGGGGTTTGCATGTTCTCTCTGAGTTACATGGTTTTTCTCCATATGTGTGATATGACTCCCTCTCGCACTCCAAAACATACTGGTAAGTTAATTGGTTTATGGGAAAACTGGCCCTGGTGTGTGTGTGTTTGTGTCTGTATGTCCTGTGATGGACTGGCGCTATGTCCAGGGTGTATTCTGCCTTGTGTCCGTTGCTTACTGGGATAGGCTCCAAATCCTCTGTACTGAATAAAGAGATTAGAAAATTGATGGAAGTAAAGGCACTGTGTAGATGGAACTATACACAGTGTTAGAAACCCACTATGAAATGGCAGCATCTCACTGAGAATAAAATATTTTATAGTGCTGGCTTAAGGAAACAGCCTTTCCACCTCTCTTGCACATCAGTATCCATACCGAGTTATTTAAACAAATTGCCTCTAATTATAAACATCTTAATATGCTGGCTCTGTGGATCAGCATCAGCTATGTTTGCCCATTCCTTCAATTCATGTGCATCCAACACACAGTTCAATGCTAGCAACTACACAAAATCTGAAATACAATCCTCATTTCAGTATCTATGTAAACATACAGTCTGTTAACTTCATCATCTTCATCAAAAGTATGCCTAACTCCATTAGGAAGTGTTATTAGTGTATTCCTCAACTTTCCCAAAATTATCTTTTTCTTACCAACATCTCTAGTCTTTTATCCTGCAATAACTCAGCCAACACTTAAATCCCCAAAAGCTGCTTGTGTTAATTTCTTTAAATCACAAATATCATATGTAAATACTGGCCATGTAATACTCTGCATTGTGGAATAATAGTTTATTTTAAAGGGAACTAGGGAAACTAGGAACTAGAGAAATCAAGAAAGGCTTTTTTTTCTAGAATTAATAAATGCACATCCTGTTCACTGGGGAAATTAAATCCACACTGAGCAATCTTCAATATGTTCAGAATATGACAGCAAAAATCCTAACAGGAATGTATTACACCTACAAGTCCTTGCACTGGCTTCCTATCAGGTTTCGAGTTAACTTCAAAATCCTCATCCTCATTCAGTACCTACTGTATATGGCTTATTATCTGTCTACTCCCCACCTTTGTCCGTCTGACTCTGGTCTTCTAGCTGTCCTCAAGAACATCTACATTCTGTGGGTGACAGGACCTTCTCTAGCTGCACCCCAGAGCTCTCGATTTGTATCCCCAGTGATATCAGTCACGTACCCTGAGTGCATTTAAATCTAACCTCAAAACCTTTCTTTTCAGAAGACTTAGTGTCTGTATCTGCTTCATTTTCTAATTTTGGTAGCACCTCTAACTGTTTGTCTTTCTTATATGTATTTACTTTGTAATCTGTGGTCCTTCTAACTGTTTTTACATCTAATGTATTGCTTTGAGATGCCACTTTTAAAGGTGATATATAAAATAAAGTTTATTATTATTGTTATAGAGAAACATGATCAGATTTTCCCTGGTTCAGAAAAAAAGATCTAAAGTATACTAGTTTGTCACTCTTCTCATTCCCTCTTTGCTAAATGGCTTTTCATACTAATCTGATCAATCTAACTGCCTATTTTCTGTGCTTTCTCTATCCCGCTAGATTTGCAATTATTCTGAAAATTTTCTTCTTGAAATAACTCATTTCTAAATACCTTTTTTCACTGTTAACATCTTGCAGCAACTCTGCGACAAAATATACACTTAGCTCAACCTGACAGTTCATCCTGCTACCAACATTGAAAAAAAATCTTAAGATTTCTATATTTATGTCTTTATTTAGTGGTTTCATTAGTGACAAAGGCTAAACTTTCTTGGAAAAATGTCTTTTATGTAAACCATGTTTGCTATTAATTCATTTAGGGCTCACTGACAGAATTGCTGTTTTTTATGCATGCCAAAAAATTTTGGTGCCGTCGTCTCCACTTTAAAGGTACCCCTGTGCTGGAAGAATTTGACCTCGGAACGTTTGCCCAGTGTACTAATATAGGCACATCCCGGAAGATTGACTTCACTGTGTAATGAAGAAATTTTAAAGACTACTTCTTAGCGCAGATAAAAAAGCTTGGATTCCCATGGACAGTATCTTATACACATATCTTTTTCTGTTGTCTTTGTTGATCTCTTGAGGATCCTTGTGATATTTTGAGCTCTCGTTGAATGATAAAAGTGTCGCAGTTTAAATAATTTTGGTTGTTAGAAATTATGAAACGCTCTGTTAAGAGCAAGGGAGTTTTTATATCTGTTATAGTAAAAGAAAACGCCCGACGAACTAACGATTGAACAGTTTTTCAGTGCTTGTACAATCGATGGAAATGTTCAAATAAATGTGCTAAAGAAATAAACAAAAAAGTAAATTATTCCTTTATCATATTGGCTAGCTAATGTCCCATCCTTGTTAGCAAGATCAATGAAATGCTGTGGTGGGTGTTACTTTTTGTCAATGAAAAAATAAAGTCTTTTCATTTAAAATGACGGTTGCAAATAGTGTGGACCAGCGTAATACTTTGAGTTTTACTGGTGGAGCTCATACAGCTGTGTCTGGATATCTTGGTCAAATATTCGGCTAGGGTGTATTGTCTGTTTAGGGTTCTGTAGCATTCCACACGGCTGGGCAGCTTGTTCCCCCCTCCCGCTGAAGACTTGACCACTTGAAAATACCTGTGAAACCGGTTTAATTCGTCACAGCCAGCACTCCCACAGAGAGTGCTGAAAACCACATGTAAGACTTTGGTGCTTAAAATGTTTAGGGAGAAATGGAGTATTGGTGTGTATTGGTGTGTGACTTGCGGAGTTAAAAGCTGCCTTTATTTTCTTCTCCATCACCACATGCCAGCGAGCTCTCCCGCGCCCCGACCAGAGAGAGACACACGACGAGCCCTGCTAATAAAGCACCTTGAATTGAATTGAGGGGGGGGGGGCAAGTGAGAGAGGGGAAGGAGAGGGCGAGTGAGCGAACGAGCGAGAGAGAGAGAAACACCCAGGGGTGCAGAACCAGGGAACTATTTACATATCAAAACTATTTCCCAAATTTAATATGTGCTTTTGTATATTTATTGTCGATTAATTGTCCATAATATTGATATTCTATTTTTTCAAAGAAATGTTTGTTAAAAGAAAAGTTACGGCACCAGCTGGATTTGAACACACAACCTCTAGTTTATATGTCAGGAACATAGACCACAGTACCACTGGCAAGGTCACATGAGGAGTGGTGAAACAGCCCTACACATACAGAATCAACAGACATTGTACAGCATGTACTACTGTGTTGCAGTATATGAATATAATCATACCGTTATTAATTTCTTTAGATACGCGATTCCATATTATATTAGCAGAAAAGCTTAAAACTACCACTTTTTATACACGTTATTTCACATGTTAATTAAAGACTTCGATGCTTAAAATGTTTAGGGGGAAATGGAATACTGGTGTGTATTTTTTTTTTAAAGTACCAAGACCAGCCATATTCTGTATGTTTATGTTCCAAAATTAATATCGTTTATGGCCTTCACACGCGTTACAGTATGCTCCTATTCTTTTTATGCTCAGCTACTAAGATTTCCCTTCAGTAGTAAAATTCCATATAAATATTCAATACTTAAACGGCAGTAAAGACATTAAATATACATATACATACTGTATACAGTATAGTTTGCATACAGTAATATGTTTATGTTCCTAAATCAATATCTTTTATGAGCATGTGAAAGGCATGGTGAATCGGAGATTCTCAAAAATTACTGTACTTTACATGATTGGAAACAAATGCGTGATTGCGAAATGCTGTGGTGTTACTTTTATAAAGACGGTCAATGAAAAAAAGAATGTGGACCAGGGCAATACTTTGAGTTTACAGCTTGTCTAAGGTCAATAATTATTAATACTATTAGTAATATCTTCGTTAAAGACTTTGATGGCGACAGCTCAAACATGAGAGGTTGAGCTTTATTAGCTCCACCTTGCGGAAATTCCGGATACTATTATTTTACTTGCGGTACCACATGGTATTATGAGGTACTATACGAGAATTTACGGTAACTCGCAGTAGGCTGCGTCAAGCGCACCGCAAAATAATGCGGTATCGCCTGCTTGTTTTGAATGGCTGCATCTGTATGTAGTTAATTTGATTAAACGGATGTTTTTACAATTAATAGTCATTTTTTAATTATACACTGTTGGAATGTTCCTGTTTTAGTAAATATATAGTGATGTAACATCAAAACAATTTAAACACGTGGCTGATGGCTTTAATTTGATTTTGGTTGTTTTTAATCAGTTGTTTCAGGTACTGATTAAAATATTTCACTCGGGAATAATACATCAACATGTATTAAAATGTAATTGAAAATATTTTCAGTTCTGTGGAAAGATGTGCATTTTGCTTTTGTTTTTGTTAAATCATTATTTCTACTATCAGCTGCATTTCAAAGATTTTAAAATATTGTTGTCAAAATCATTGATTTTTTTTAAAGAAATGCAATAAAGGTATTTTGGTTTATATTGAATAGTGATGGCTCCCAAGTGCAGAGAGGACTTGAAACAGGGTTGTGTATACTTTTTCAAAGGAATATTACAAATGCTTTTCCATATCTTTTTCAGACTAACATCAGATTTTCAGTATTTCTGCCTGCATAGACTACTCAGACCTTTAGTTTTATCTGGTTATTTTTTTATTCTTATTTTATCTATAGCTTAAATATAAGTTAAGGGAACAAACTAAGCTTTTTTGTGTGTGCGCCTCTAAGCTTTGTGCTTCAGTTTTATGCTGAATACTGATAGCATATATTTTATTGTGGGGGGTGTAATTGCAGTAATTTTATGTTGTAAGCCTCTAAGTAAAACTATGTTGTATAGATCCTGTATTCCTTTGTATCATTCAGTTTTCTAATCTTACACTTTTCAGTGTTCTCAAAATTTTCTCTTAAGGTTTTTGTTTGTAATTAGTTTTCTTCACCGTAAGCTCATCTTACATTCATTAAAAAAGATGCAGCCCTAAATGAATTCATGCAGATAAAACTCCACTGTCTTGAATTCAAATGGTTACCCATCACCTGAATAATCATTTTCTACTTAAGGCCAGGTTCTACTGTAATTATTAACTAGTTTCCAGTAGTCACTGGAGATACAATGAAGCTAAAAACTGCACTACTAAATGTATTGAAGTCTCTAGCATCTGGTAGATGCTATCAACTGGTTTATCAGCTGAACTGTAGTTCTCAAATTCCAGCCTGTTATCACAGTTTTTGTTGAAAGGCTCAGGCTGTGCAGTCTGAACAGCTATCCATGAGCTCGCAGAAGCCTAGCACACTAACAAGCATGGGAAAACCATGAAGCACAAGATACGCAGGAACAGAAAAATAAGATGAGTTTAATCGGGAGGTGGTAGAGAACGGAATATGTTTGACTGGGTTTCTAAAATATGAAAATGAATAATAAAGACATTTGTTAGCTCTTAGATAAGGAATAGCTTTTTGTAAAACAAACAGCTTTGTGACACAAATAAGGTGAACTATCTCTCCCTCATGTGTTCTGATTCCTGGTTTGGATTCTAACCCTGGGAACAAAACAATCCGTTACCCAAATCAAGGTGGCCATGAAACCAACTGGTTTAGTTCAGTCTTAGCATGACTGCACAGAAGAATCTTTCAAAAATTTAGTGTAAAGATGTATTTTTTTAAATACAGAGCTTCTGGTTGCTTATAACTGCTTGTATTTATGGAAGTGACACATAAGATGTGGTTATTAAAAGTTGGGATCTGACGCATCAGCCTTGATGTTTGAGGTGATTCACCTTGGTTATTCTGAATGTGCACTCAAACTAATCTATGTTTGCAGGATTCTTCCTTGTAAACTTTTATTAGAATAGTCATAATGTTACGATACAGAAAGATTAAAGCAGTCAGCATTTTTTTATTTTGTATTACAAGTTGATTTACAATAACAAAAAAATGATTGATAACAAGTGAAAAGAACAAACAAAAGTTCACTTATCTAAGAGTCCTTGTCCATAAATGCACTTCCATCACTTTTCTGTAGCTTATGTTGTTCCCAGGATTTTCCTTTAAATTTGTATATCCACCAAAATAGATAGAAGTGGCAAAGTTCAATATCACTCGATAAACAGCAAATCCAGACACAAATCCTGTCCATAAGCAAAGTGTCCTTAAAGACCGTTTAATCCACCCTTCTCAACTCGGTTGGTCGCCCTTTATAAACACGAGCCACGTCTCGACCTTTCCAAACACCTCACATAACCTGTCCACACCCAATAATTTATGGAATCATTCTAATATATTCCAGTCACGAAAATTCAAGATAATATTCATTACTTATGTAAGGTAATGTTATTTACAAATGATGAATACTCTAGTAAATCGAAAAAATTGTTTCAAAATTAATTATTTGTAACAATAAAATGGACCATTTAATTTACTTGGTGTTGGAGATCTGTACAATTATATTCCCTCCTCTGTTGCCGAGCTCAGGATTGTCTTGCCTGTACCAGGTAACCCTAAAAACCATCAGTTCTGATTTCCTGAGGGCTATATAATGTTGTGGTAGCGGTGAATTGTTCATTAGTAACTCTAGTGGGAAATCCAGCCCATATATACAATGAGTCATCGGGAAAATATATAAATAGGAAATTTACACTGAAAGAATCGTAAAAAGAAAGGTAGACAGGAGCATTTAAAGAGTTGATAACCCATCTGAGGGGGCTTGGGCACTGGTGTGAGGCTAGCGAAAATGGGGGAAAAAAACAAAAAGGAAAAAACCTGGATGGGAGACCTCCTGGGAAAAACTAAGGTTGCTGCTGGAAGAGGTGTTAGTGGGGCCAGCAGGGGGCCCTCACCCTGCGGTCCATGTGGGTCCTAATGCCCCAGTATAGTGACGGGGACACTATACTGTAAACAGGCGCCGTCCTTCGGATGAGACGTGAAACCAAGGTCCTGACTCTCTATGGTCATTAAAAGTCCCAGGGCATTTCTCGAAAAGAGTAGGGGTGTAACCGTGGCGTCCTGGCCAAATTTCCCATTGGCCCTTACCAATCATGGTCTCCTAATAACCCCCATCTCTGAACTGACTTCATCACTCTGCTCTCCTCCCCACTGATAGCTGCTGTGTGGGGAGCGTTCTGGCTCTGAGTAAATGTTTTTGATAATTTCTTCCAGAAATGTGTAGCAAAAGCATTCATTCCCTAACAGTATTTTAATCACATGTTAATCCATCAGCACATGCTCTACCGTGTGCCATGCAGCACACTGCTTCTCGCTGCTCAGTATTGTTTCCTCTCATAGAGAGCTCTTACCTCGCCTTGTTTGAAGCCCTCTAGCGATACCTCTTTTGGCTTCTGAACTTTCTTTCAACCTCGGACTTGCTTTACATTTCAGTATCTCTCGGCTTCGAACTACCTTTTGCCTTTTGACCACAAACCGACTAATGTTTTGGATTGGACACCTGCTTTAGTATCTACGTTCTCCCTCATATACATAGGATCCACATACCTCAACAATTGGATTCTTACATTATGGTCTGGACTCACTTCAGTTGAAATTAGTGCAGTGGCCTGTTGCTCATTTGCAGGCCTGCTTGTGTCAGTGCACTGGTGTGTCTCTTCAGATGTGCAGAAAGACTGGGAGGGTGGAGGATCCAAGCTCCGTTAAGCTACTAAACAAAGAGCAAGAATGGCACACATATTTCTGTATGTGTGACAGTCAAAATGCTCATGACAGTATTCCTTAAGCAGCTTGATAGCAACTTATGTATAGAATGCATTGCTAATACACTACCCTGTGTACAAAAAAACAAAATAACATTATATGTATTATATATCTACTATATGTACAAGGGAGAACAAACAAAGGTGTAGTAACAGTAAATTTAATCAGGCAGATATTTTATTCTTCCAATTTGTGACAGGAATGCAGATGTTGTATGGTGATTCCCAAATGATCTTCTATTGCCCCATCTAGCAAAAAGTGCCAAGTTCTCAGGACCCTTGTGGACTCATTCAGCTTTTGTATTTGAGTCTGGTGAACGTTTAAAACTGGTCAACGGTATAACAGGATTGGAGTCAATACAATTCCATTCTTAGAATCAATTCCTTTATTTTCAGACATGCGTACCATTCAGGAGAGAGTCACCGAGTGATGTTGAGGACTAACTTCCTATCTTAAATTGGCTTCATCACTCTGCTCTCCTCCCCACTGATAGCTGATGTGTGGTAAGAGTTCTGGCGCACTATGCCTGCCGTCACATCATCCAGGTGGATGCTGCACACTGGTGGTGGTGGAGGTGAGTCCCCATTACCTGTAAAGAGCTTTGAGTGGAGTGTCCAGAAAAGCACTATATAAGTGTAAGCAATTATGATTATTATTATTATTATTATTATTATTATTATTATTATTGTTAAACTCAGAGCAAAGGGCACCCTGAGAGCAGGACTCTGTCAGTGCTTCCTCTGTAGAGGGGATTTTAATACACTGGGCCCTCTCTCTTCTTGTCCTTCCCACTGACTCCTGCAGAACTTAATTATGTGGCATTCTTTTGTGGCACTCAGTTTTCATGCTATCCAGGTGAATACTAATACTGTGATTATCCTCCCAAGAATCAGTCTGCATTAAAACGCAGAAGCATTATATCAGCTTTCAACTTATTTGTTGCCCTGGCTTCACTTTCACCTTGCAAGAGAGCTTGTTTCAAATCATTAAAAGCATCCTCTGCTTCTTTGGATAAGGAGACTAAAGCTTCAGACTGGGCCCCACCTTTTAGGAGGTCCGTCAGTGGCTGGGCTCTTTCTGTGAAAGAGTCGACCCATGCCCTGTTAAAATTACACAGCCCCAGAAATGTCCTCAGCTCTCTCACAGTGCTGGGGGGTTAGCATCCATGAATTGCTTGAGCCCTGTCTTTAGTCAGCTCTCATTTTCCCTGACTAATTTTCTTTCCTAGATATAAAATGGTATCTAGTCATATTTGTGCCTTGTCATAACTCGCTTTATTACATTTTTGCCAAATGGTCTAATACCAGCCGTAACAACTTCTTGTGGGTTTCCTCATCAGGAGATGGAATTCGAACATCATTAATATGCTGTATAACAACAGATGTAAGTGGGAGTAGTTCCCTCAGAGAGCCGTGTGATATTGTGGAAAACTTGAGGCAATCTAGTCCCAGTATACTGTTCCTCATCTACAATGAACGCAAACCAATCTTGCACGTCTGTGTGTAGGGGAACCAACCAGAAACCATTAGACATATCCAGTACCGAGAACACTTGGTGTTACGGTTGCAGCAGCATTTAAATCCTGAGTTAGGCTTAGGGAGGCTACAAGGTGGTTTTCTAGTTTCAATCGAGTATCTCTAGTAAAGATCTCTTCTCTGCTTCTGACAGGTTTTTCAACTGGGGTTTCAACTAGGCTTCTCCGCTACTCTGCTCCTCTCTATCAATTGGATTATAGGAAGGGACTTTTCCCTTTTCTTCGCTGTACTGCACCTCAGTCTCCAGCCTTTTCCTACACTTCTTCCAAAAGTGCCCAGGTTTCTTACAAAAATTACATACCGGCTTATTAACTAACTTTTCCTTAGGAGATTGACCCAATCTCCCTGAGGGAGTAGTATCAGAGATCCACCCCATCTGAACTGCGCACACTTTAGCATACATATTCCTTTCTACTTTCTGGGCTTCATTAATAAGATGGTCAAACCTGGACTGATAGTCCCCTGCTATGTCTGGGGAATGCAACTGTATAGTTTTGGCAATGTCTGGCTCGAGCCCACTCAAATAAATTTGCTTTATCACTCATGAGGTATCACTAAACCTCATCATCATTTGCTACTAAACCTGAGCACTCAAGCCATACAGTGACAAATCGTTCAGTAAAGCCTGATACATCCTCACTCTCTTTCTGCTGACAGGCTGAGATCTTTTTCCAGTCAGTCTAAGGTGGATAAAGCTCTTTTAGACACCGCCACATTGTTGGCCATCCCTCACCCTCACACTCATTTTTTGCTAAAATATGTTCTTAATTCGCCTTCCCATTTTATTCCCACCCTTCTAAGAATCATGGCCGCTTCTATAGGACTAATTCTGTACATATCCTTTAACTCTTGTAAGGCGTTCCATGTTTGTTGCATGCCTGGTTTCGGGTGGGGTACTTCTTTTGTCCATCTGTTTCTCAGGCTTAGGGTTGTGACGTGGAATTGTACCTCCTGCTTCATCACCCCCTTCCTCTTCTTCCCCAGGCTGTTTACCCTTCTGTTGATTATAATCCTTTGGTCATTTACCTAAGAATATATAATTGCCATGAGGGGGTGGCCAGGAGCGATACCAGGTATTGTCCCAATCCGGCCCTCCATCTGGGTATGGCCAATCAGGATATTTATCCCAATTCTAATTTTCCCTTGTAGGGGTCTTAAATCTGGATATAATTTTGGGGTTGCACTACAATTGTGACATTTCTCCAATTCTTTCTTTAAATGGTCAATTTCTTCTTTATATTCCTTAAACGTTTTGTCTACTATGTCCTGATTGATAACAAGCATTTCATTTCTCTCCGCCATTGCTTTAAGCTTTTCAGTTAGGGACTTTTGTGTCTTATCCCATTCGGTCTTCTCAATAGTATTTTGTTGTACCCTCAAATGTTTCCCTAACACCGATCCATTTTCGGTCTGTTTATTCTTACTCCACTGTTCATTCACTTTCCTGCATTCCTGTTCAGACCATATACCATCTGACAACTCATATTTATTTTTCAACTTGTCCTCACACTCACCAAGTTTTTTTCTTTCTGACACCCAGTCAGACACTTCCACTAACTTTTTTTTAACACCAACCCATCTTGCTACTTTCCACAATCCTTCCAGGTGTATCAGGTAACCTAAACAGGCATCTTCTGCAATATACGTACCAGGTCTCCAGTTCTGGCTTTAATACAACACCGATACCGAGTTACACCCCCTTGGTGGTGTTACCCCTGCGCACCAGGTTGCACTCCTCTGGTGTTATGTCAGTTGACAAGAAAGAACACAGCTTACAGCAATTACTGTTCTTTTCTGCGCCTGGCGTTAATGCAATAGCAGCACCAAGTTACTCTCCCTTGGCTGTATTGCATCCGCGCACCAGGTTACCACCCCTACTATTACTGCGTCAACAATGCGGAATGCCAGCACAAGACAGTTCCTCTATCTCACTTAGCGTCCCAGGACCTATCACACATATGGTACCACAATTCCAGACATCTACTATCACACACAACATGAACTCTTGCTACTCTTTCTTCCGTACTTGCTACAGCTTCGGGAAATAACCACCTAAAGAGATGTGGACAGGATTAGGGACTTTTTAGAAAAGAGGAGTCTTACCTCATTTCAGAAACTGTGCGCCTATCTTTTCCTCTCATGGTTGCTCCTACAATGGATGGATTAAAAACAGTATGTTTTGCTGTAAACCATGTCCATAAAATGGATTAGACATTGGCTGTGCATGTGAATAAGCAGTCAAGCAAGTTCCTCATTGTTTTTGTAACTCTGCCAGGAACATACAGATGCAGCCATTCAAAATGCACGGTACAAACCCGTACTGCGGGCAACTACGCGTGCGCCACCGCGCCGTACCGCGGTACGTGATTGGCTGGCCAAAATGACCGACGGGGGCACTCGTGGTGCATTGGTTAGTAGTGAAAAGATTTAATCATTTAACCTCTTTACTGTGCACATTTTAATCTGCTTATTATTGAATATTTATATGAAAGTTTACCACTAAACGGAAATTTTAGTAGCTAAGCATAAAAAGAAGTGAAGCATAATGCATCTGAAGGTCATAAACGATATTAATTTAGGAACATAAACATATTACTGTATGTAAACTGTACTGTATATGGCTGGTCTTGGTAGTTTAAAGAAAAAATACACATCAGTCTTCCATTTCATTTTAAGCATCAAAGTTTTATGAAACGGTCCCCAAATATGTAATTGCTGTATAGAATGAATTTTAATTTTAAAAATGTAACACAAAAATTAAGCTGTTTACGTTCCTCCGCCTGAGAATATAACCACTCATTGCTACGCAACGCAGAAACACAGCCACATGTAACTAGCAAAGAGAGGACATTAGCTAGCCAATATGATAAAGGAATAAATTATTTTTTTATTTCTATTGCACATTTATTTGAACATTTCCATTGATTGTACAAGCACTTGGAAACTGTCCAATCCCTAGTTCATCAGGCATTTTCTTTTATGCTCCGGGCATGCTCCCACTGGCGCCGGTCTGTGTCTTCTAGGATATAATGCCGGCGATTTGTTGTTAAAATTGGGTTTCCAATAACGCCACAGCAAACTCTTGTTTTTATGTCCACTATAACAGACAATCTCCCTTGCTTTTAACCGAGCATTTCATAATTTCTTAAAATAAAAATGATTTAAACTATGCGACAGAATTCTGGGGTGTACGTATACCAGAGATTATGGCACAGCTTCAGAATGGTGATTGGCTGACACCATCTGACACCCCTCTGACTGGGGAAAAAAGACCTGCTGATCTGTTCTACATCCCAGGAAGAAAACAAAAGATGATTTTTTCTTTTCGAAACGTGTATTTTAAATGTTTAATTAAGAAGTAAAAACCTTACAGCATACACAGATTTCTAAGCTGATCAGGAGGAAGGAAAATCACCTGTGTTTCGCGCATAAAAAGTGGTTATTAACTATTGAAACCTGTTTTACTTATTTTATTTTTATTTAGATTAAGAGTTCCCATCACCCCCATTTCCATTTAAATCGCAAACCCATTTTAAATTAAATATCTGACAATGCAACGTAAGTCGTTATCTTTCTCTTCTGCATAATAATGTTCACCTCTCTGTCCAGCAAATTAATAATAAACTTTATTTTATATAGTGTCTTTAAAGGTGGCTTCTCAAAGCGCTTTACAAGATAAAAACAACAATATCAACAATATTGTATTTCATTGCAGTTTGACAGATTATCCCCACCTCCGAACAAGAACAAAATTGCAACAATTTTATTAACTGGCTGTTTCAGTAACTTAAAGTATATATTTAAAGTAATAATTTAACAATATATGTAAATGTTTTAAGATATGTTTATGTGAATGTCTGTAGATTGTATCTTATTTTTAGTTTTTGTTTTGTTTCACGTTAATTTTATAAGGGAGAGTGTCATGACGACTCCCTTACCCCCCATCTTGATTAAAATACTTTTATTTTTTCACAATCTGGCAATGCCAGACAGAATTCACATTCACTGCAGCCAAATGGCCTTGCAGATCAGAAAATCAAGGAACAAAACAATTATCGTGCCCGCCCCCTCAATGCCCGCCCCCGCAAGCTTCTAATGTCTCCCGACTTCGGTGAAAGGAGCCCATCTTTCATTGGAAGACAATGAACACATTCTACTAGCAGCCAGCAGCCATATCACCCTGCAACTCACAGCTGGCAGCCCACTGAAGCTCAGCAGGCGTGAGCCTGGTCAGTAACTGGATGGGAGACCTCCTGGGAAAAACTAAGGTTGCTGCTGGAAGAGGTGTTAGTGGGGCCAGCAGGGGGTGCTCACCCTGCGGCCCATGTGGGTCCTAATGCCCCAGTATAGTGAAGGGGACACAATATGCAAATAGGCGCTGTCCTGCGGATGAGACGTAAAACCGAGGTCCTGACTCTCCGTGGTCATTAAAAATCCCAGGCTGTTTCTTGAAAAGAGTAGGGGTGTAACCCTGGTGTCCTGGCCAAATTTCCCATTGGCCAATCCCTTACCAATCATGGCCTCCTAATAATCCCCATCTATGAATTGGCTTCATTACTCTGCTCTCCTCCTCACTGATAGCTGGTGTGGGGTGAGTGTTCTGGTGCACTATGGCTGCCGTTGCATCATCCAGGTGGATGCTGCACATTGGTGGTGGTGGTGGAGGGGAGTCCCCATTACCTGTAAAGTGCTTTGAGTGGACTGTCCAGAAAAGCGCTATATAAGTGTAAGCAATTATTATTATTACCCATACATGAGAATATAATGCTGGCGCGTGGGCCCGGTGGGGTGCTGTACCAGGTGTCAAAAAAAAGTTTTTTTTGTTAAAAAGTCAATTGAGTGTCCATAATATTGCTATTTTGCTATTGCTGATTGCTATTGCTACTGTCTAAATCTCTGTGTCTACACTGTTTGTAAACAAACTGGTTTCACAGGTATTTTCAACCCCCAGCCACTGTTGTTTCGTCAGTTGTTATCCTGTAAAGCGCTTTGAGAAGCCACCTTTAAAGGCGCTATATAAAATAAAGTTTATATTTAAAAATAAACTTTTTATTTTTTGTTTGCCCAGGCCGCCATCTGGATCTGGGCCTCAAACATTTGCCATTGGAGCTCCCCATTATAACGGCTCGGTCTGTCGCAGGCTGGTGCAGGGGTGGCGGGCTGGACCTCACTGGCCTGACGTCTCCTTCCTGCCACACCGCCTGAGGCGACCAGGGAAAGGGCCCCCCTTCCGCTGAGTAGGTCACCGTGGGCTGTGGCCGCTGGCGGTGCTGAGGGGTCATCCCGGCCCCTGGCGGCTGCTGCTCGCCCCCAAAAGGCGCTTTAGGGGGTCACTCGGCTGCTGGGGGAACCAGTGCTTCTCTGAGTCCGACATCATCGGCCGTTCACTGTCCATCTTCCTGCTTCTGACACCAATGTAATGAATTTAGGTTTGTTGAGGACGAACACAGAGACTCAGACTTGTGGAGTTAAAACTGTGCTTTATTTCTTCTCCGTCACCACCCGCCAGCAGCACTCCCGCGCCCAGACGAGAGAGAGACACAAGACAAGCCCGCCTAGAGCGCCTAGAGAGAGAGGAAAACGGGCGATCTCCCCAGACTGTACGCCTGTTTCACTGTTACCTGGATACCTCTTGGGGGATATCCTCTATATCCTCTTGGGGGGAATATCCTCTTGGGGGATATTCAAACAACAAGTGATTATAAGACGATCTGTCAAAGTGCAATGAAATACAATATGCTGGACAGTATGCTTCTCAAAGCGCTTTACAGGATAACAACAATAACAACAATTTTAGTCCTGGGAGGAAGAATATCATCAATATTAATAATAATTATAAACTTTATTTTATATAGCGCCTTTAAAGGTGGCTTTACATTAAAAAAAAACTTTTTTTAAATGCATTTTCATTTGCACACAGAGCAGTGTTTACTTGAACATGGAGATGCCATACTGAATAATTCCTGCACACAACCATTGCAGCGGAATTTGCATCGTTTGGCAGGGCTATGATTCATACAAGTGGTGGTGAATTTGGAGACAAAATGTATTTACATTGGGTTGCTGTAAGTGGAGCACTAATAAGCCCAAAGCTCTACTTATTGTTTTACAAGAGAATGCACCTGACAAGCTGGACAGTATGCTTCTCAAAGCGCTTTACAGAATAACAACAACAATTTACAAGTTCTGGGAGGAAAAATATGATCAACATTAATAATAATAATAAACTTTATTTTATATAGCGCCTTTAAAGGTGGCTCCTCAAAGCGCTTTACAGGATAACAACTGATAAAACAACAGTGGCTGGGGTTGAAAATACCTGTGAAACCGGTTTGTTCACTGTAGACACAGAGACTTAGTAGCAATAGCAATTACTGTAGCAATAGCAAAATAGCAATATTATGAACACATAATTGACTTTTTTTTTAAAACTTTTTTTTGACAGCTTGACACAAGTTTATCAGTGAAAAGACCACGGGCATTCTTCCTCCCCCCTACATTCTCAGAGTAGAATAGAATTTATTATTAGCACAATTTATTACAGTGCTAAATTTAATAGATAGATAGATAATACTTTATTAATCCCGTAGGGAAATTGATGTGATTACTAATAATCAATATTAATCAATATTATTGATTACTAATAATTTATGCAATCACCTAGCTTTCTTAACGCGAGAAGTACTACTGTAAGTAAGTACTATACTTACTGTACTGTACTTAAGTACTACTGTAAGCAAAAAAAAGGGGTTTTGGAGGGGGGGGAGGTGTCTTTCGCTGGAAGACTTGCCCCCTTCTACTTTGAAAATACCTGTGAAACCGGTTTAATTCGTCACAGCCAGCACTCCCACAGAGAGTGATGAAAACCGCGCTGCACCAGGCGAATGCACATAATGCTGGGATTTTGGGCTCAGGTGGATTTGCGCCCTACAACCTGCGGTAACCACTGTGTACTGTACATACAGTACGAACATGTGTTATTTTGAAATATAAAAAAATGTCAGTATACTGTAGTGTCCATAATATTTGCTATTTTAGTTTTTCAAAGAAGTGTTTTTGTTAAAAGAAAACTCATAATGATAGCTGGATTTGAACACCCAACCTCACACTTATACTGTAAATCAGTCGCTTAAGCCATGACGCCACCAAGGCAAGTCATCTAACACACACTGAAACAGCAATACAGATATTAGAGTAATATGGTCGGAAGGTCAACCACATGTAAGACTTTGGTGCTTAAAATGTTTAGGGAGAAATGGAGTATTGGTGTGTATTTTTTCTTTAAAATACCAATAACAGCAACATACAGTTTACATAATATGTTTATGTTCCTAAATTAATATCGTTTATGACCTTTATGACCTTCATTATGCTCCTCTGCGTTTTATGCTTAGCTACTAAAATTTCCCTTTAGTGGTAAAATTCCATATAAATATTCAATACTAAGCAGATTAAAATGTGCACAGTAAAGAGATTAAATGATTAAATCTTTTCACCAATGTCCAATACACCACATTATCTTCCGTGTCGCATTAACATTGGAATGTTTTTTTGCAAGTGTCAAAAGAAGCGATACACACCCTGTCTTCTCTATAACTCTTCAGTTTACAGAGAAATTCCACCAGAGCCTCACAACATTGTCCAATAATACTCTTCTTGTGTCTAATTTTTAGTTAAGCAGGATTTGAGCTACAGACCATAACAAAAAACAGAATCCACCTGTGATTCGGGTGTTAACAAAACGTGTTTACAAAGAAAGTGAAATACAGTAATACTACTAGCTATATAGATAAATAGGTTTAGATATTTAGATCTTTAAATTAATATTGTAACGCCCTCGCCCGGTGGTGAGGAGGAAGCGCACTTGAGCACTCATAGTACCGCGGAGCAGGCCAGGAGTTATAGCCAGGGAGAGTCTGAGGGACAGCATGACGACCAGCAGCTGACCCTGCATATGTAAATAGTGTTATAGTAGTTTTAGTGTCCTGTGTAGCCATATAAGTGTATAGCCGGTTGTTAAGTAAGGACGACCCTAACGATGTGTACGTGTTCCGGAGTCTCCTCATGTGTGTGATATCCTGCGCTTGGTTTACTGATCGTGTCTCCACTAGTCCTTTGTCCTGAGAGAACCTGTATACGTTACAATATCATTATTAATTTCTTTAGATACGTGATTACATATTCTCGATTATAAAACAGATAATTCCAGTCCAGGAATCTGACTTGCTGACACCCTTCTGAAGCGGTACCATAATCTCTGGTATATGGACACCCCAGAAATTTGACTTTTTACTGTGTGATAAATTTTAAAGACTACTTCTTAGCGTAGATAAGAAAGCGTAGATAAAAAAGCTTGAATTCTCATGTATCTGATACACGTATCTTTTTATGCAGTCTTTGTTGTGCTCTTGAGGATCCTTTTGATATTTTGAGCTCTGGTTGAATGATAAGTGTGACAGCTTAAATTATTTTCGTTGTTAGAAATTATGAAACGCTCTGTTAAAAGCAAGGGAGTTTTATGTCAGTTACAGTAAAAGAAAATGCCTGACGAACTAGGGATTGGACAGTTTCCAAGTGCTTGTACAATCGATGGAAATGTTCAAATAAATGTGCTAAAGAAATAAACAAAAAAAGTCATTTATTCCTTTATCATATTGGCTAGCTAATGTCCTGTCCTCGTTAGTTAGATCAACGAAATGCTGTGGTGTTTGTCAATGAAAAAAATAAAGTCTTTTCATTTAAAATGACAGTTACAAAGAATGTGGACCAGCGTAACTTTGAGTTTACAGCTTGTCCAAGGTCATTCATTATTAATACTATTAGTAATATCTTCGGTAAAGGCTTTGATGCATAAAATATTTCTGCATAATTAAAATATTTATGATAAAGGTAGGTTGTGTACTTTTGCCCAACTGAGCAATCTTGCTTTCATAAAATATACCAACTTTTTAATGACTGATGATTAACATGCTGTAATGCACAGTTTAAATTTAAAAGCTCAAATGCTGTACATGAGAGGTTAAGCTTTATTGGCTCCTCCTGGTGGTTTTACAAGGTGATTCCGGATACTTTCTGATATGACGTCATATGACATGTTACACTGCGTCATACCGCGTTTTGATGCGACACGCCCACCACCTTGTACCGTGGTGTACCTCACGCGTTTTGAATGGCTGCATCTGTATGGCAGTTATGCCTTGCAACATAACATATGTTGACAGTTAAGCATTTAGACCAAAGCAGAAGTACATACTTTCATAACTGCTGAAGTGGAAATTTACAAGACACAAGTATTTAAAATATAAAAGACTTATCAGACAAAGGAATTAAGAATAACTCCCTCATCTTATAGAAAGTATTTTACACTGACAAACTGAACTAAACCTTTATAGTCTTAAGCAGAGAAGAGGAAGAGGGGATCTGATCTAAGTATTCAAAATCCCCCAAAACAGTGCTCTGTTCTAAAGTAATGGCAGGGGTATCTGATTGATGCTTTCTATAATCTACTATATGACCATGTGTTTGGTTTTTGACACATTGAGCTGAAGAAAAGAGTTAATCCTCGCTTTTATATCTACTTGATTGAAATGGTGTCTGCTTTGGTTTATCATCATTTCTGGATGGGATGTATTTGTGTAAGCAGTATATTAGGGAGCTGTATCAGCATGCGTAGGAAGAAAGAAGGTGTAGCTTTAAGTCTCAAAAACAGATGAGACTATCTCCTAAATCTTCTACATTCTGAAGGAAAGGGTTAAGAGCTTCTTGGAACCCTTAATTGTTGCTGGGCAGGATAGGCTGCTTGAGAAATAAATTCCCATTGGAGTTTTAAGGAACAGTACATCTGCTACATAGAGCTGTTTATTACCTTTGTGTGTGTGTATTGATTAAAAACAACTGTAAAGCTAAAGTTAATTAGTGTGATTACTTTGTTATACTAAATAACACTTCCTAGGGAGTTGTCATTGCTGGTATTGGTATTCCCAGTTTTAGAGAGTTAAGATTACATGTCTTTTATATTTTAGATATCTATAAATATGTAATTTTGTATTTACATTACATTTAATAGATTAAATGATTTAATAGATTTAATAGATTACATTTGTTTCCGCAAATATTATATTTAATGTCTCATGTTGTTCTTTGCTCATATCACAAAGACACTTTCACAAAACATTTTCAAAAAACATGAAAATGAATGCTTTAATAAGATAACATCTTAGTAAGGAAACTAAAACATAAAGATATGCTCAATTAATATTGCTAGTGCTAGAGTGGCTATAGAAAGTATTCATTCCACCTTGGATTTTTATTTTACATTTTATTGTGCTTCAGTATAAAAACATTATGTGTTTAACTGGGTGTTTGGCCACTGATTGATCACAAAACACTATAAAGTGTCATATTGAAAACAACCTAAATGTACTGCTAAATTAATTATAAATATAAAACATAAAATAAATGATTGCATAAGTTTTCACCCCCTCTTAGTCACTCTATGGTAAAGGCAGATTTGTCAGCAATTATAGCCTTGAGTTTTCTTAGATATGTTTCTACCAGCTTTGCACACTTGGACACTGCAATTTCTGCAGAAAGAAACTTTCGAAAATCAATTAAAGCAAAAATAAGATATTTGCTGAACATTTCTAGTGGTATATGAATATGTGTACAGTGTTATTTTCTACAATTCACTCACTTGCTATTTCAATAGCCACAAAAATCCAAGATTATTTTGGTGTAGAACAACAGTATTCAAGTGCTTCATACATTGAAGATGCTACCATCTACTCTTAGGGATTAGGGATGAACCTGGTACCACTTACATGTGTACTTGAAATAGATGCACAGTTTATACAGTGAATAGAAAATTATGTAACATTTTCTGGGGGAATATCAAGCATCAATTTATAAACAAAATGTTTGCAGTAAATGTATGTGTTCATTATTGTTCATCTTTGTTCATGGATTGGTGCCTAACAGTCCATTCAGACCACTAACTCCTAAAGAAAATTCAGATGTCTGCCCATATTTTAACTCTAATGGGGAACTTGTAGTTAAGACTGGCATGTCTTTTTAAAGTTAGATGCATCAGCAAATGTTTGTTAGATACCCCTGTAGGGGTTTTGTGCATTTACAAGGACAATCACAAAATGATTCTTCAACGACTATTAGAAAATCAACCTTTCAGAACAACTCAGCAAAGCACATGCATGGATACTAATACACGAGAATACATTTATTAATACATAAAATGTGCATACTGTATATAACAGATCTGATAGTGAAGGCTAGCAGAATACAAAAGGTATATATTCAGTTACGAAGAGTTACAAGTACCAAGAGATACATTCAGTATACCATTCATCTACAGATGCAGCCATTCAAAGTGCGCGTTACAGACACGTACCGCAGGTGGCGTCGCTCAGTGTGACGCAAGATGACGCGTGGCACCGCAGTACGTGATTGGTTGACCAACAGGGGCACTCGTGGTCCGTTGGTCTGTCGTAGAAAGACTTACAGTAAACGTCTTTGCTGTGCCCGTTGTAGATATTGAATTTTACCACTGAAGGGAAATCTTAGTAGCTGAGCATAAAAAGAATAGGAGCATACTGTAACGCGTGTGAAGGCCATAAACAATATTAATTTTGGAACATAAACATACAGTATATAGCTGGTCTTGGTACTTTAAAGAAAAAAAATACACACCAGTATTCCATTTCTCCCTAAACATTTTAAGCTTTGAAGTGTTTAACTAACGTGATACCGGAGTCAACAAGCATACTTTTAGAATTTGATTAAAAGGGAATATAATATGGAATCGCGTATCTAAAGAATTTAATAACGGTATTCGTGTGCTGCGACAGGGCTGTGTAGGGCTGTTTCGCCTGCCTGTTCATGCGAGCTGTCTTGTAGCCGACTGGTCTAGGTGCGTGACTACCAACTGGCAGGTTGTGTGTTCGAATCCAGCTGGTGCTGGACTTTTCTTTTAACAAACATTTCTTCGAAAAAATAGAATAGCGACATTATGGACAATCAATTGACTTTTATATTTCAAAATATCGCAACATGATCGATATTTGCGATATTTTGAACATATCTTCCCTTCTGACAGCGGTTCCTGCTTCTATTGTGTGTGTGTGTGCAACAGAGTAAATTTTTATAGAGAAATGGAGGCTGGACAGTATGCGTTACAATATAAACATTTATATTGATTTAAATTGTGTTCTGATTTAAATCGCAAACGCGTGTTTAATTATGTGTGTTTTTTAATCATAATCAGGCTAATGCATTTCTACATTTTCTGTATGAACCAGCTTAGAGGTTCATACAGAAAGACAGCTTGTGTTTAAATTGAGTGTAAGGTAATTTATGCTTCTAAAGTCATGGTCAGCATTTATTATTGTACTGTGCTGTAAACTTTTTCTGTGTCTAGTCACATTATTTTATAGCGTTTTTATTGCGTTATTAAATCCGGTGGCGCTGTGTGTTAGTTTCCTGATTCCCATTATTTAAACTGCGACACTGATCATTCATCTCTAAATAAACTTTATTTTATATAGCGTTTTAAGCGAATAGGTAATTAGATTGCTCATAAACCTAATCGCTTTTTCTACATAAACACAGCGTGATTGCTCTCTGAAAATGCTTTTCCTTTATTTTTAAAGTAGGCTCAGATTTCAACTATAGATCGTATTATTATAAACTTTCTTGGAAAAATGTATTTTATGTAAACCATGTTTGCTATTAATTCATTTAGGGCTAAAATACGTTCATTGTCTTCCAATCGAGTCGAGTTGACATTGGAAGCCTGCCACACCCGGACTGTTAAACCAACGCATTAGCACGTCAAAGCCCGTATTGGTATTGAGCCAGTATTGGCTTTAGTATTCCCCCCCTCTCCCCTCAATTCAATTCAAATCAAGGTGTTTTATTTGCATGACAGATGGGTACAAGCAGTGTTGGGTATGTATATTGTAACACTTACGGCAGACAGGCACTGTGTAAGAGCCGGCGCACCAGAGCAGCGCACCGAGGGAGCGTCTGCATTTATAACTTAGTTTTTAAAATTAGTCAAGCAATATGAAGCATCTCCTTTTACGTTTAAGTCCCTTAAATACATTGAGCACAGCTTTCTCACCACTTAAGATTGCTTTTGATACCATCCTTACACAAAGCAGAAGGGAGATCTTAGTGCCTGAGCATAAAAAGAATAGGAGCATACTGCAACGCGTGTGAAGTCCATAAACGATATTAATTTTGGAACTTAAACATACAGTATATGGCTGGCCTCGGTACTTTAAAGAAAACCGACACACCAGTATTCCATTTCTCCCTAAACATTTTAAGCATCGAAGTCTTTAACTAACGCGATACCGGAGTCAACAAGCATACTTTTAGAATTTGATTAAAAGGGAATATAATATGGAATCGCGTATCTCAAGAAATTAATAACGATATAATTATATTCATGTTGCAAAAGAACTGCAACGGACATAAAAACTCCCTTGCTTTTAACAGAGCGTTCCATAATTTCTAACTACGAAAATGCCAGGTGAAAGGATTTGTAAACATATTTTGTTAAAGCAAGTCAGTTTTTTCCGCAACACATAAAAGACATTTTTCCAAGAAAGTTTAGCCTTTGTCACTAATGAAACCACTAAATAAAGACATAAATATAGAAATCTTAAGATTTGTTTTATTTAATGTTGGTAGCAGGATGAACTGTCAGAGTGTATATTTTGTCGCAGAGTTGCTGCAAGATGTTAACAGTGAAAAAGGTATTTAGAAATGAGTTATTTCAAGATGAAAATTTTCAGAATAATTGCAAATCTAGCAGGATAGAGAAAGCACAGAAAACTGGCAGTTAGATTGATCAGATTAGTATGAAAAGTCATTTAGCAAAGGGAATGAGAAGAGTGACAAACTAGTATACTTTAGATGTTTTTTTCTGAACCAGGGAAAATCTGATCATGTTTCCCTATAACAATAATAAAAAACTTTATTTGATATATCACCATTAAAGGTGGCATCTCAAAGCAATACAGTAGATGTAAAAACAGATAAAAGGACCACAGATTACAAAGTAAATGCATATAAGAAAGACAAGCAGTTAGAGGTGCTACCAAAATTAGAAAATGAAGCAGATACAGACACTAAGTCTTCTGAAAAGAAAGGTTCTGAGGTTAGATTTAAACTGGCCCTGGTGTGTGTGTGTTTGTGTCTGTCTGTCCTGTGATGGACTGGCGCTATGTCCAGGGTGTATTCTGCCTTGTGTCCGTCGCTTACTGGGATAGGCTCCAAATCCTCTGTACTGGATAAAGAGATTAGAAATGGATGGAAGTAAAGGCACTGTGTGGATGGAACTATACACAGTGTTAGAAACCCACTATGAAATGGCAGCATCTCACTGAGAAAACATTTTATAGTGCTGGCTTAAGGAAACAGCCTTTCCACCTCTCTTGCACATCAGTATCCATACCTAGTTATTTAAACAAATTGCCTCTAATTATAAACATCTTAATATGCTGGCTCTGTGGATCCGCATCAGCTATGTTTGCCCATTCCTTCAATTCATGTGCGTCCAACACACAGTTCAACGCTAGCAACTACACAAAATCTAAAATATGAGCTCTACTTGCCACTTACAATACCAACAGTACCAGCTAACTTTAGTAGTGACATTTTCATGGATCTTTTAAACAATAAAATTTACAACATCAGACTTCAGACACAATTAAACGGGCCTCAAAAAAGTCTGGTACAAACATTTTCAGCATGGAATAAACCTTTACTTTAATGGTATAAACCTTAAATGGATTCATATTCTCAATAAGATTTGGTGCTCAGTAACATGACTTAGAAAATGACAGAAGACATACGTATCATGCTTATCCTTCTATTTTTCATAATCGTAAACTCCTTAAGGCAGTTACATTTTCTCTGTTCTGACCTGGAGTTACAGAGAAATTTAAATTCTAATAAGAGATTTGTAATGAGGAAAGTCATACCAATCACTCATACCAGGATTTGCAATTACAATACAAATACTTTCTTTCTGTATGTGTTTATTTTGCAGTTTGAGTCTATGGCATTCCTTTGGGGGTCTATACTCCAAGGCATGACTTTTTTATGGGAACATGACATTTTTTTAAAGTCTTTTAATGCAAGCTTCATATAAACCCTTAGCAGTGGTTACTGTCTGGAGCAGGTACTTGAATGGCACAGATTCATTGAAATGATTCAATTTCTTTTGAAAATATTTGGGATAATACATATTCCAGAAATCACAGCCGTTGAATTATCCAGAAATTAATTTCTCTCAGGGTGTATTTAACCCCTCATGGATGGCATTGTATGAAATGAGTTTGAAGTTCCCCATTTGCCTCTATTATGAGATGCTGTGGACACTATTTTATACATTTTAGGAGTGTCCATAGGAAGGTATGTTCTAGAAAGAGTGAACTTCTGTTTTGCCATTATTTTTAATAGGGGCGTTACATGTTTACACTTGGTGCTCCTACTAGAGGAGAGGATATGATTAATCTAGGCTTATCACAGAAACTGAAACACATCTGGTTGGTGAGTCTACTGTGGGTAAAATGTTACTGGTACCGCATGTTGTAAAGCTCGGTATTTTCTCTCTTGGCCTGACTTTTTTTAATGTCTGAGTGTTAGAATCCATGTTGTTGCTGGTAAGGGAATGGTAGGTGCTGTGATTGACACAGTCAAAGCCTTGTACAGAGATACCATTGTAGCTGTTTGACAGTATTTTAGATGCCCTTAGTTAAAAGCATGGGAGGAAGTACTGCCAAGGGAAGGGGGGGAGCAAGGATTTTTTCTTTGAGTTTGTGAGGTTATTTTTTGTTATATTGTGTTTCAGAAAGCAAGAAAATAAGATTTACTGTATGATAAAAAGAGAAAGAGCTGGAGTAGATCCTCAGATCAGTTTGCTACCAGCAATCAAACAAAAAAATGGAAAGAATTGTCTCCTCCTGATTGGAACCTTTCTTACTGTCTTATTATAATTTATCAGGCTACCTTTTAATTTCCACTGAGAGAAGGAAGTCACTTGTCATGCAGCTATTTTATTCTTCATTGCACAATATGCTCTAAGTTAGCAAATGAAACATGAAATAAATCAAGAATACGATTAACATGAATGTATAAACATCCAAACTATACTTTATCACATTTAATTATTGGGTTAGCTTTTTATTGAGCCAAAATGTTATAAATGTGTGAACGTCTGTAAAATGGAAATATTTATATTTTTCTCTTTTCTGTTACCTGCCTGACAGCATTTTGTATCCCATTCTGTATATTACTGGAAAATATTAGACCCAACCTAAAGAATTCATGGGGGTAGTGGGACACAGTACTGCAAAGAGTCTCCTAAAGGGACAGAGCTATTAGTACTTATGTGTTTGAGTCTGGAGAATATAGTAAACTCTAAACATTAAGGGAATGCATGGAATCAGAAAATATAAATTGCATAGTACACAAGACTTAACTGGTTTTATTCTAGGAAAGCAGACAAGACTGAGTCATGGGACTCAGAGGATCCAAGGCTAGACTGAGTATAATAGGCTTCGGTCTTCTATTGTGACATCTACTGTAAATTACAGAAATGTTAAAAGTAAACAAAATAAAGTAACTAAAATGTGGTCTGAAATCACCCCTTTAGACACTCATTTTACTTCACTGGTGTCAGATATGAAAGGCAATAGTCTCCCGTTCTGTCTGCTGTGTGTTGCAGCAGAGGGACTCCCTGCAGCTGAAAGGGGCAGAGTAACTTGCATGCCCTCTAGTACAGTTTACACATGCACGACTTTAAAAGCTAGCAAGACAGGTTTCGATTCACATTAGCTGGCGAGCCTTGTTAAAAAAACGAATGATAATGTTCATGAACAGTGGCATGTTACAAAGTTATACTGAGATTTCCTAAGATACGCGATTAAAAAATAAATAAATAAAAATTTGAATCTCCTGCGGAACACATTCCATAGGAATCAGCGGTTTTACAGTATATATCGCCTTTAAAGGTGGCTTCTCAAAACGCTTTACGGGATAAAAACAACCAGAACAGCAGCAACAACAATATTGTATTTCGTTGCACTTTGAAAACCAAGTAATAACTTAACTATACAGTACGTGCAAACGTTTCGTATGTTGCTGTCGTGAATGCCTGTGTACCCATAAGTATCTTATTTGCCTTGAGTCTGTCTACAGTATCTCTGTCCCACTACCCCCCTCTCTCCCTCAATTCAATTCAAGGTGTTTTATTTGCATGACAGATGGGTACAATTCTTGTTGGGAATGTATACTTTGATATTTACACCCGGCGCGGCACCGAGGGAGCGTCTGCATTTATAACTTGGTTTTTAAAATTAGTCAAGCAATATGAAACATCTCCTTTTACTTTTAAGTCCCTTAAATACATTGAGCACAGCTTTCTCACCATCCTTACACAAAGCAGAAACTGTCCGATGACTCACAGTACAAGTGGAAAGATTACAGATTTTATTCGTCTTTAATTTTGCCTGTGGAGTGTATCTTATTAAGCTATAAATTGTATTTTGAGCGCGGTTTTTGACTTTTTTTTAATTGCATTTTTGGCGCGGACAGCACATACAAGGGTTAATGAACTGCGCCAAGAAATTTAAAATAGTATTCTTTAGGTGTGAGGGTAGGAGTGGACCGCAGCAGGCATAATCAGCAAACAAGGAAAACAAAGAACAGAACAGGTGAGATGTGTATCCAGAAAGCGAGTGATCAGAAAAAGGAAATGGAAAACGCAGAAAAAGGAAACGCTTTACAGGATAAAAACAATAACAACAGTAGTGGCTGGGCAAACGATTTTTTTTATCGAAATACAAATTGAGATACTGTACTGTATAATGATGTGCATGAACAAAGGTACACTGCAATTTTCCTTAGATACGCGATTAATGCTTCGTAGGAGGAGGCGGTCTTTTCCTCTTGTCTAACAGTCTGTCCACAAACAAAACATTCCTGTTGGACAAGAGGAATTGAAAAAAAACAATTTTGTCAATGAAAACCGGTGTGTGTGTCTCTCCCTGCTGGATGTCCCTCTCACAAACTGCTGAATGAATAAAATAATTTTATTGAAAACGCGTTTGCGATTGTCTGGTATTTAATTTGGTCCCTTTTAACTGTTTTTCGATCTACTGTATTGCTTTGAGATGCCACTTTTAAAGGCGATATGTAAAATAAAGTTTTTTATTATTGTTATAGAGAAACATGATCAGATTTTCCCTGGTTCAGAAAAAAGATCTAAAGTGCTACACATAACTTTCTTAATTCGATGTATTTAAAGCAGTGAACTACTGTAGGTGTCACATAACATTCAGAAATACAATCACGTATTTGACAAATAAAAACGATTATAATCTAATCCTTCCACGTTTGATCCCAAAATCCCAAGAAATATAAATCTTGACGGGTAGAAAGCTATGCTGAAAGTTTATTAAGATACTTAGAAGACAAAGATACTGTATCAATTTATGTTGCATTAGCCTGATTATGATTAAAAAACACATATAATTAAACACGCGTTTGCGATTTAAATCAGAACACGCTTTAAATCAATATAAATGTTTATATTGTAACGCATACTGTCCAGCCTCCATTTCTCTATAAAAATATACTCTGTTGCACACACACACACAATAGAAGCAGGAACCGCTGTCAGAAGGGAAGATAAGTTCAAAATATCGCAAATATCGATCATGTTGCGATATTTTGAAATATAAAAGTCAATTGATTGTCCATAATATCGCTATTCTATTTTTTCGAAGAAATGTTTGTTAAAAGAAAAGTCCGGCACCAGCTGGATTCAAACACACAACCTGCCAGCTGGTAGTCACGCACCTAGACCAGTTGGCTACAAGACAGCTTGCATGAACAAGCAGGCGAAACAGCCCTACACAGCCCTGTCGCAGTACACGACTACCGTTATTAAATTCTTTAGATACGCGATTCCATATTATATTAGCAGAAAAGCTTAAAACTACCACTTTTTCACACGCTATTTCACATGCTAGTTAAATACTTCGATGCTTAAAATCGTTAGGGAGAAATGGAATACCGGTGTGTATTTTTCCTTTAAAGTGCCGATTCCTGGAATCTGACTGGCTGACACCCCTCTGAAGTGGTTCCATAAAATGTGGTATACGGAAAAGAAAGCGTTGATAAATACAAGTGTCTTTTAATACACTCTTTGCTGTGCTCTTGAGGATCCTTGTGATATTTTAAGCTCTAGTTGAATGATAGGTGTCGCATTTTAAATCATTTTCGTAGTTAGAAATTATGAAACGCCCTGTTAAAAGCAAGGAAGTTTTTATGCCCGTTGAAGTAAAACAAAATGCCTGACAAAGTATGGCTTGGACAGATTCCAAGTGCTTGTACAAATGTGCTAAAGAAATTATACTTTGAGTATACAGCTTGTCCAAAGTCATCCATTATTAATACTATTAGTAATATCTTCAGTAAAGGCTTTGATGCACAAATATTTCTGATAAAGGTAGGTTGTGTACTTTTGTCCAACTGAGCAATCTTGCTTTCATAAAATATACCAACATTTTAATGACTGATGATTAACATGCTGTAATACACAGTTCAAAATTAAAGGCTCAAATGCTGTACATGAGAGGTTAAGCTCCCCCTGGCGGTTTTACAAGGCGACGCCGGATAGTTAACCACGTGACAAAAAGTTAACTGCGTCATACCGCGTGATACTGCGACACGCCCACCGGGGTATGCCGCGAAATACCTCACTCATTTTGAATGGCTGCATCTGTATACCATTTAGTTAATAAGCTTTTTGATTACAACTTCTACACTAGAGACTCAAAAGCAAGTACATCACTCATATGAATTAAACTGACATCAACTGGGATTGAGGTAACAATTGAATTCTCGAGCTGTAAATGTTGAATACTCATCCGATCTATGTGGATTCAGATCTCCCACGGACACAAAGGAACAGCAACAGGCTGTTGCTGCGTCCAGTCTGTGTCCTCTGGGCCAGTGCCAGGCAGTCTGGTCTGGCGTGAGGTGGGGGAGAAGGAGAAGATACCTGCTGCAACAAGCTGGCAGTAGGCTCTCTGAAGACCATCTAGTTAGTTCTGGCTGAACTAGCAGAATTTGTGCACATGGAAAGTGACTGCGGGTCCAAGCAAGTCACACTCTTTAAATGGGAAGAAGACCAGTTCGTTCCCGGTGTAGCGCTAGTCCTGAATACTGAGATTCAGCTGTCGACAGTTCCGACCGTAGTTCACTCATTGATCAGGCGAGCGTTCACTGTGGTGTACCGGCGGTTCACGAGGCTTGCTGCTGGGCTAACCTCGGGCGGATCCTTTGGTTACGCGTGGGCGACATCCGATCAAAGTAAAGTCCTGGCACTCAGACACAGTGGCCAAGTTGAGTCTGAGAACGTCCTGGAGTTCTGCTTTTGCAAACATCAGTCTCACTTGAAATATGATGGCTACTCGAGTGGATGAGATTGCTAACAATCTACAAGAGCAGCTTGCAGAGAAAGCAGCCAAATTTATTGCATATTCACTTGCCGTTTCGTTGCCGTTCAGGATTTTATGCCCAGATTAGACTTTCTTGCATCAAAGAAAAGAGCTCCGGTTTCTGGCTTGGCAGAGCAACAGTAGACTAATAGTATGTGATGTAGACCTATCCTTATTTGGGTTTGTTTGTTTTTATTCATTTCAATTCATTTTGTACTATATACATTGGCAAAAATTACCTAAAATGTTTGATCTTATTTTTAACTTGAATACATTTTCTTTTATGAAATGCTCAACTATATTCTTAAATAGAGGAATAGTGTAGCAACGTTTTGTTTGTATAGGCTACATTCACTTGCATATGTGGAAAAATTTATAATAAAACTCTAATCATTATTCATCTCTGCATGTGTGGCCCGCAACATGATTAAATGTTTTTAGTTTGTCCCCCCTTAAAAATGAGTTTAACACCCCTGTTCAACTTCCAGCTTCCCCTGACACCTCTCTCTTGTGGTTTGACCTTCCCTCTCCCCTCTCTTCTCTCTTCCTCCTTCTCTGTGGTCTTAATGTGATCTTATTTGGTGTGTTTCTGGACTGTCATGTCACCTCAGAACCTCATTCCAACCTCACCTCCCCCAAACTCTGTCACTCTGAGCACCTGAGCTAGTCCACCTCAGAGCCTCATTCGAACCTCACCTCCTGCGAACTCCCAGTCCCTCTGAGCACCTGAGCTAGTCCACCTCAGAGCCTCATTCGAACCTCACCTCCCCCGAACTCCAAGTCACTCTGAGCAGCTGAGCTAGTCCACCTCAGAACCTCATTCGAACCTCACCTCCCCCGAACTCCTCCAAGTCCCTCTGAGCACCTGAGCTAGTCCACCTCAGAACCTCATTCCAACCTCACCTCCCCCAGACTCCTCCAAGTCTGTCTGAGCTCCTGCACTTGGAGCTTGACTTGCCATTCAAGGGCCCAGTATGGCTGGGGCTGGATCAGCTTTCATATAAAATTTTAAATAGACTTTAATATTTAAGATTTTTCCAAAAACTGGAAAAGATGAAGTGCCATGCTACCAGGAATGTGTCCAGAATTTAAAATTGATAAAGGATCACTACCGAATTCACTGTGAGACTGTCTGTACATACAGTCTTTCTGGACCTCCACAGTACAGAAAGCACACTTAAATATTTCAATTCCACTGTCTCCTATTACTTGCATCATAGGTGATCTATCTAAGTTTAAGCAGAAATTCCACATAAGAATGCTTTTCTGACCCTTTGTATCATTGCTAAAACATAATCATGCAAAAATGTGTGGCTTAAGCAGTACCTTCTCAAAAGAATGGATTAATGAGGCAGTATCACAGATTACATTTGAAAAGATAGTATATATGTAGTCTACAGGGGACAATAATTAATATACTGTAAGCATGTACTGTATGGGGCCTATTAGAAGAATATTTGAATTGCAATTGTAATCTCATTACCAATGTAGTATGTTGTTCTTTTCTTCCTCATATTTTTTTTTACCATAGAGGAAAAATTAGTGAAGAGAAGAGAGAAAAAAAATGAAATAGATGGAATGAATGTAATATTTACTAAAAAGGTATACGAGAGAGTAACAACAAAAAGTAATAAAGTTGTCCTGTTATTAGTGCATTTTAGACTCTTCTGTTTTTTTTCATTTTCCTAATTGAAAATAATATAACTTAAGACATTCTTCTACCGAGTCATGTAATTGGTGCTAATTGTAACTTATAAAACACATTAATTGAAGTAGTTATGTGTTTTTCACAGTACAAAGACATACAGATGAAGCCATTCAAAGTGCGCGGCACAGACACGTACCGGAGGTAATTGGCTACGGCCTCGTGCATCGTGACGCGCGTTGTTGCAAAATACCGCGGTACGTGATTGGTTGACCGACAGGGGCACTCGTGGTGCCTTGGTCGGTCGTAGAAAGATTTAAATGTCTTCACTGTGCCCGTTTAAGTATTGAATATTTAAATGGAATTTTACCACTGAAGGGAAATCTTAGTAGCTGAGCATAAAAAGAATAGGAGCATACTGTAACGTGTGTGAAGGCCATAAACGATATTAATTTTGGAACATAAACATACAGTATATGGCTGGTCTCGGTACCTTAAAGAAAACATACACACCAGTATTCCATTTCTCCCTAAACATTTTAAGCATCGAAGTCTTTAACTAACGTGATACCGGAGTCAACAAGCATACTTTTAGAAAGGGAATATAATATGGAATCGCGTATCTAAAGAAATCAATAACGATATAATTATATTCATGTACCGCAACACAAGAATTGTACACGCTGTACGATGTCTGTTGATAATGTTTTGTAGGGCTTTTTCAACACTCCTCACATGACCTTGCCGGTGGTGCTGTGGGTTACGTTCCTGACTCCCACATCACACGTTGGGTGTTCGAATCCAGCTGGCGCTATGACTTTTTTTTTTAACAAACATTTCTTTGAAAAAATAAAACGTTTCCCTGGGTCAGAGATTAAATAAAACTTCACTCGCACCAAACAAATTTATATTTCTAAATATCACAACATGATCGAATTTAATAACAATCATTTTGATCATTTTAATAAATAATGATAACAATAACAATGATAGCAATAACAATGAGTAGTCACCTATGCGTTACAATATAAACATTTATATTCATTTAAATCGCGTTTTGATTTAAATCGCAAACGCGTGTTTAAATATATGTGTTTTTTGATTCACAATCAGACAAATGCAACATAAATTGATATCTTTGTCTTCTAAGTATCTTAATAAACTTTCAGCATAGCTTTCTCCCCGTTTAGATTTATTTTTCTTGGGATCTTGAGATCAAACGTGGAAAGATTAGATTGTAATCGTTTTTATTTTTTAAATACATTTTAGAAAAGTGTAATCTATACTAAAAAGCTGTACACCACCTGCTATAAAGATACATATTGTAATACTTTCGGGTTCGGATAGGACGGACACAAGAACTCAGACTTCAGAACTCAGAGCTCAGACTTGCGGAGTTAAAGCAAGTTAAAGTTAAAGCACCTTGAATTGAATTGAATTGAGAGAGAGAGCACAGCCAGGACAGACAGGCAAATAACATACACTCCACAGACATTCACAACAGCGACATATCATAAAACGTTTGCACATATTGTTAAATTATTACTCCCTTCAGTGGTAAAATTCCATATAAATATTCAATACTTAAACGGGCACAGTAAAGACATTAAATATACATATACATACTGTATACAGTACAGTTTGCATACAGTAATATGTTTATGTTCCTAAATCAATATCTTTCATGAGCATGTGAAAGGCATGGTGAATCGGAGATTCTCAAAAATTACTGTACTTTGCATGATTGGAAACAAATGCGTGATTGCGAAATGCTGTGGTGTTACTTTTACAAAGACGGTCAATGAAAAAGAGAATGTGGACCAGGGCAATACTTTGAGTTTACAGCTTGTCCAAGGTCATTCATTATTAATACTATTAGTATTATCTTCGTTAAAGACTTTGATGGCGACAGCTCAAACATGAGAGGTTGAGCTTTATTAGCTCCACCTTGCAGAAATTCCGGATACTATTATTTTACTTGCGGTACTATACGAGAATTTACGGTAACTCACGGTAGACTGCGTAAAGCGCACCGCAAAATAATGCGGTATCGCCCGCTTGTTTTGAATGGCTGCATCTGTAATGGTATGTTATTTGGCCTCTGGGTAAACTGGCCCTGGTGTGAGTTTGAGTGCGTGCAGCTGTGTCTGTGTGTGTCCTGTAATGGACCGGTATACCACCAAGGATGTATCCCACCTTGTACCCTGTTTGCAAGGATAGACTCAGTGAAAACATTGAGAAATATTTACTATTGGAAGGAAAAAACAGACAAACTTAGAAGTGGGTGATAGATGTAGCACACAGGTCCATGTGTTTTCAGGAGAATATTTATTTAGAATTTGAATTTTTTCACTGGTGAGGACCCAAACACAATAGGGAACTCTTTAAAATAGCTGCAACATACATTTTATTAAATGCTAACAGAAAACCCACAAGCATCTACCAATGAAGACTGATTGCAAATGTCATCATTTAGATGTATATGTTGTAGTAGTTTTGGAACCAATTATGTATAATTTCACATCTCAGTGCACAGCTACCTTTGGATCATTTGTTGACATGTCACAGACAGCACAGTCCCATACCTGAGGTACAGGCGCACACTCTTCACCACAAGCCTGGAGGAGCCTGGGAGACCCAGAGGTCAATGTGATAGTTCTGGCCAGCTAATCCCACCCTACCCTCAGCAGTGCTCATGCACTTGCACATCCCCTCTTGGGGAATCTCAGTCACTGTTAATAGTGACCTGACCCAGAGTCAAACCCACAACAACAAGAACATAGAATTAAGAATCTACACTCAGATGAGCAGTTTTACTTGTTGAGCCTCTCAGGAGCCTTGGAATCTTGCCTTACTTTTCTATTAATTATCCAGCCCAGAGAATAACGAACATAGAAAGGGAAACCTCTAAACCCACATGATCTTAAAGCTTTTTCAAAGATTCATTTGATTTAATTTTAATTATTCCTTTTGATTTAATTTGTATTACTTTTTATTTCTGTTAATCGGTAAAAGAAAAGCATATGCAGTATTTTCCTTCTATTTTTTAAATTCAGGATGAAACAAAACAGGCAAGACACTGAGTTTAGAATGTGCCTCTTGAGGGTAAGATTCAGACAGCCACACTGTTCTCCACAACAGATGGAAGCATGTATGTGTATTTCATTTCAATGCTTGTGTTGCGAGTATTTATTTCATCCTCAATCTTCTCCAGCTCAGATCTGAATTTTAAAATCAGATCTTGGGGTCTTTTCTCTGTGAAGAGTTTCTCTGGATAGTCTCCCAGTTTAACCTGTGAAAGAGAGGAGTAGAGTATGATGATGTTGAAATTATATACTTGACAGTAGTTATGTTCTGTGTGGTGATCAACACAGATACATGGTTAATTGTGATAACAAAATGCAATGCTTACAGTATAAGTTAAGTAGAGAATGAAATGTTAATGTTGTATTTTAAATTCTATTTCATGATATTCCATCCTCATTCTTCCCTCAGCATCTATGTATTCTACACTTTATGAAGACAATAAATCTTTGATCCTGGTTGTTATTTAGGTCTGGAATATATTCTGGTAGAATTATGAGAACAAGCCGCTAGCTATTGATCTGCTGGAAAGGAGAAGTTTTAGATATTTTCCATGATACCGAAGTATTATCTGAAACGTCAAAGCAGTATACAGATGCAGCCATTATAAATGAGCGAGGTACGCTGCGGTAAAACGCGGTGGGCGTGTCATGTCATACCGCGTCATACTGCGGTTATGATTATAGTATCCGGAATTACCTTGAAAAACCACCAAGTGGAGATAATAAAGCTTAACGTCTCATGTACAGCATTTCAGCAGTAGCCAGAAACACCTGGTTTCAAATCCCAGTCACTGCTGAAGGACAATCTTTTTCCAATTAAGAATTTCAGGTGTATACTCTTAAGACTATTAATCATTTTAAACTTTGTATTACACAACCAGCAGCCGTCACCCTGCAACTCAAAACTGGCAGCCCGCTGAAGCTAAGCAGGTGTGAGCCTGGTCAGTACCTGGATAAGAGACCTCCTCGGAAAAACTAAGGTTGCTGCTGGAAGAGGTATTAGTGAGGCCAGCAGGGGGCGCTCACCCTGCGGTCCATATGGGTCCTAATGCCCCAGTAAAGTGACTGGGACATTATACTGTAAAACGAGCGCCGTCTTTCGGATGAGACATAAAACCGAGGTCCTGACTCTCTGTGGTCATTAAAAACCCCAGGGTGTTTCTTGAAAAGATTTTTCATTGAGAAAAAGTAACTCCACAGCTTTTCGTTGATCCTATCACGTATTCGTTTCCAATCATACAAAGTAATTCTTGAGAATCTCCGATTCACCATGCCTTTCACATGCTCATAAATGATATTAATTTAGGAACATAAACATATTATGTAAACTGTATATGGCTTGTATTGGTAGTTTAAAGAAAAAATACACACCAGTATTCCACTTTCTTCCTAAACATTTTAAGCATCAAAGTCTTACATGTGGTTATTTTGGAAATGTTTTTACATGCTCCTTCTGACTATATTGTTTATATACTTTGTAAAAAGTTATAATGTTTTAACTTTATAATGTTTTAACCTTTTCTGCGAATATGCTCGTTATCGCAATAAACAAAAGCCTACTTTTAATAAATAGGTTAATAAGGAATATAAAATGGAATATAAAGAAATTAATAACGATATAATTATATTCATGTACATTCATGTACAACAGAAAAAAGTGAATCCTGTTTTTTTTTGGTCTGTAGCTCAAATCCTGCTTAATTAAAAATTAGACACGAGAAGAGTATTATTGGATAATGTTGTGAGGCTCTGGTGGAATTTCTGGTGGAATTTCTCTGTTAACTGTAAACTGAAGAGGTATAGAGGAGACATGTGTATCACCTCTTTTTACACTTGTAAAAAAGAACATTCCAATCACAGAAAAGGTTAAAACATTATAACTTTTAACAAAGTATATAAACCTAATATAGTCAAAAGAAGCATGTAAAAACGTTTCCAAACTAACCACATGTAAGACTTTGATGCTTAAAATGTTTAGGAAGAAAGTGGAATACTGGTATGTATTTTTTCTTTAAACTACCAAAACCAGCTATATTTAGTACAGTTTACATAATATATTTATATTCCTAAATTAATATAGTTTATGACCATCATATGCGTTATGCTCCTCTGCTCAGCTACTAAAATTTCCCTTTAGTTTTAAAATTCCATATAAATATTCAATACTAAAGGTATTAAAATGTGCACAGTTTTCACTACTGACCAATGCACCATGAGTGCCCCTGTCGGTCATTTTGGCCAGCTAATCACGTACCGCGGTACACCGCAGTGACGGGGTTGTACCGTTCATTTTGAATGGCTGCATCTGTACATGGATTTGTTAATAAATGTAATAATTACTACCTGCTCTTCTTCAGCAAAGAAACAAAGGAGGACTTGAATTGTTTTACAAAATATATATTTTTTAATTTCTATGTTTTAAGGGGGAGGAGGGATACATTAGGATAATTAGCATATTTAAAATCTAATATCTCAGAAAAAATGCCTATGTTTCAGTTTTTAGCCTTCTTACGAAGTGCCACCAGTGTGCTATTATTCCGGATGATGTGAATGTGGTCAGGAATATTATTCTTGACAGACTGATGCAGTAGGACTCACGTGCCCAGTGTCTGTCAGTAAGAGGGCTGGACTGTTCTGGGGAACAACACTCTGTCTCTTAGCAAGACAATTGTGACTTGTGGATAGTAGTGGAAGGCTGAAAGCTCTCAAGGTTAGGAGTGAATGGTCTAGGGGTAAGGAGACTCCTAGACATATGTGTTTAATGATAGCAGTGAAGTTCACAAGAGTAACAGCTGCAGTCGTTTCTGTGTCAGCTCACTAGTAAAGAGAAGATGGGGAAAGGTGCAAATAGAATCGACCAGGAAAGAGTCTTTCACTGCGATTTAACCCGAAGGCACTACAAGGCTTAAGCGCTGGTGAGCAGTCAAAGGTCTGTGTGAGCATTAACATGGTTAAAATGGAAACAGGTTCTTTTTTTTAGTCTATTATTCTAAATCAATGGTCTTCGGTTGTTGTCTAGGGGATCACCTATGTCCCCTGTGTTTTGCGTGAAATTAAATCTTAGCCAGAAGCCAACTGTGATCTGTGTATGTTGAAGAACTTTTTGAAAACACATGCGTCCATCTCTTAAAAATGTAAGTGGGATTTGAAATGACTATCAAACCTGAAGTTAATTTAGTAGTTAACTAGTTAATTTCAGAACTTTTCCCATTCTCAAAAAAGAAACTCATTGTGGGGATGTTAAATTGGCATTCTAACTAATATACTTCAGAACTAATATACTTCGGGGTATTACTGAAACCAAGCACTGAGAGCAAAAAAAGTCTAAACAAGCACACAGATCAGTTACAGACACCAATTCACACCGATGAATAAGGGCTCAGTTGGTTGAAAGCCAGCAGACTCAGGGGCCCTTTAATATCAGGACTGAGGACTGCTGTGTTCTAATAGGGATGTTCCCTGGTCTTGCTTGGTTCTCTTACTAGATGACGACTCTAGTCTGGGTCTCATGCATTGGCAGAGCTGGACCTGGCTGGCTGGTCTGACTGCAGCTCAAAAGACTCAGGTGTCACGATGGCAGTCTTCACATTACCTGTAACAGACCCTGTTTAGATGGCAGTGTAGCAGAGGAACCTGCACATAAAGCTGTTCCTTTATATGGGAGTTTAAGTTGTGAACAAATCAACCCCCGATGTGTAAATACCTTTCAAACCCTGTCCTGTCCATTTGAAAGCAGGCCTAAATCCCACTCCCACAGAAAGTAATAGTAGGAAAAACCCACATGGTCAATCCCATTTAGGTCAGTCTGCTCTGTCCATCTGCTTTCTTATCGGCAGGCTTGTATGATAAGGATCAAGGCTGCTACTTAAACTAAAGTCTTATTTTCAGTTTTAATCCAACCTGAATATTTTGAAACTTCTTAAATTGACACAATGGATCTCACCCAGAGGTCTAGTATCTCACCATCAAGAAGAATGTCAGGGTCTGAGAAGGCAAACTCTGTTCGTTCTTGTACACTATTTCTAGAGATTTGACTTTCTACAGATGCAGCAAATTCCATAATAACCTTGTGAGAATTTCAAATTTTCCAGTTTTAGGAGTGTCTCAACATCAACCTCTGGTGGCTCAATCTCAATTTTTCTCTCTTTCTGGCTTCCTTGCTACACTCCCTCTGAATTGTTGATCTAACTTATCAATCACATGCACTGATACTGTAATGCTTGGGTCCATGGAGGGGAGATCTGGATTGCTGCTGCTGATGCTTAGTGCTTCAAACTCAGTTGTCTAACGCATTCCGGGGGATCCAGGGGATCCTAAGCCAGAATACATTTGCTAATTAACTTGATGGTGTCTAAACAGTCCATGTCAGTGTAGGAGAGGGAAACTCACTTTGTCAAGATAAGAGTAGCTGACCATCCGTGTGACAGCCAGACTCCTTAAGGTGCTGTTTTTATCAGCTATGCTGTGGATGAGCTCAGAAAAGGGGAGATCCTGCTTCGTGGTGGGAGGAGGGCGGGTCATGGTGGAGGGAGCGTTAGGCATCCAGGAACAATAGTCAAACTGAGGAACAAAAACAGAAGCATGATTATAAATGTAAACTTGTGTTAAACTTTACTAAAAACAATCCCCTCCAATTTCATCTGCCAATATTACTGCAGCACGCCCAGCAAAAAGGATCAGCAAAATTTCATGAACATCCATGAATGCATACTGTATAGGAACATGCACAAGAACAGATATACAGATTAGATCAGTATAATGATAAAGGAACGAATCATGCTTGAGTCTGAACTCACATGCTATGTATGGAAGAAGGTTTTGCTGTAAGTGGTGACTGTAAAGATACTGATCATGTAGGACAGTAGTTCTCAAACTGTGGTACGCGTACCTGCAGTGGTACGCGGAGTGCCGCCAAGTGGTACGCCAAATGACCCTGGAACTGTGTTGTGTGCGCTGAAAAATCGGGACGGGTTTTCATATTTTGTATTTTAATACGTGTCGAATACGCAGCCTACATACTACGATACAGTGCGCGCTAATACTTCAGTGGACACAAGAGATACTCTGTAATTCTATACCACTCTATGGGAATGCGTGCTATGGACGCAAGTGACCAATTGTATTTAAAAAAAAGCTATTGTATCTCCAGCAAATAGGGAGGTAGGAGAATGTGCGTGATTTTGGAACAATGCCAATGCTGTTAGCACAGGAATGCATAGAAATACGTGCTACGAATGCTGGTAATCTTGTGAGCACAGGAAAGCGTGATAGATAACAGAAACATATTTAAGAACTGTTCTAAGTTAATTTGAGAAAAATACACCGAGCGTCTCTGTGTTTCGCTCCCATGCGCATGAAATAAAAACTTAAAATAAATACGGAAATAAAAACAGAAACACGGAAAAATGCAAGCTTGCGGATTGCTAAAGCAGGTAAGCCACGCTATTTTTGAAGAACCTTATTTACCGTTGGCAAAAGAGCTGACACGTATTATGTGTGGAGAAAAAGCTGCTAAACAGCTCGACCTGCTGCCGCCCCGAAAGACACAGTCACTCATAGAATCATTGAAATGAAGGATTATATCAAAAGTACGCTGATAGAGTGCGTTAAGATGAGAAGATGTTTTTCACTGCAATTAGATGAGTCTGTAGTCGATTTGGCCAATTTGCTCGTTTTACTTTAGATACGAGTTTGAGGGCATGTCCCATGAGGACTTTCTGTTCTGTAAGCCGCTACCAACAGGAACTATAGGAGAGCACATATTTCAGCTTCTGAATGAATTTATCGAAGAGAATGGCATCGACTGGATAAAATGTGTCGGAGTTTGCACAGACAGTGCTAGAGTGATGACAAGCCGACACAGTGGTGTAGTTGCACGATATTGAGAGGTTGCTGCAGAAATGAATGGACGCATTGCAACATCCACCGCGAGACTTTTGCAGTCAAGAAAATGCCTGACGATTTAAAATCTGTTAGACTCTGTTGTGAATTGTATCAAGGCTCGAAAAATTAATTCACATCTGCTTTGCTCGACTAAACAGGCTCACCCCCTCACTGAAATGGTGCCTTTTTATTATTTTTATTTGTTGTTGTTACTGTTTTTTTTCTGTAAAACACTTTGAGAAGCCACCTTTAAAGGCGCTATATCAAATAAAGTTTATTATTATAATATTTATTATATGTATGCGCGCTCATGTTGGTCATTGAGAATTTCTGGGGTTCCTATGAAATGATGACTTGTAGGTGGTACTTGGATGCTTTGGTTGGATAAGGGGTGGTACTTGGTCCAAAAAGTTTGAGAACCACTGATGTAGGACAAGCTATTTAGTAAATTAATCTCCTGTCAGCTAAGTCAGTCCTTTCCTTATACCACAGATGATATTGCATTTAATATGCTATATAAAATTGGGAAGCAAACTCCTCTTTGAACATATTTTATATTATTATTTTTTATTAACCGCACCAAATTTAGAATAAACTCAGTGTCTGTTAGAAACTTACTCCACAGAAGAGCAACCAGATTATAGTATTTTCCAGGGCTCAAGAGAATATCTTACACTGAGAGGCTGAAGGAACTAATGGAATATCATTATCTTCAAAGGCACTGACAAAATAACTAGCAGATTTCTTCTGTATCAACAGTGAAACATAAATCAGAGGACTCAAGTGGAACTACTTGGAAGTGCATTTAAAAGCAAGGAGTCTTTACCCAGTGGGTCGTGGGTATATGGAGCAAGTTACCCAGATCTGTTATTTCTGAAAATAGCCAGACAAGATAGCACATGATCCACTTACATGCAATCCTAGCTAATTAATTAAAAATGTTTCTACATTATACAGTAATAGCATTAATTATCATCTGTGAGTCAAAACTCGTTACCACTGCAACCTGACTTGATGACAACATGACAACGTGGCCAGTGGATCTACACTTGACAAAGAAGATTAATAGGTGACACTTGTGGTGTATTAGGTGTTTGTGAAAACATAAACTTAATTTAATCTGTTGTGCTACTTCTTTAAATCAACTTAATATGAAATATTAATATATTACATCTCCCTTCCAAAGTTTAATATCCCTGGAAACATCCCCATTTCCACTATGGTCTTAAGAGATTAACCCATTAGTGATTGTTTAAACACAATTTTTTTTTTTAAATGTTATTGTCCTTATAGTGGTAATAGGCAATGTACTCTCATGTAGTGGGCTGCACCCAGGCAGTTCAAAGCACGATTATTTTGTTTCTTACATAGCCAAATATATAAAAATAGTCCACTATTATAGCTCGTTGTTGGCTACGGCGTGAGTGTGTGTATCAGGTTGAATTATTATGAAGTAAGATGTTAAGACGGGGTTAATTTTAAATCCTTTCTGCATGAAGATTAAACTTCTAAGCAACAAGCTGGAGTTTATGGCAGGAAAGAGGGTTAACTGATAAGGATTCCAGATGCGAGCTAGGAACCCCCTGGGGACGTAATCTTAACTGACCATTTGGCCAGGGTCTGTTAACTGGTCAAACACCATGACCCCCCCTTTTTTCCATAGTACCGAGTGACGTCAGAAGCGGCAAGAATATACTATATAAACTAGAAGTTTGTACCGGCACCTTGAACAATATTTCAGTTTTGTTGTTCCTTGCATGCAATAAACTCATCTGTTTAACTTCATCTCGGGATCCAGAACCTTATTCTTTCTGTTACAACAATTATAAGTGATGGATTCATGATTTAGGATTTCTTCACGGAATTCTTTAAGTTAAAGGAGGGAAACGAGTCATTTTTACATGTTGTGTATCACCTCTTATATTTGTAAATACATTCCAATTTAAATGCAATATGGAATATATTATTAATAATATTGTAACGAATTGGGTTCTTGGGCTTGTGCCTTCGCTGTTCCTGTCCCGGCTCATCCTTCACCACATAGGCTCGATCCCAGGTCTCCTGTGTTGCTCAAAAGAGGTTTTGCCGGCTGAGCTACAGAAGACCTTCATTAACACCAAAGGCCAGCAGCCCTGTTATGCACAGGGGAGTAGAGGGCTGTACTGTCACCACGCTACCAACGGCTTGTACCATCTGTATGCCTGCCGTACATTGCAAAATTAATAATGAATGACCATGGACGAGCTGTAAACTGAAAAGTTAGAGAAGACACGTTGAGTCTTGTCTTTTCAGCTTGGAATTAAACCTTTACAGCGATCCTTTTGGCTATATTTTTTACAAAGCCGGATGAGTAAAAATAGATTGGATTAATAAATGGAGTAAGAAAAGATATTTCACATATACTTTGAAACCATACGACTTTGGAACAGCGGAAGGCGAGACTTGGCTGGGAGGGGGGGCTGTATTTTGATTTTCCTGCGCAAACCGTATTCGTTACAATACTATAATGAGTCCCTGAGGCATACCATTCAAATTTCAGAATTATAAAAAATAAAACTTTGCTCAGTTTGAAAGTTTTAAGTTTAAAAGGATCCTTATTCTAGGGGACTTTAATTATACACATCGATTCAACCTCTTCCAGTCTGGCTAAAGACTTCCTTTCTCTTTTGGGATGCTTTGACCTTACTCAGTTTGTTTGTACCCCTACACATAACAAAGGACACACCTTAGATTTAATTATTGCAAATGACTCCTTTGTCTCCCACTGCTCTCCCCTTGATCTAGGCCTCTCTGACCACTTAGTTAATCTCTTCAATCTGGAATTACCTGTTTCCAACATCTCCCCCCCACGCTCTGTAAATTTCAGCAACTGGCGATCAATTGATCACCCAAGGTTTGCAAATTCTATTCTGTCCTCCTTATCCTGTTTCTCTTCCTCTGACCCTCTAGAGGACAAAATACAGTTACTTGACAGTGCTCTTTTATCTACCCTTGACACCTTTGCTCCTTTAAAAACTCGAACCATCTCTTTCTCTAGCCCTGCCCCCTGGTACAATGACCATCTGTGATCCATGAAGGCAGCCTCTCGCAAACTTGAGCGTAGGTGGCATCTTTCTGGCCTAAATGTACATTATCAGGCTTGGAGAGATTACTTATCTGAATATAAGGTTACTATAGAGTCTGCTAGGTCCACCTACTTCTCTCACATCATTGAAAATCACCAAAACAACCCCAGACATCTTTTCTCCACCTCAACAGACTGCTAAAGCCAAACTGCCCTACCACATTACCTGCCTCATCACAACTTTGGAACACATTCTTAGATTTCTTTAGTTCAAAGATTGACAACATCCGGCATCACATTCTCTCCACTACGCATATAATTTCCATACCTCCTCCCTCCTCATCCAACTTCTCTGGTTCCCGTCTCTCCAGCTTCTCTCTTCTTGACTCAGCATCCCTCAATAAACTAGTTACACGCATGAAACCCACCACATCTATTTTAGATCCCATTCCCACCATTTTATTCCAGTCCTGTTTCTCTTCTCTCTGTCCTATTGTCCTCAATATTATACATGAATCCATGAGCACTGGCATTGTACCAATGGTCCTCAAAACTGCTGCCATTACCCCCATGCCAAAAAAGCCTAACATAGCTCTCGACAATCTTAACAACTTTCGCCCCATCTCCAACTTACCCTTTCTTGCTAAAATTCTAGAATGTGCTGTCACACTTCAGTTACATAACCACCTCACGATCCCCTCCAATCTGGCTTCCGTCAACTTCACAGCACAGAAACTGCCCTGGTCAAAGTCACCAATGATCTTCTAATAGCTTCTGATTCTGGTTCTCTTTCTATACTCATCCTTCTTGATCTCAGTGATGCCTTTTACACTGTTGACCATAACATCTTACATTTCTCGTCTTGAGACTGTGTTTGGAGTTTCTGACACTGCCCTCAAATGGTTTAAATCTTACCTCACTGATCGCTGTCACTTTGTCTCTTTCAATGGGTACAGGTCTGAAATTGGTCTTGTTAGCCCTCAGGGCTCAATACTGGGCCCCTTGCTCTTCAGCATTTACATGTTCCCACTTGGTCAGCTTTTAAGATCACATGGCCTCAGCTTTCATTTTTACGCTGCTGATACTCAAATATACATGCATACCAAACCTGACACTGATGTGGCTGTCTCTATTCTATCTAATTGCATCTCTGACATAAAAATTTGGATGACTCAAAACTTCCTTCATCTTAACTGCGACAAGACTGAAGTCATGCTTATTGGCACCCCCCATCAACTTCGTAAAGCCAGTCCTGTAACCCTATCTGTAGATGGCTCTGTACTTGAGCTTCAGTCTAAATTGAAAAACCTTGGGGTTATATTCGATTCAGGCTTAACATTCGACCCACATGTGCAACATACTGTCAAAACATCTTTTTTTTCACCTTAGAAATATCGCAAGACTACGCCCTATGCTATAATTAACTGTGGCTGAAAAGCTGATCAACACATTTGTATTCTCTCGAACTGACTACTATAATGCTCTACTCACTGGGGTATCTAAATCTACTCTGAACAAACTGCAGTATGTCCAAAATTCAGCAGCCAGAATCCTGACCAGGTCTAGTGCAAGTGTTCACATTACTCCTATCCTGGAGTCCTTGCACTGGCTTCTGGTCATTTCCGTGTAGACTTTAAAATTCTCATGCTTACCTATAAGGCTCTGCATGGCTTGGCACCTCAGTACCTGTCTGAACTATTATCGCCCTACTCCCCTCCTCGCAACCTCCGCTCTTCAAATTCTGCCCTTCTTAATGTCCCCCAAGCCCGTCTACATTGTATGGGTGACAGGGCCTTCTCCTGTTATGCCCCCAAGCTCTGGAACTCTTTGCCCAAGGATATCAGAAAGTCACCTTCTCTAAACACCTTCAAATCCAGATTTAAAACCCTCTTCTTCAGAAAAGCCTTTACTTAACTGGTTCCATTCTTCACCCCTCTGCTCTTCTAAGTACCACCATCCACTATCTCCTCTATTGTTATTGTTGTATTGTTGTATTGTTGTAATTGTATATTGTAATTGTGTCTTATCTTGTGTATTCTTCTTATTTATTGTTGTATTCTTCTTATTTATTGTTATTGTCATCCTGTAAGGCGCTTTGAGAAGCCACCTTTAAAGGCGCTATATAAAATAAAGTTTATTATTATTATTATTATTATTATTATTATTATTATTAATCAACTTTGCCTGTCCAGGGGGGTTGGGCAGAGTGATGGAGAGTGAAATAAATGACCGCCTTCACTTTCCCTTACCTCCTGGTGTGAGGTGATAATGCGGAAAACAGGTTTTTTTATTTTACTGGGAGTGTGAGCATTAAGTAAGCACTGGGGCGCACAGTGAGATTAACACAGTGAGATTACTGAGATGGATAGTTTTAGTAAATACAGATGCAGCCATTCAAAATGAGCGGGGTATGCTGAGGTACAATGCGGTGTGCATGTCGCAAAGAAACGCATCATAACACGTCATTTCGCGTCATACCACACTGTACCGTATGCAAATTTGATTATGTTAATAGTATCCGGAATCATCTTGTAAAACCGCCAGGTGGAGCTAATAAAGTTTTACCTCTCATGTACAGCATTTGCGCTATCACCGGAAAACACTCGCTTTCGAATCCCCATCACTGCTGTGGGACAATCTTTATTCAATTAAGAATTTAAGTTGTATACTCTTTAGACTTTTAAACTGTGTATTACAGCATTTTAATTATTATACATTAAAAAGTTCGTATATTTTAGGAAAGCAAGATTGCTCAGTTGGACAAAAGTACACAACCTCTCACCTTTATCATAAATATTTTAATTATGCAGAAATATTTTATGCATCAAAGTCTTTACCGAAGATATTACTAATAGTATTAATAATGAATGACCTTGGACAAGCTATAAACTCAAAGTATTACCCTGGTCCACATCCTTTGTAACCGTCTTTGTAAACGAAAATACTTTATTTTTTCATTGACAAAAAGTAACACCACAGCATTTCTTTGATCCGATCCGATCCGATCATTCGTTTTCAATCATACAAAGTAATTCTTGAGAATCTCTGATTCACCATGTCTTTCACATGCTCATAAAAGATATTAATTTAGGAACATAAACATATTCCTGTATGTAAACCGTACTGTATATGGCTGGTCTTGGTAGTTTAAAGAAAAAATAAACATCAGTATTCCACTTTCTTCCTAAACATTTTAAGCATCAAAGTCTTACATGTGGTTATTTCGAAAACGTTTTTACGTGCTCCTTCTGACCATATTACTGTACGTTTATATACTTTATGAAAATTGATTGTTTTAACCTTTTCTGCAAATACGCTCATTATCGGAGTAAACAAAAGCTTTTAAATACTTTTAGAATTTGATTAATAGGAAATATAATATGGAATCGCGCATCTGAAGAAATTAATAATGATATAATTATATTCATGCACTGTTGCACAAACAGTACTATAAGACTTTCCATTGATATGTGTACTTCTGTTTTACTGTTTAGTGTGTGTCTGCAGCTTAAGTGATTGACTTATAAGGTTTAGGTCAGGTGTTCAAATCCAGCTATCGGCATGAGTTTTCTTTTAACAAATAAACATTTTTTTGAAAAACTAAAATAGCAAATATTATGGACACTACTGTATATTGACATTTTTTATATTTCTAAATATCACAACATGTTCGAAGCTAAGTCATTTATTAATAACAACGAATAATTTCAAACTTCTACTGATATTATTACTGACTTAATATTTTCAACACTATATTGAATTTGTTGGTCTTTCTAAATATCACAAAACGTTCAAAGTGTGTTAAGCGATTACCATTTTCCATGAATACTTGCGCTCGTTATCGCAGTAAAAGAAACTCATACTTTTCAGAATCTAATTTAAGCAACAAGACACGAGAAGCAGTGCTACTGTATATCGTGGATATAGTCACAGTTAAAAGGTGTTGTTAGGCCCGACGCGATGCAGAGGGCCGGCAGCCCTTTTAACGGTGGCTATATCTACGATATAGCACAGGCCTCGAGTGCCTTATTGCTTTTATAAAACAGTCCCCAAATATGCGATTGCTGTATAGAATGAATTTTAATTTAAAAAATTTAACACGAAAATTAAGCTATTTACGTTCCTCCGCCTGAGAATATAGTCCCTCGTTGCTATGCAACGCAGAAACACAGCCACAAGTAACTAACTAACAAGGACAGGACATTAGCTAGCCAATATGATAAATTAATAAATTACTTGTTTTTTGTTTATTTCTTTAGCACATTTATTTGAACATTCCAGGTGGATGCTGCACATTGGTGGTGGTGTAGGGGAGTCCCCATTACCTGTAAAGCGCTTTGAGTGGAGTGTCCAGAAAAGCGCTATATAAGTGTAAGCAATTATTATTATTATTATTATTATTATTATTATTATTATTATTTCAATCGATCCTACAAGCACTAAAAAACTGTGAAACTGTCCAATCCCTAGTTCGTCAAGCATTTTCTTTTTCGCTGCGGGAGTGCTCCTACTGGTCCTGGTCTCAGTGCTTTCTAGGATATAATGCCAGTGATTTGTTGTTAAAATTGGGTTTCCAATAACGCTGCAACGAACTCTCGTTTTTATGTCCACTATAACAGACATAATCTCTCTTGCATTTAACAAGGGAGCATTTCATAATAATAATATGGACAGCAGCCCACTGAAGCTAAGCAGGTGTGAGCCTCGTCAGTACCTGGATGGGAGACCTCCTGGGAAGAACTAAGGTTGTTGCTGGAAGAGGTGTTAGTGGGGCCAGCAAGGGGTGCTCACCCTGCGGTCCATGTGGGTCCTAATGCCCCAGTATAGTGACGGGGACACTATACTGTAAACAGGCGCTGTCCTTCGGATGAGATCCTGAATCTCTGTGATCATTAAAAATCCCAAGGCGTTTCTTGAAAAGAGTAGGGGTGTAACCCCGGTGTCCTGGCCAAATTTCCCATTGGCCCTTACCAATCATGGCCTCCTAATAATCCCCAACTCTGAACTGGCTTCATTACTCTGCTCTCCTCCCCACTGATAGCTGATGTGTGGTGAGCGTTCTGGCGCACTATGGCTGCCTTCTCATCATCCAGGTGGGGCTGCACATTGATGGTGGTGGAGGGGATCCCCATTACCTGTAAAGCCCTTTGAGTGGAGTCTCCAGAAAAGCGCTATATAAGTGTAAGCAATTATTAATATTATTAATAATGCTCCTATTCTTTTTATGCTCAGCTACTAAAATGTCCCTTTAGTTGTAAAATTCCATATAAATATTCAATACTAAGCAGATTAAAATGTGCACAGCAAAGAGATTAAATGATTAAATCTTTTCACTACTGACCAATGCACCACGAGTGCCCCTGTCGGTCATTTTGGCCAGCCAATCACGTACCGCAGTATGGCGCGGTGGTTCGTGCGTGGATGCGTGTGGTACGGGTTTGTACCGCGAACTTTGAATGGCTGCATCTGTATGCTGACAAATATCTGAATTTTTGCTTTCACGAGGCAAGATAAAATTGTATCCAGCTGTGAATCAGCTACATGACCTTGCCCCTGTGAAAGTTTTGGGAAAGAGGTTTAGTGGGCAGCGTTACTCACAGTGTAGTGCCCATAGAGTGTTAATTTTGATACACTGTATGGTATAACAGCATAAAGTAAGTACATTTTTTAAAATGTTTGTAATCGCTATTCTTGCAAGTGTGCTGCCTGTTTTTGCCTGCCAAATCAATTGTATTTTATATAATCAAGAAAGAAAGAAAATATTAGTATTTACTGAACACTATAAGTATGTGAATGTTGGTGTTTCAACTTACATTGGTTGTTGAGTTATGGTAATCTAAATTTTTAGATTTGTAAAAATCTAAACATTTGTAAAAATAGAATAACATTCTAACAGGATTGCATTTATATGTTTTGTTTTTTCCATCTTTACTTTGTTCAGCAGAAATAAGGGGTCAAGATGACCAGGAAGGCAGGACTACATTTGATAGAAAAGAGATTTAAACAGAAATTGGTTGTTTCCAGTCATTAGAACTAACTCACCTGTCCACTATTGACTGCGCTGTGTTGCACCGAGCAGGTGAATATGACCATGGTGAGAAACTTCGTTAGTTCATGAACAGTGAGGAAGGTTTCTGGAATACCTGTAAGAGATGTGGTAACACACAATGACACTGATTGACTTAACAATACTAGTATAATACCATTACAATGCCAGTAATAGTGCTGATACATTACTTTATGGGAACACAAAGTGGATATTAAGTTATCTTTTGGTTAATACCTCTATATATATGGAGAATTAGGACCTGACGATGTGCTTCTCACCCTCCGCCCCCAGAGGTATCTGTCATTGGACACGCAAATGAGTGAAAAAATTGAGTGATTGAGTGATTAAGTGTCTTCTAAAGCCACATTTATTAAATTATTTCTTTGCAGTCCTTCTTTATCTCAATTGATAAATTATTTATCTCAATTACTATTAACAGATTAATATTAAAAGACTAACAGAAATATACTGTATATGACTGCCAGTCTTAATCAAGAGTATACTGAGTCTTATTCAGGAGTCTGTTTTATTGTTTTAGTAGTATCACATAAAGTTCAAAGAGTATCAGGAACAGATCTATTGTAATTTGATATTGCTATTTGATATTAGGCTGTTCATGCTCATTTCCTGCTAACAAGTCAGTCTGCATGCATCCCCCCATATAGAACATGCCTGAATAATGGGGCATTGGGATTCCTTGTTGCGTCACAAAGAGAGATAAGAGCTGCACAGACATAACCATAAAACCATTTGACTATGAGTAAAGTAGGCCTGGTGATTCTCAAGTCAAGAGAGAAGCTTCCTCAACAGAAGAGACAAGATCATTTATTTGGGCTCCTTAGCAAGGAATGCAGGGAAGGACTTCTGTTAAGCTTCAGTTTCAAGAAACTATGCAACCATAATTTAAAAACATCCAATTATATATATCCTACATACCACGAACACCATGTTTTACCATTCTGTGGATTTTAAATGAAGAAATAACATGTTTATATTCAAAAGAAACATAACCAGCTGTGTTAACCTCAAGAAACAAGGGTTATCTGATCAAATGCCTATAGATATAACGTTTTTATCTTAAAAAAGGGCTACTTAAAATAGATTAAACTGTCAGAATTCTGATTGCAACTAGCATTATGAAAAAGATTATGATTTAGATTTTAGAGAATAGATTATTCTGATCAACCAACATGAGATGAGGATTTGTTTGGAAAATCGAGTCACCCCTGGTTAAACAAACAATGGCATTTCTCAGATGTCTTTTAAATTTGAAATATATTTTTCTGCACAATATTTAACAGCTTTTTTAAAAAATACTGTGTATTTTAAAAAATACAAAAACTGTGTCCCTTCATTGCCTGTCTCTTAATTTTCTTGCAGGTAACCATGTTAAGGGTACTGAATTTGGCACCAAGCCTACATTAGTAATGATAATAATAATAATAATAATAATAATAATAATAATAATAATTGCTTACACTTATATAGCGCTTTTCTGGACACTCCACTCTAAGCGCTTTACAGGTAATGGGGACTCCCCTACACCACCACCAGTGTGCAGCCCCACCTGGATGATGCGACAGCAGCCATAGTGTGCCAGAACGCTCACCACACATCAGCTATCAGTGGGGAGGAGAGCAGAGTGATGATGCCAATTCATAGATGAGGATTATTTGGAGGCCATGATTGGTAATCTATAGATTCATCAACAACTGTGTTACAAGATTAGATGTGTTGATATGTTCTTTAGAATTGTTATTGTGTAGACCAAGCATCTGCAGTCAACACACATCTTTCAGTTGACTTGCTGTAGGAATTGCTCTGTGTTTGTTGAGAAATGCATCTTGGGATGGTCAGTTTCCAGAGGAATATTAATGCACGCTAACACCTCTATCAAATCAGTAATTACAGTCTGGCAATGTTCCAAATTTTCTGTTTCCTTGGCCCCATATAATCAATGTCAATTTCCCAATTGCTTTTGTTTTTTATCAACTTTTGTGAGTTTAAATGTTGGTCCATTGTTATCTTCAGAGTGCTGACCAATGATAAATTGCAGATTTATCAGTCTCACCACCTCCATGGTGAGTTGTAAATTTTTACTACGTCTTGCAGAATTGGTTCTCACACTGAATGTTTTCTCATTCAATAACCTTTCTTATCAGCCAGCTAGTGGTGTCAGGTATGGCATTAGGAGCACCTGGTTGGACCCTATGCAGACTGTAGGTAGCTAGTGGTTGGCGTCCAAATCCCAAGGGGAAAAGGCAAAAACCGTAGTCAAGGTAGAAGAGCTAGGTTGGGTTTCACAAGAGTCAGGTCGAGAGCATCCAAATCCAAAACGAGAGGAGACGAAGTCGAAGCAGGAAGAAAACAAGGTTGGGTAGCCAGAAATCAGGCCGAGATAGATTACACTCACAAGAGGAAGCCAAGGGTTGTTCTCAATAGTGAGCGGGGACTGAGTGGAGTGAAAGGGTATAAATAGGGAAGAGCATGAGGGATGACGATTGATTCATTACTGCGTGGGTGTTGGCAGTGAGAAGTGCACATAGGAATGCGGTTTGTGACAAGTGGAGTTGCAATGGGAACCAGGATGGGACCCAGCTACGCTAATATTTTTGTCAGCTGGGTAGAAGAATGCTTTTTCGCTTCCTACAACGGCTTTGTCACCTCTACATGCAATACATTGATGATTGTGTCAGTGCTGACACATGCTCTAATGACCAGCTAAAGCATTTCATTCATCACTTCACCAACTTCCACCCATCCCTCAAGTATACAGTTAACATATCTCCCATTATGCTTCCATTTCTGGACATTAAACTACCCATTAACCTTCCAGGACTCTCTACTTCTGTCTATTACAAACCCACTGTCACGATCGTTACTCCTCCTCTTAAGGGCGCTCCAGCCCTTCCTCGTTCTGTCCCATTCCCCACACCTGTTCCTTATTCCAGCCCCTCTTTAGTTCCACCTTAAAGCCAGACGCAGGCGATTGCTCGGGGCTTCTCATTGATTTCCGTGTCGTGAGAGCCCGGGGTCCTGCCGCGTCTGGCTCCGTTATGGTTTTAGTTTCCTGTTCCTGATTCCCTGCCCCGCCGGTCCCGACCCGGTTCTGGTTTTAACTACGGATGGATCCCCTGGTTTTGGACTATACTGCCTGTCTTGGATTCCCCCTCTGGATTTACCCTTGGATTGTTCGCCTGGATTCACTCCCCCTGGACACTGGCACTGCATGGACACGCCCCCCTGTCTCCTGACCTACTCCTGCATGTTATTTTTCCCTATTGTTTCTTCACCTTTCGGATCGTGTCGTCCACATAGGGCCCGGAAAGAACTGTTCCTGACACCCACAGATTCACAGACCTTTCCGTTGCTTCTGAAAATGTTTTCAGAAAAATGAAAAATATTTTCATTTTGCTTTAATTAGATTGGTAACACGCAGCAAATAGTCACATAATGATCTGTGTTCTCGTTTTAAAGGCACTTTGACGTTCCACTTTTTTCCACTGTTGATTCTGAAGTTCACTGGGTTGATTTTGAGTGTCACATTCCTTTACTGCAAATCAGTTTTTGTCACTGCTGTTCCAAACGATATTTTTCCAAAGAAGAGTAACTACGTACCTTCCCAGGTCCTGCCCTGGCTAGCTTGAAGAACTGGACATTCTTCAAAATCAAAAGTAAAATGGAAACTAGAGTGTAGAAGTGGATACAATGTGAAAGTGCATTTAAAACTGAACAGGAAACATTTTCTTATACAAATCATTGTGGGAGGCTGAAGTAAGCTTCCCAGTCATGTCGATCATGCTGATACCCAGGTTTCTTTCAAGAAATAGTTGGATGAAATCCTTGGGTCATTTAGCTACTAATTATGAAATAGGCTAGTGAGCACACTGGCCTTTTCTCATTTGTTACCATTCATATGGTCCTTCAGGAAATTATTTATGACAAGTATGACTTTGCTCTGTGCAGTGCCATTACAATTATAGAGAGAGTCTCATTTCTTGTATTTCACCCCACACATACTAAAAATTCTCTCCCTTTTTCAAGTTCCTCAGGCTCTGATGACTTTGCAGTGACAACATGGACATACAAACCCAAGCCTTTAAAATGCACTCTTTTTTCATCAGCAGAGGATACCCCACCTACCCCACCCATGTTATTGACAGGGCCCCCTCCCTAGCCAAAATAGCTCTTGGATTATCAACTCAACTAGGAACTCCCAGCCTCACAGCCACATTCCTTTTTTGCTTCCTTACCACCCTAACAGCCTTTCTATCCCCAGGACCATTAACAACAACTTTCCCATCTTACAGGATGATTCCTCCATCAGTACCATTTTTTCCGACCGTCCCATCATTTCATATCGCCGACCACCTTTTCTGCGTAACCTTCTTGTTCACAGCTCCCTTGGCCGCCCTCAGCAACCACCCACACCAGGTACTTTCCCTTGAAACAGAACTCGCTGTATCACCTGCAAGTATACATCTAACACCACATTCATTCAAGGCCCCTCTTTACAATTCCGGATTACTCAGATGACATCTTGTACCTCCAGCAACCTTATTCACTGTATCTCTCGCAGTAAATGCCCAGCTACCTACATTGTTGAGACAAGAAGGAGACTGGGAGACTGCTTTAGGTAATATGTCAGGGCTGTGAGGAGCGTTGATTCTGCTTCTCTCCTGCTCCCACCTCCTCTCCACTCCTGGCTTGTTCTCCAGTACTTTATCAACTGCTGATTTTCCTCTCTCTCACACCTGAAGAAGGTTTGACAGCCAGTTGTGTTTCTTTTCTTCTCTTTTCAGCATGGAAAAAAACCTTTATTTGTTTCCTTGAATTTATACTACTTCCATCTGGGAGACGTCTCTGGAAATCATTTATCATTCATCACCGCTGTAATATCTCTCTGAAATGTAAAGTAACTCTCTTATCTCCTGTAACACTATTTTACCATCTTCTCTGTTTGTCATTTTTGTATGTTGTTGTATTGGACTATAGTCTAAAACCGTGGTTCTCAAACTGTGGAGCACCCCCAGGTGGTACACCAGATGACCCTGGAAATTTGCTATGTGCAGCGAAAAACTGGGATGAGTTTTCATATTTTCTGATTTAATAAAATTAGTATCAAATATGCACCCTACATACAGTACTTAGCTACGACGATACAGTGCGCGCTAATGCTTGAGTGGATACAAGGTCCACTATGTAATTCTAAATCATTATATAGGAATGTGTGCTCGGAACCTAAGTGACCAATTGTATTAAAAGAAGTTATCTTTAACAAATAGGGAGGTAGGAGAATGTGCATGATTTTAGAACACTATCAATCTTCTAAGCACAGGAAATTTGATAGATAACAGAAAAATGCTTAAGGACAGTGTTCTGCTCCCATGCGCATGAAATAAAAACTTTATTTATAAAGTTTTTTAATATAACTTTATATTAACCCTAACTTAACTTAACTTAACTTAACTTAACAGGGACTCCTGACTCCCTACACAGTCACTCCTAGAATTATTGATATGGCGGATGACGTCAAAAGTATGTTGATAGAGTGCATTAAGATGAGCAGATGCTTTTCACTGCAATTACATGAGCCAATTTGCACATTTACGTTAGATACGAGTTTGAGGGCATGTCCCAAGAGGACTTTTTGTTCTGTAAGCCGCTACAAGAACTACATGAGAGCACATATTTAAGCTTCTGAATGAATTTATTGAAGAGAATGGCATCAACTGGAAAACATTTGTCGGATTTTGTACAGACGGTGCTGGAGCGATGACAGGGCGACATAGTGGTGTAGTTGCACAAATTAGAGAGGTTGCTCCAGATATGAAGTGGACGCACTGCAGCATCCTCCGTGAGGCCTTTGCCATCAAGAAAATATTTAAAATCTGTGTTAGACTCTGCTGTCAAATTGTATCAAGGCTCGACCAATGAATTCACGTCTGTTCAGTGTGCTTTGTAATGAAATGGACAGCGAACATGTGCAGCTTTTGGTACATACTGAAGTGAGACGGTTATCAAGGGGCAAAGTGCACACAAGGCTCTTTGAACTGCACTGCGAGGTACAGATGTTTTTACATGACCAGCAATGTCCCTTGGCAAGTCTATTTGATGATCCAGTGTGGCTGGTAAAATTAGCCTACATGGCTGATATATTCTCACGTTTGAATGAGCTGAATATGGGACTGCAGGGGCTCTCTTTTACAATGTTTGATGTGTATGACAAGATCACCACTATGAAGAAAAAGCTGCAGCTTTTTTTAATAAAATCAATGCAAGTGATATCTCTGCTTTCCCAACTTTGGAGAACTATCTGCACACATATGGTGTGGCATTTGATGCTGCTCTTCTTGATGTGATTGAGTGCACCTCTTGTCACTCTGGAAGAACAGTTCTCAGAGTACTTTCCAGTTGAGGCCACACCAGAGTGGATCAGGAACCCCTTTACTGTTGGGAATACCCAAGGATCTGACCTGTGCTGAACAAGAGAAGTTGCTCAAGTTATCATCTGATGCGACTTTGATGTCAAAATTGAAACAACAGTCACTGTCACTGATGCCTTTTGCTACTTCCTACCTTTGTGAGAAAGGCTTCTCTGCTCTCACTGCAATCAAGACAAAGTACCGCAACAAAATGGATGCTGAGCCAGATCTGCGTTTGCAGCTCACTGCCCTCATCCCTGGCATTGCAAGGCTTTGCTCGACTAAATAGGCTCACCCCTCTTACTGAAATGGTAATTGCTCAGTGCTATTTTTATTACGTGTGTGTGCTCACATGTTCATATTGGTCATTGAGATTTTCTGGGGTTCCTATGAGAAGATGACTTGCAGGTGGTACTTGGATGCTTTGGTTTGATCAGGTGTGGTAGTTGGTCCAAAAAGTTTGAGAACCACTGGTGTAAAACAAAATTCCCCCAGAAGATAACAAAACTTTAAGTGAATTGAATCAAATTTGTCAGCACACAATATAGTTATCGTCATTTTCATCGTCATCACATTCCTATGCTGATTACCTAATTAAGTGTCACTAGGTTAGTGTCTACAGGGACACCTGAAGGAGATTGCTACAGGTTAGGAGACCAAATTTCAAATGGTCAAGAAAAATGATGATAGTTTAGCACTAGAAATATCACTTATGATAAAAATACAAAGCCATGCATACAATGTCATTTTTTTCATGTAATTAATCATTTTCTCTTATGTTTTTGAACCCCAAGAAAAACATTTAAACAAGATCTTGTGTTGTTAATGTTGGCCTACCTGACTGTTCCCTTCCCAAGAACCCATTGCTGAAGATATCCTTTATCCAGGCCTGCAGCTCTGGGTCTTCCAGGACATCTTTGTCCGCTGGGTAGTAATTTTTCAGTATGCCCTCCACAAACCTGACAAGGAAACACAGCAGTTAAGCAATTCATTGAACACTGCATAAATATGTTTTGCAGGATTTGCAGTGAAGTGTTACAGTCAATGAGATACAATCGTTGTAACTTCACAAATTTAACAACTCTTTTGGTACTTGAAATCTAATTAAAAATAGCTCTTTGTCAGATTTTATCATTCAAATGATCCTTTTGTTTATGTGAATGTGTATTGTTTGTGGGTTTTCTTGTTTCAGGGTTCACTCAACAGATTTCAGAATTAACAAACTTTTTTATCACATTACTTAGGTAAAGAAGAAAGTAATCTTACCAATGTCTTCCTTATGTCGCAGTAGCCATTAATTTAAATACAAATTAAAAGTTAAAGTTTTATTTAATTTAACGTTTGTGAGTTTAAGAATGGATTCATCCACACTCCTGTGCAATAAAGGGTTAAGCGTTTTTTTTATAATGTTTCTGTTCATTTTTATCCATGTGAAAGGTGTACCTACTCAAATCCTTCTATTAAACATTTTGAGTTATTTTGAGTAGAAGTCCATCTATTCTTCTATGTAAAATAACTACAAAAATATCAAAATCTGTTGCTGACATGCTGTGGACTTGCTAAACAGTCAGAAATTACCGCATGAACACTGTATTTTTGGGTTTTGTGTCTACACTCATGTTCATCTCTTGCTGCTTAAACTCTGATGTTTCAGCTTCTGAGTAACGACAGGCAGTTTGAACATGATCACTGTTTTTCTCTTAGACAAAGAGTCCAAATTAATGAAAACTGTGGTTGTCTGCATCCCTGCTATGAAGACGCCTGGCAGCCCCACCTGTTGATTGCAGCCCACAATTTAAGGCCGTCATCGCGGTAGTGGTAGTTGGGTATTCCTTCTACCCCACGAGCGGCAATGTCCTCTGGCAGACAGAGGGAGCTGTAAGTCAGGGAACTGAAACCTCTCTGCAACACTTCAGACTTCCCCTTTCCTCCAGAGCTGCAGACCTAATACAGAAGGAAACAAAGAGACATTAGTTTGAATCTTGTTTCTTCTAATTTTATAACTAATTTTGTAATTAGAATGAAGTCGAGGAATGTTTTTCCTATGTATAAAATATCTGAAGAGAACCTTCAATTATGACTGATTATAGCATAGTGTATTTTTGTTCCATATCTGGAAATCTTTCATAGCATCTTCTTTGTGATGCTGACAGGATTTATAACAAATAAAATCCTTAAATTATGAAATTTCCTTGAAGCCACCCCAGGAAAAAAGACACTTTAGGGCACCCTATCAAATCTAACCTGCTAAAATCTAACAAATCTAACGTGATAAAACCGCATGTAAATGCATAGAGCCAGGATCCATAAGATATTGTTAACCAGCATATAAACCAGAAAAAGGATAGGAACCCAGCCTATAACCTTGTGTTTCAAAGATTTGTAGACAGTTTGGAATGCCACATGCTTATAGCCATGCAAAATGTATTAACATTTAGATCTACCATTTATGAAATTGCTGTTGAACTGCACACTATGTAAATGTGTCATTTAAATTTTACTCTTTACTATCATTCATACTCCTATAGAACCACACAATTATTTCTGCAGTAAGCAACTAGTCATACGTCTTGATAAATTTGGTGCTGCTTCTCTAAACTGGTACTTAAGAAATAAATCAATAAAAAAAATTAATTTGAGAAGGTTAGGAGATCATTGACAGATGTCCAATTAAATAACATAAAATAGTTGGTTTTATTAATTTAGAATCCATTATAATGTGACAATATTATAATGTATACAAAAATTGTTATTCCTCAAGAAGTTACATAAAAAATTATGGTTTCAGCAAAGGAACGACAAAATATTTAACAGTGTTTAAGACCTTATGGAGTATTTTATTTTGAGGTAAAATTATTATGACATTGATTTATAGTAAGTTTGATTTTTCAATTAAATTAAACAAGTCTTTGTGACAGATTTGAACTTGGAAACGTCTACCTAAATGTTTTAATTACTACAGTTAATAATAGAAATGTAGTGCAGTTTCAATGGTTATGTGCAAGAGACTGACCTCATCCAAAACTCCACCTTCAGACATCAGCTTATTTCTTGCCAAAAGATTGATGTGAAAGGTGTATCGCATGTGAGGAATCAGGACCTTCAGTTTGAAAAGAAAATATAACTTATTAGTAATATGTAGACACTTTAGGAAAGAAAACAACAACAATGACCAATCTGAGATACAATATTGAGTTGTAGTGGAAGGGATCTCCTTGGGGAAGCCTTCATCTTTACTTGAAACCCGGATAGACTTGAAACCAAGATGGCCTCCTAGTAATTGTAAGAGGAACAGATTCAGCTGGAACAAGTGTTGGCACTCAAAGAACTGGAATTCCATGGGAAAGAAAGGGTCTCTCTGAGAGATTAGGCTTCTCATAAAATTCGTACTCAGAAAAAAGATTCAGTCTGGGCCCTGGCTTCATCTGGGAATAAGAAATTGGTAACTCTGGCAACTGGGTTTTTGTGCAAACTCATATGGCCACCTCACCACTATTTCTTTTTTTTTCATTGTCAATAAGCAGACCATTACACTTACTGCTATTTTAAACTTATTTGCCCAATTGTTTAAGGATTAGTTAAGGGTAATTCTAGTTATTATTGTTGGAGAATAACACAGGTGTCTAATACTGTTTTAATATTTGCTCTCTTTGGTCCAGAATATTATGAATCACACTCTGAAACTGAAAATATTTTTAAAAGTATCAATATCAGCTGGGACCACATCCAAAATTTTAGCAAGCCACTATAAGGGACTCTTTTGTTCCTGTTACAGAAGATAACTTCTCCTCACCTGGATCATGAACAGTGTTGTATTTTTCCACAACAGGAAGTCTGGCCATTTAATGTAGCAGAATTCACTTGTCTGAGGACACGCTGTATCTCTTTGGGCTGGCAGAAAACAGTACAGCCCTAGAAAACTACTAAAATTGCACTATTTTGCCAAACAGATCTTACTGCTGTACTGGGGACTAAAGAACTCCTGTACATACATTTTTCCTGTAGCTGGACAGTTTCTGGTCTGTGGTGCTAATTAAGGAAATATTGGGATGATGTCATGAATTTGTTCATTGTTAATATTCTCTCAGTCCATACAATTGTTCCATTTTAAAAGAAACGTAATGTAACCACAATCTGAAGACGTAAATCAGAGTATGTGTTTATGCATGATTTATGTCCAGCCCAGTAAAACCTTTAATGCACAGCTGGGGATGATCCTCAAGGAATCACTACATTAACTATACAATAAATGAATTATTATACTTGAATGTTCATTCTAAGTGACCCATTTTGATTTTATTTGACTCACAATTCTGTGATAATTGAGATAAGTACAATATGATGGTGACAGTGTCTCACCAGTAGAATCCAGACACAACTTTCACTATTAATGAAGGTCTACAGCTAAAAGGTCAGTGCACAAAGTTCATAAATAACTTAAACTATAACCCTGATATATGGTAACTAATCACATTTGTACCACATTCATACCAAAGGTTTGTTGTATTAAGCCACTATGGTGTCTTAAAAGTAGGGTGTCGAGGAAATGGATCAGATCTGCTCAAGAGGAGAAAGAATTGTGGGAGCTTGAACTGCCAAACATATCTAGTATAATAATTTGGAAACTTTCCAAGATGACTGGAATATAGCAACAAGTAAATAACACAAAAACTAAATACATAAAGATTATGTTGGGTACCTCAGCTGTCAGAAATATACAGGAACAGTACCTTGAACAAAGGGTGCACTGAGGGTAGCTGCCTGAGTGTGGCAACACAGAATAACTCTGCAATGAAGTGGGTTCGCAGTAAGTGAGTAACCAACTCGAAATAGTTAAAGTCAGCACTGCGCACATAGGTCTTCGCCAGGAGCCAGCAGACAGAGTCGCTGGGCAGGAATATGGGGTTTTCTGGTCCTGCCTTCTGCTCAAGCTATAATGAGGAAACAAAATGCATTAATAAAGACCCACTATCTTTTGTACAGCTTCTGTCACTGGGTTTAGAAAATGTTGGACATTCACATTCAAGATAATCCCTCACCATGTTATGATGCCAAAGTAACAAAACTGCAAAAATGTAGACATCCCTATATCAAAACTTTCATTAATCATAAGGGGGATTATTGATAAACCTTCATAGGTATTATAATTAATGAAACATGTAATTAGTGTATTGTAAAGCCTACACATATCTAAATTAAGATCGCTCAATTGGAATTTAAAAAAACAGGTTAGTCAACTTCAGACAACTTCTTATTACACTAAATACGTTTTGTATTACAAATGTTTAAACAATGTTTGAAATATATTATTAGGTATTTTAGATAAGTTAGTAATTGCATGAATCTGACACCTGGATGGCGATGGGCATCAGGTTTTCTTCATTATCCAAATACAAAAGGCAGAGAGGAGCAGGAAGGTATTGTTTTTTGTTATCGATAATATTGGTTTCAATGCCATCAAGCAGTTCATAGTCCACCAGATAGATACTTCCTTTCTGTGGAAACAAAATTACATGAGTTAATTTTGCTTTTTGCCTTTACAAACCTAAATGAGATGCTACAATACTTGACAAATTTATTAATGCTAAGAAATGGAAGACTTATTTGGTTCACTTCAAAAAGAAAAAAGAAAGGTTTTTTGATGCATTTGTTAATGCCTTCACAGACTGATTATTATTATTTCATGATCGCGCTCCAGGCACCTGGGCTGAATTCTGGCCTCAGGAATCCTTTTCTGTGGTGTTTTCATGTTTTCCCACTGTTGTGAGTGTTGTGAGTATTGCTTCTCTAAAGTCTCCCCCTCCTATATATCATATGTGTTTAATGTTAATACAAAGTACAATATCTAGGCCTCTCTGACCACTTAGCTATTCTTTTCAATCTAGAATTACCTGTTTTAAACACTTCCCCCTCACACTCTGTAAATTTCCACAACTGGCGATCAATTGATCAGCCTAGGTTTGCAAATTCTGTTCTGTCCTCCTTATCTTGTTTCTCTTCCTCTGATCCTCTAGAGGACAAAAAATACATTTGCTTGATAGTTCTCTTTTATTTACCCTCGACATTTTTGTGCCTCTAAAAACTTCCACCATTTTTTTCTCACTCTGTCCCCTGGTACACTGACCATCTGTGATTTATGAAGGCAGTCACAAACTTGATCGTTGGTGGGGTCCTTCTGGCCTAAATGTACATGATCAGGCTTGGAGAGATTACTTGTCTAAATATAAGGATACGATAGAGTCTGCTAGATCCACTACTTCTCTCACATCATTGAAAATCACCATAACAACCCCAGGCATCTTTTCTCCACCATCAACAGACTGCTAAAGCCTAACTGCCCCACCGAGTTACCTGCTCATCACAACTTTGGAACACATCCTTAGATTTCTTTAGCTCCAAGATCAACAACATCCTGCATCACATTCTCTCAACTACACATATCATTTCCACACCTCCTCCCTCCTCATCCAACTTTTCTGGTTCCCTTCTCTCCAGCTTCTCTTGACTCAGCATCCCTCAATAAACTAGTTACACACATGAAATCCACCACCTCTATTTTAGAACCCATTCCCATCCCTTTGTTTCAGTCCTGTTTCTCTTCTTTCTGCCCTGTTGTCCTCAATATAATAAATTAATCCTTGAGCACTGATGTTGTACCAGTGGTCCTGAAAAATGCTGCCATTACCCCCACGCCAAAAAAGCATACCATGGCTCTGGAAAATCGAAACAATTTTCGCCCCATCTACAACTTACCCTTTCTTGCAAAAATTCTAGAACGTGGTGTCACATTTCAATTACATAACCACCTCACGACAAACAACCTTTTCGAACCCCTCCAATCTGGCTTCCGTCAACTTCACAGCACAGAAACTGCCCTGGTCAAAGTCACCAACCATCTTCTAATAGCTTCTGATTCTGGTTCTCTTTCTATACTCATCCTTCTTGATCTCAGTGCTGCTTTAGACACTGTTAAACATAACATCTTACTTTCTCTTCTTGAGACTCTGTTTGGAGTTTCTGATACTGGTCTTAAATGGTTCAAGTCTTACCTCACTGATTGCTGTCACTTTGTCTCTCTTGGCAGATTTAGTTCTGAAATTTGTCTTGTTAAGTCTGGTGTTCCTCAGGGCTCGATATTGGGTTTTCTACTTTTCAGTATTTAAATGTTTCCACTTGGTCAGCTTTTAAGATCACATGGCCTCAACTATAATTTCTATGCTGGTGATACTCAAATATACATCCATACCAAACCTGACACTGATGTGGCTGCCTCTATTCTATCTAATTGCATCTCTGACTTCAAACTTGGATGACTCAAAACTTCCTTCATCTTAACTGTGACAAGACTGAAGTCATGCTTATTGGAACCCCCCATCAACTTAGTAAAGCCAATCCTGTAACCCTATCTGTAAATGGTTCTGTACTTGAGCTTCAATCTAAATTGAAAACTTTGGGGTGATATTTGATTCAGGCTTAACATTCAACCCACATGTGCAGCATATTGTTAAAACATTTTTCTTTCACCTCAGAAACATTGCTAGACTACACCCTATACTATCACTAACTGTGGCTGAAAAGCTGATCAACACATTTGTCTTCTCCCGAATTGACTAGTGTAATGCTCTACTTGCTGGGGTATCTAAATCCACAGTGAAAAAACTCCAGTATGTCCAAAATTCGGCAGCATTACTCCTATCCTAGAGTCCTTGCACTAGCTTCCTGTCAAGTTTCATGTCTAGTTTAAAATCCTCATGCTCACCTATAAGGCTCTGCATGGCTTGGCACCTCAGTACCTGTCTGATCTATTATGGCCCTATTCCCCATCTCGCAACCTTCGCTCTTCTAATTCTGCCCTCCTTACTGTCCCCCAGGTCCGTCTACATTGTATGGGTGACAGGGCCTTCTGTTATGCCCCCAAGCACTGGAACTCTCTGCCCAAGGATATCAGAGAGTCACGTTCTCTGAACTCCTTCAAATCCAGACTCAAAACCTTCTTCTTCAGAAGAGCCTTTACTGAACTGCTTCCATTCTTTACCCCTCTGCTCTTACTGTATTTAGTACCACTACTGTGACCCCTTCGTATTCTCATCGTGTTCATCTTGTGTATTTTTTATTGTTTATTTTTAATAGTTTTTGTTGCTGTTGTCATTCTGTAAAGCACTTTGAGAAGCCACCTTTAAAGGCCATATGCAAAATAAAGTTATTATTCTTAATATAACGCAAATAGTGGGAGAAAATATCTGTTAGGAAATATTCACCTTAATATTCAACATTTACTGTAGCTGTTGTAGAGGCTGCTTAACAGGATTTCACCTACCAAGTTTCACTTGGAGCAATAAGCAATAAGTATTGTAACTACACGTTCCTTTTTTTATGCACCACGTGACAAGTGATTTATGGTTTTGTGTTGTGGTAATTTTGGTAGACCTGAGATTGTGAATTCTTCTACAGCTCTGTTGTAAGGCAGCTCCTGAGGTCTTTGACTCTTTCCCAGAGTATGTACAGTATACTCCGGGACTGGACACGGTAGCCATCTAGATCTTTCTTTGCCCCTTCCAAGGTTTATAAGAGAACTAAAGAAAAGTACAGATGCAACCATCTAGAATGTGCATCAAATCTCACACTAACTGTAAGCAAACTGCAGTATATCTGAGTTTTGGCCAGTGTTCTGCAATCAGTTCTGGAAACTGTTTAAAACAAATGTGTAGGTGGCGTGTGTATTCAATTAGACGTTATTGAAATAGCAGTTTTATTTAATCAGTGTTTTTCTTAGTTTAATAATAATATGCCTTGAACACATACTGTAACATTTCATATAAACAAATATGTAAACAAAAATAATATATATAGACTACTTACTGTTGAAAGAAATGTGTAAAGTTTTTTTCTGAAAAGGAATTAGATGTCATGAATGGAGACTGGATAGGACCTTGTTTTTTTAATGTGCCTGGTTTCATGGACATTCTCAGTAAACAACGACTTTCATGGAGTGACTATAAACTAAAACAACTGAAATTGTTAATGATTTGCAGTTAGACTGTTAAGGGATGCACCACTGAAACATTTTAATTTCATTTTAATGATTGCTTGCAAACAGCTGTGTAAAAGAATGCATCTAGATGAAGGCAGTGTACATGAACAGTGTTAATACTGTCGCTGTCATTTTCCATCACCCCACTAAAAACATTGGTAGAGGTCTCTTTGTAATGTAAATCAATCCAGAAACCAGTCATTCTAATGCCCCATAGTCTTTTGTCTTTAGAAATATTCCTTGATGTCAAGAGATTCTAATATTTGTAGTATCTACTATCAGGTGGGAATTAATCAAGATTCAAAATTGATAATCAAAATCTCCCAATGTAAAAAATGGAGCCAACAAATGCTTTACAAATAAATATTTTTTCTGGTTGAGTTTGCATGGAACGTAATGAAATGTATCCTAAATCAGCACATCCCACTTTTTTCATTGTCAAAACGCTACTGAAAAATTGACCCTGTTTAGTAATACTGTATACTCACCCACATCAGTGCTACAACACATGTATGATGTACAATATTACGCTGTAACCAGTATTGACAGTTAAAAAAGATAGAAATTATAAAACGAATTTGAAACTAGTTATTATCTCTTTGTACTTCTTCTATTTCACAACCGCATGTGAGATAATGGTGTGCCCACTGGGTGTTGTGCTTAAATTACTGAGGCTGTAAAGACTTCAAGTGAGCTCTGGGGGCCTGTTTCACATTGCAAGAAATGGCCAGATAAGTTTAGTAAACATATTGATAAAAGTCTGTATTTTCAGTTCCACAGAGCAAGAGCAAATTGTATCCAGTTAAGTACCTATAGCAACACATCTACTATTCTTAACCTGCTCCATGCAGGTTGGTTTAAAGTGTGCCTGACCTTATGGTTAGGAGCTCAACTCACAAACTAATCAGACCCCCGCCAAAAATGATGTCACCTTTCTTCAGGGACATAGCTGATGTTGAAGCAGCTGTCAGGAGATCTTTGTGGGAAGAAAGTAAACTTAGAGATCACCAAAACATTTTACAGTTCTCTGATAATTATTATTTGAACATAACTGTTATGACCGTGCACCACACCATTAATTGCACTCATTAACCTCATTTCCCAATCATGTCCCTTTCCTTCACTATTTAAACTCCTAGTTCCCACACTTCCTCGCTCGGTATTTGAGTCACTGGCTAGTCAGTTTGCTGCTTGCTTGGTTAAAATCTCACTGCACACTTTACCTGGAATGATTATCCCAGATTTAGACCTCTCCCTTCGACCTTTGGACTCTGCCCTTTTGGATTGCGCCTCTTGGACTTGTTTGCTTTCTTGGATTCTAACATGTACCACATACAGATGCAGCCATTCAAAGTGCGCGGTACAGACACCGCGGTACAGATACCGCAGGTATGATGACACGGGATACCACGGTGCGTGATTGGTTGACCGACAGGGGCACTCGTGGTCCGTTGGTCTGTCGTAGAAAGACTTACTGTAAACGTCTTTACTGTGCCCGTTGTAGATATTGAATTTTACCACTGAAGGGAAATCTTAGTAGCTGAGCATAAAAAGAATTGGAGCATACTGTAACGCGTGTGAAGGCCATAAACGATATTAATTTTGGAACATAAACATACAGTATATGGCTGGTCTTGGTACTTTAAAGAAAAAAATACACACCAGTATTCCATTTCTCCCTAAACATTTTAAGCATCGAAGTCTTTAACTAACACGATACCGGAGTCAACAAGCATACTTTTAGAATTTGATTAAAAGGGAATATAATATGGAATCGCGTATCTCAAGAAATTAATAACGATATAATTATATTCATGTTGCAAAAGAACTGCAACGGACATAAAAACTCCCTTGCTTTTAACAGAGCGTTTCGTATTTCTAACTACGAAAATGCCAGGTGAAAGGATTTGTAAACATATTTTGTTAAAGCAAGTCAGTTTTTTCCACAACACATAAAAGACATTTTTCCAAGAAAGTTTAGCCTTTGTCACTAATGAAACCACTAAATAAAGACATAAATATAGAAATCTTAAGATTTGTTCTATTTAATGTTGGTAGCAGGATGAACTGTCAGAGTGTATATTTTGTCGCAGAGTTGCTGCAAGATGTTAACAGTGAAAAAGGTATTTAGAAATGAGTTATTTCAAGATGAAAATTTTCAGAATAATTGCAAATCTAGCAGGATAGAGAAAGCACAGAAAACTGGCAGTTAGATTGATCAGATTAGTATGAAAAGTCATTTAGCAAAGGGAATTAGAAGAGTGACAAACTAGTATACTTTAGATCTTTTTTTCTGAACCAGGGACAATCTGATCATGTTTCCCTATAACAATAATAAAAAACTTTATTTGATATATCACCATTAAAGGTGGCATCTCAAAGCAATACAGTAGATGTAAAAACAGATAAAAGGACCACAGATTACAAAGTAAATGCATATAAGAAAGACAAGCAGTTAGAGGTGCTACCAAAATTAGAAAATGAAGCAGATACAGACACTAAGTCTTCTGAAAAGAAAGGTTCTGAGGTTAGATTTAAACTGGCCCTGGTGTGTGTGTGTTTGTGTCTGTCTGTCCTGTGATGGACTGGCGCTATGTCCAGGGTGTATTCTGCCTTGTGTCCGTCGCTTACTGGGATAGGCTCCAAATCCTCTGTACTGGATAAAGAGATTAGAAATGGATGGAAGTAAAGGCACTGTGTGGATGGAACTATACACAGTGTTAGAAACCCACTATGAAATGGCAACATCTCACTGAGAATAAAACATTTTATACTGCTGGCTTAAGGAAACAGCCTTTCCACCTCTCTTGCACATCAGTATCCATACCTAGTTATTTAAACAAATTGCCTCTAATTATAAACATCTTAATATGCTGGCTCTGTGGATCTGCATCAGCTATGTTTGCCCATTCCTTCAATTCATGTGCATCCAACACACAGTTCAACGCTAGCAACTACACAAAATCTAAAATATGAGCTCTACTTGCCACTTACAGTACCAACAGTACCAGCTAACTTTAGTAATGACATTTTCATGGATCTTTTTAACAATAAAATTTACAACATCAGACTTCAGACACAATTAAACAGGCCTCAAAAAAGTCTGGTACAAACATTTTCAGCATGGAATAAACCGTTACTTTAATGGTATAAACCTTAAATGGATTCATATTCTCAATAAGATTTGGTGCTCAGTAACATGACTTAGAAAATGACAGAAGACATACGTATCATGCTTATCCTTCTATTTTTCATAATCGTAAACTCCTTAAGGCAGTTACATTTTCTCTGTTCTGACCTGGAGTTACAGAGAAATTTAAATTCTAATAAGAGATTTGTAATGAGGAAAGTCATACCAATCACTCATACAGTACCAGGATTTGCAATTACAATACAAATACTTTCTTTCTGTATGTGTTTATTTTGCAGTTTGAGTCTATGGCATTCCTTTGGGGGTCTATACTCCAAGGCATGACTTTTTTATGTATAAACATCAGTATTTACTGCTATTAATTACTGTACGATTTATAGTTGAAATCTGAGCCTAGATATAAAGTTAGATATAAAGTTAAAATCTCGACAAAGCAATGTAGGAAATACAGAGAAAATAAATCCTTTCTGACATCTAAAATCAGTTTCGATCAAGGTCTCTAAAACGAACAAGAAAAAGAAGATTTTCGGAGGGCAATTACGCTGTGTTTATATAGAATAAGTGATTTATGAGCAATCTAATTTCTTGTTCGTTTAAAACAGTGAAATGTCAGCTGTAAAAGATCGCACCAGAAACAGCACTCTCTCTGCCTGTCATAGACGTTCAGGAAAGGCTGAATGAAGTCATGTCAAGTACAATAATTCGGAGATCAATAATAACAGTTGTAGGACAGTATATAAGGAGGATAAGGATTTTGAAGTTGACTCGAAATCTGAAAGGTAACCAGTGCAAGGACTTGAAAACAGGTGTAATGCATCCCTGATAGGATTCTTGCTGTCATATTCTGAACATATTGAAGATTGCTCAGTGTGGATTTAATTTCCCCAGTTCTTAGTTTCTCTAGTTCCCTTTAAAATAAACTATTATTCCACAATGCAGAGTATTACATGGCCAGTATTTACACATGATATTTGTGATTTAAAGAAATTAACACAAGCAGCTTTTGGAGATTTAAGTGTTGGCTGAGTTATTGCAGGATAAAAGACTAGAGATGTTGGCAAGAAGAAGATAGTTTGGGGAAAGCTGAGGAATACACTTATAACAAGAACACTTCCTAATGGGGTTAGGCATACTTTTGATGAAGATGATGAAGTTAACAGACTATATGTTTACATAGATACTGAAATAAGGATTGTATTTTAGATTATGTGTAGTTGCTGGCATTGAACTGTGTGTTGGATGCACATGAATTGAAGGAATGGGCAAACATAGCTGATGCGGATCCACAGAGCCAGCATATTAAGATGTTTATAATTAGAGGCAAGTTGTTTAAATAACTAGGTATGGATACTGATGTGCAAGAGAGGTGGAAAGGCTGTTTCCTTAAGCCAGCAGTATAAAATATTTTATTCTCAGTGAGATGCTGCCATTTCATAGTGGGTTTCTAACACTGTGTATAGTTCCATCCACACAGTGCCTTTACTTCCATTTCTAATCTCTTTATCCAGTACAGAGGATTTCGAGCCTATCCCAGTAAGCAACGGACACAAGGCAGAATACACCCTGGACATAGCGCCAGTCCATCACAGGACAGACAGACACAAACACACACACACCAGGGCCAGTTTTCCCATAAACCAATTAACTTACCAGTATGTTTTGGAGTGCGAGAGGGAGTCATATCACACATATGGAGAAAAACCATGTAACCCAGAGAGAACATGTAAACCCCACACACACAGGATGGCAGGAATTGAACCTAGGACCCCAGTGCTGCAAGATAGCAATGCTAACCACTTTGCCACCATTAGAAATGGATGGATATCTTAGTTATCTTTCTAGTTCACAGGTTTGCATGCATAATTTAATTTTGAAAGCCACTGAGACATCAGGTACTACTGTTGTATTTATGAAAAAGAAACAAAACAAAAAACATACTAACAACTGTGCCATCCTACTCCTTAGCTAATACATTTTATTATTCATAAACAGTTAACATTGTTAGCAAAATATTTTGAATTATATTTAACCCTATTTTTTCTTTAGTTTTGTATTTAACTTATTATATGATAGTCAGACTTAATGTATATTTGAACAATGAAAATATATTTTTACAAGATTTTACATTAAGCACTTAAAATTAATATGGTTAATAATAGTAAACTGTAACATGCTGTAACAAGATCGGTTAAACTGCGAAGAAAATGCTTTCAGAGAAAATGTTTCAGGTGTGAAGAACATAGATCTCCAATGCAATTTCAACCAAACCTGTTCCCACACACCCTGCCCCCACTACCATTAGAATATACACAAAGCACTCAAATCTTTCGAGCTAATGATCAGGTGACCCGAGAGAGAGCGAGAGAAACACCAAGGGGTGCGGAACCAGGGAACTATTTACATGGAAAACGGGCGATCTCCCCAGACTGTCCGCCCGTTTCACTGTTACCTGGACACCTCTTTATTTAGAACTCACAAACACTGATTTTTAGTTTAGAAGGATTCAAGTAGGGTTTTAGATGAAAGGCAGCGACCTTAATCAAGCCCAAATCACAATTGAACCCATTCAGAGCCTACATTACATTTTAGCGTTTTATTCTGAGCAGAAGACCCTCACACCTGAAGAAGGGGGAGGTGTTTTTCGCTGGAAATCTCGCCTGCTTCTACTTTACAACCGGAGTGCTGGCTGTGACGAGTTAAACCGGTTTTACAAGTTTCAATCACAGACCATGTGACATGGGAGTCAGGAAACTCCACCAGATTTGATAACGCTATAAAAACGCTATAAAATAATGTGACTTGGCACAGAACAAGTTTACAGCACAGTACAATAATAAATGCTGACCATGACTTTAGAAGTATAAATTGCCTTACACTCAATTTAAACACAAGCTGTCTTTAGCCCTCTAAGCTGGTTCATACAGAAATGTAGAGATCCAGGCTCAGAACACACAGCTTCATTAGCGAATACATATGCAGGACAACTAGAGAAGACGTTTTACAGAGGATGGATTTTTAGAAACATCCCATCAGTGACATCACTGAAGTCAACTCCTAGGTACTGTAACTGTCGTGTGGATAGTTTCACAAGAATCAGACAAAGGTTTAAGCATCGCTTGTTCTAGATAAAACTGCAAAAAAAAAAACAACAACCCATAATGTACTTCTTTGCGGCTCTGTTTGCCCAAATCATATATTCACAACGTGAAATCTAGAAAATAATATTACGTAACCAAAATCCGCAATATGGAAACAGAACCTGTGTAATTGTTGATAGATGATGTACTCGTAACATTTTTTCAAGACGAACTACAACATTTAAAAAATGACTTGTATGTACTTGATATCTCTAATCAATCCACGGGTCCCAGCACAAAACGAAAGTAAAACGCATACCGTTTCGCGCTTCTTATTAGTTGCTCAAAAGTAATTTGACCGTATGAAATGCATAATATAAACCTAGAAACATGTACGTGAGCAGTACTTAAGCACTGTAGTATCGGTGTTAAGACATACCTCTCAAATACTGTAAATCAAGTTAAAAATATCTCAAGACAGATTCTGGTCATAATGAAACCATGTTTCGTGTATGTTTTCTTTAAAGTACCGAGACCAGCCATATACTGTATGTTTATGTTCCCAAATTAATATCGTTTATGGCCTTCACACGCGTTGCAGTATGCTCCTATTCTTTTTATGCTCAGCTACTAAGATTTCCCTTCAGTGGTAAAATTAGATATGAATAGTCAATACTTAAACGGGCACAGTTAAGACATTAAATATACATATACATACTGTATACAGTACAGTTTGCATACGGTAATATGTTTATGTTCCTAAATCAATCTCTTTTATGAGCATGTGTAAGGCATGGTGAATCGATTCTCAAAAATTACTGTACTTTGCATGATTGGAAAAAAATGCGTGATTGCGAAATGCTGTGGTGTTACTTTTACAAAGACGGTCAATGAAAAAAAGAATGTGGACCAGGGCAATACTTTGAGTTTACAGCTTGTCCAAGGTCATTTATTATTAATACTATTATTAATATCTTCGTTAAAGACTTTGATGGCTACAGCTCAAACATGAGAGGTTGAGCTTTATTAGCTCCACCTTGCGGAAATTCCGGATACTATTATTTTGCTAGCGGTATTTACCGGTAACTTGCGGTATTTACCGGTAACTTGCGGTAGACTGCGTACAGCATACCGGAAAATAATGCGGTATCGCCCGCGCATTTTGAATGGCTGCATCTGTAGGGTTAATCTTTTTATTGACATACTGTTGTAACAATAACCCCCCTCAGAATAACATATCTTCAGAACCTGCATGTTTTGTTTTTTAAAAAAGACTACAAATCAGATATCATGTTAAAATGGCATTCTGGTAAATTGTATTCAATTATTCAAACCAATTATAATTCCGATTCAAGTGGTGATTCCATTTATTAACGATTTATTTATTACTACATCCATTATTATAATTAAATAAACTGTGCTATCTAATAAATACAATTTTAATTTAGTATAAATCTTATTTATTTATTTTTTATTAAAGAAAGAGTTTTTATTATCCCCAAGAGGCAATTAGTTAAAGTTCATCTTGTTCATTGGCCAGGATTTGACTTAAGGTCTTCCTTGTGGCAGGTAAGAATTCTACTGCTGAAACACCAATGCAAACCAACAGATCTCTCTGTTTGGACAAGCTACAGTAAAATAAAAATTACAATTGTCGCTTAGTGATGGGTGTATTGGATTGAACGTTTCACAGTCCTTTACATTGTATAGAAACATTATACATATTTTGTTAAGAAGTGAATCTAGATACAATGGGGAACACCACTGATTGAATGCCAGTGTCAACATTTCCAGCTTCAAAGCAAGGGGAGGTTTGCTGAATTGTAGTGGTCCCAGATTCAGTGATCAAAGCAATCTTATAGTTTACCTTGGTTAACCTTAATTAATAAAGTTCTGGGTATTGTCAGTCAACAGTCCAGGAACATAGCATAAAACACATAGCTTTAGAAGAACAGACAGAAACCAAGAGAGAAAAGGGCAGAAACAAAAGAAAGAGGATGGGAGAGAAGGTGAGAGCTCCTTGTCCAGATCATTCAGAAAGAACAAATTGGAGCTAGGTATCTGTACTTTATTAAGAGTGCTTGCTATTCTGTTGTTGTTAGGAACTTTGATTTCCTGTGTAAAGAATCCCTCTCCTGGTATGTGGGTGCATTTAAAGAATAAAGAGATAGGTTCTCATTCATTTTGTGATATATGGGTTTAAAGAGAGAAATGTATCTGCAGGTTGTATTCTGTTTAGTTTAGAAGGCAGTTCTTTTTTTTGGTTATTTAAGAGTTAAATACTTTGTATCGGTCTGAGGTTTTTCTGGATGTTTAGGATGTTAGGCCACTGGCTCACTTTATTTGTAAGTTTGTAAATAGTGTAACTTGTGTGTTGTATGTTTTTGTTACATAAACAATATATTAACTTTTAATAATGTGCTGATTTGTCTAACAGCCACAGCTGTGGTACTTTAATGATTCACTGCTCCACCTGGCAGTTTTACTGAGTAGTATAGTCCTGCATCAGATTATTTAAAAAAATAATTATTTTAAAAAATAATCTGAGAGCTGCGTTGCTGTTCACCATGTTCACCATCACCATGTGATGCTTATTGCAATATACCACCTGACACCTCATGCATTCTAGATGGCAGCATCTGTACCTGTCTCAAACTTTGCTCTGGTATACAAATGCTTCTCTGAAATGTCTCAGTGTCTCAGAAGAATTCTTAGCACCTAATCTTGCAGAGCTGTTTCTCCTTAAATAATTAGGTTGTTGGCTTTAATGGAGAATGGGGAGAACTCACACTGATTCCTCCATTCTTCTTCCCTATTGGACAGCTTCCCGAACTGTTACTCAATAGAGTTTGGAGGAGATCTAAACGATATTCCTCCCCCTTTTCTGAATCACCTAGCTATTCAAGTGCATCTTCTTGTATATCTCCTAACCCAGTCTATTTATCCCGGTTATTGAGACATGATCACACATAATATATTGCCTGAATACACTTCGCTTATACTTCGCTCAGTCAAACTCACTTTTGTGTGTGATGTGTGTAGCGGCAATGCTTGTTAATAAGACAGAATTAAGTGTTGCCGTGCTTTCCCAAATGAGGCCCCATCTCTCTCTTCATCTCTGTGGTGCAGTCACAGAGAAACTATTCATGCAGGCTGATTTAAAGATGTTTTCTTTTGATAAAGGACAGCTCCCAAATGGGGATGCACTTAGCTAAGCCTGGCTATCATGATCAATGGTCATCCATTGGCGCCTATATGTCTAGGGAGTGCCAGATGGACATTGCATTCCTAAGTGTCAGTAGTAAGTGACTCATATCTCACCTTGATCAACCAATCAGGGACTGGTAGGGTCGAGTAACCCACGTGGGTCTCTGATGCCCACGAAACTTTCAGCCAATGAACGAGCTGAAGTTCCTCCAGGTAAAAACAGGCAACACAGAGAAGAATTCGTAGGAGAATCTCTAAGGAGAATTCCAGGGGTGCGAGACTATTCTAAAGAATTCCAGGGCAGGACGGCCCAGGAGCAGAAAGGCTCCCAAGGGCAGGACATTCTCGCAGCGCGCCTCCTGACCATCCTGAGACTCAGCCCGGACAACCACGGAACGGCCAGTGTGTCCAAGTGCCAGAACTTTCCTCTGTTATAAGAGTTGAGAGCGGAGGTTGCCAGAGAGTAACCAGAGGATCCACCCGAGGTTAGCATCAGCGGCAAACCTCGTGAACAGGTCAGAACTGTGGACAGCTGAATCAGTATTCAGAACTAGCGCATCATCAGGAACAAACCGGTCTTCTTCCTGGCCTGCTGGGACCCACAGTCATCTTTTCTCCTGTGCACAACTTCGCTAGTTAAAGCCAACACTAACTAGCTGGACTTCAGAGAGCAGCGCAGCAGGAATCTCTCCAGCCGCACTGAGCACTGCTTGGCACGGAGCCAGAGAGCGCGGATTGGACAGCAACAAGCCTGCAACTGTTTCTTTGTGTCCGCAGGAGATCTGAATCCCCAGAGATTGGATGAGTATTCAACTTCACTGCATTACTGCTCGAGAATTCAACTGTTATCCCAACCAGTTGATATCAATTTAATTCCTAAGAGTTGTGTACTTGTTTTGAGTATCTAATGTAGAAGTTATAACCAAGTTCCTTTACGAAACGGTCTAAATGAATGATCTACGGAATGTATGTCCTCTTGATATATGTAACTCTTTGTAACTGATTGAATATATATCTTTTGTATTCTGATAACCCTCTCGATAAGATCTGTTAGGTTTACATGCATATTTTCTGTATTAATAAATGTATCCTCGTGTATTAGTACCTGTGTGTGTGCGTTGTTTGAGTTACTCTGCTTGCAGCTTGAAAGTGATAATCCTTGTCAATGAGGACTGCTTTTGCATCATTTCTCTTAGGGATAAAGTTATTACATTCTTTGACCTTCTCATACAACAATACAGTGCACTGCTAAAGTCAACTATTGAATCCTTGCCTGACTTATACATTTATTTAACACCAAGCAAATAACAATAATGTCGTTTTAATATTCATCATTAACACTATACAATGTATACAATCCGTGATGGAAGAGAGGGAGAGGATTAATTCAACTTGAAATCCTATACAATCACAGAAGTCTCCAAGTTCATCAATTGGAAGTAGGGACAATTTCTTTCTGTGTTTAGAGACCTGCTACTCTCAATATGTTACACTCCAGGAAGAAACAACTGGCTTCTGAACGCGTCTCTTTCTTAGCAATGATGAGCAATGACGACAAACAATCCACTTAGATATATTGCATCTCAGAATTATCTGCCTGAAGAAGGGAATGCTGAAAGCAGGGGTTTGTTCCCCAAATCTGCTCCTAGAGAATACTGCTCCCAGAGTATTACCATAATCAGGTGTGTAATTACATTCAACAGTATATTTGCTGTTATATATTTGCTGTTATATATTTGCTGGTAAAAACACCAGTTATAATCCATGAAGGAAAATCCCTCCATGACGGTACTCTGGAACATGCTGAGAATTACAAGTTGCACCAGCGTATGTTTATTGTTTTAAATAATTGAATTCATGAACTACACAGTAAGGACACAAGTCATTTGTGTAGATGTAAGACTTGCAGCTGATTTGAATTATAGAGAATCTGGAGAACCACTTGGAATTACAAAATTCTGGGTTCGTTTTTAGATTCCATTGCTTTTTAATTCTTCTATAAGTACTAATGTAAAGGACTAAAACACTGTCATTCTATAAATTTGAAGAAATTAATCTCCTAACAAATTAAAGTCAGTACTGTCACTGCTTTAGGTGACTGAGAACCGTTTCTTATGTTTTAGATAAGGTTTGTGACTCTTGGAAGAGTAAACAATTTTAACTTCAAAGCAGAAAGGACATTTGCTGAGGTCTGGGGGGTCTCTTGAGCAGAAACAATTGTAAAGTTTACCTTAATATATCTACAGTAGGTAAGTTGTGGATTAATAATTGTCAAGTAGCAGTACAGACACACACAATATATGATTACATTACGAGCAGGAGGTAGGAAAGTAAGAAACAAGAAGCAGAGAAGAGAGAGGAGTCTGGGGGAGTTGAGACTTGAAGATTGCGACGGACGAGAGCGCCTACTTCATGATCATCCAAACCAACCCTGACCGGAGCTAAGTATTTGAACCTTGCTAGAGAGCGTGTGCTTTCCTGTGTTTTTAGGGAACTTGGGTTTCCTGGGTAAAAGATACCTCAGTTAGAAATGTCTTTCCAGCTTAGGGGTGCCATATAAATGGCTGACCCTGTTCTCTGACCCCAAGTTTCTCTCCCTGTCTGTGTGTCTCATGGAGAGCAAGCTGGGGTATGTGAAAAGACAAATTCCTAATGCAAGAAATTGTATATGGCCAATAAAGTGATCTTATCTTTTCACTTATCTTAGGGTGCATTTCTATGGATAGGGATGTAGGCTCCCATTTATTTTGTGGCATCTGGGGTGCAGAGAGAGAGATGTAACTGCAGGTTGCTTTGTATTTAGTTAGAAGGCAGCTTTTATTCTATCTCTCTTATCTCTTTCTATCCCCAGGACTATTAATGACAACTTTTCCATCCTACAGGATGATCCCTCAATTGGGGCCCTCTTTTCGGACCACCCCATCATCTCATATAGCCAACCACCTCATCTGCTGTGAACCTTCTTGTTCACAGCTCCCTTGATCGCCCTCAGCAATCACATCAGGCACTGTCCCTTGCAACAGAGCTCGCTGTATCACCTGTAAGTACATATCTAACACCACCTCCTTCAAGGCCCCTCAGGACAATTTCGGACCACCCAGATGGCATCTTGTACCTCCAGCAACTTTATTTACTGTATCTCTTGCAGTAAATGCCCAGCCATTGACATTGGGGAAACAGGAAGGAGATTCGGAGACCGCTCCAGAGAACATGTTAGGGCTGTGAAGATTAAAGATTTCTCCAAGCTCATTGTTTTGCATTTCACCTCTGACGGCCATGGTCACACTAATCTCTCTGTCTGTGTTCTCAAAGATAGTTTTCCTAACTCCCACATCAGAAAGACTACAGAAACTAAATTAATTCTGCAGCTAGGATCACACCTTCCCACTTCTCTTAATGACAGACTACTTTTCATCTAAATTCTCTCTATTCATTGTAGGTTTCATTTCACACCTCTCTTCACCTATCCTGACTTCACACCTCCTGATTGGCCTCTCTGTCTGTCCCCTGCTCCCGCCTCTCGCTCCTCCTCTCTCCCAGCTTTTGTTCTCCTGCTACATCACCTTTGCTTACTGCCCTGTCTTTCTCACACATGAAGAAGGCTCCACGGCTGAAATGTTGTGTTTTTTTTATTCTCTTTTCAGCATGGAATAAACCTATTACTTATCTCTTATGTGGCCTCAGTAAGGATATAGAGTTTAATCCTTAGTAGCAGTCTGGGGGTGACCTTTTTTTTCTGGGTGACTAGAATCTTAGGTCTCTGAAACACCTTGTTTGTAAATACTGTACATAGAGTAACTTGTGTGTTGTATGTTTTATGTGAGTAGTGTAGTTTGTGTCTTTTCATAGTAATAAATATTTGTTTAACCAAGGGTGCCTGGATTATTACTCCTCTCAACAAAGCTGTGACAGAGAACAAATAATTCACGTGCCTCTAATTATACCAGCTGCTCGGTTATATTCTAGAGGAATCACTTAAGTTGGGGGTTATGAATAATTATTTCACTTATGAATTAAACCGCTCGGTCAAATCTTGATTTTCACCATTTTTGTAACCCCCTATTTGTAACAATACATTAATTCATACTGTATAATGTTTTAAGCAATTTACAGTCATACTCACCTCCAATTCTTCCTGAAGGGAGCTGGATTTTTCCAGGAATTCATGGACCATGTCGTTGGTAACTGGGAAGTTTGGTGGGATCTGTTTGCACTGTTTGATCAGTATGGGGTTGGTGCCATTTAGATACTGGTATCCAAAAAAACTGTCTTCCTTCCAATATTGTTGCACTTTCTCTGTATTAACAACAAGAACATGCTTTTACATGTAAGATATCATGGTTTGGTGTTTTTACTGCCATCCTCAAGCTCACGCTCACTGTTAAGACCTTCAATATATTTATAAACTTTGAGAAACATAGAAGCACTGTTTGATTGCCTATTTGTTCCTGCTTGCCTTCTGTTATTATTGATGAAACTGTAAAACAGATTCTGGGTAGTCTAGTGCACTTAAACATAGCTTTTCAGTGTTAAACATAGCTGTCAACAACTACTGAAATGTAATATTTCATATACCAACATCATCGTAACATTAGTCACTTTGACATTTGATTATTAAATTAAACTTAATTTAATTGGTGGATTTAAATTATCCTCCAATGTTGTTTTAGCAGTTAATAAGGCTTTTTTTTAAGAAGATGGCTGAAACCTGTAGAAGTGGAGGTAGACACAGATGGAAGCAGTCAGGTGAAAAGTAAGGGAAACTACAGTACATACCAGGAAACAAGTCAGTTCTTTTCATTGTATTTTTGTAAAAAAGTTTCTGTATTGAGGGAAAAGTTAAACTACCCTGCAGGAACTTTCAGCTTGTGATTCGTGATATATTTTATACACTTTTGGGACTATTTTAATTTTAAATACAAAGGAGGACTGTGCTTCCATTGGCTTCATTGGAAAGTTGTTTATAAAATATCTGCAATAAGGATTTTTTTTTTTTAATTCTTTGTGGCAAACGGGTGGAAGGTGGAATGCATTTGCTCTTTCTGAATTTCTGATGGACTAATCATTTTTTTGAGTGCAAGAGTGAGTGGTAATGGTGTAGATTAATTCAATTTGTTTGCTCCTTGTAACTTTAATAAATGCTTACTACTTTACTAATTTCCAGTAATATGAGACTGCTGTTCTTAGAGCTGATTTACCCTGTAACCTTTGTGTTGTAAATCCATTTGGGCAGTGGTCACCAGGGCAGATCGTTGCAACATTATGCTCTCCAAATTAAATAAATTGTACACTTAGATCCAAGTGAGTAAATTCTTAATGAAGTGTTTTCTCAAGATGTTGGACAAAAAAAATTTAATGATTTTTGGGAAAGTGTAGATATGATGCCACAAGTGGTAAAACATTTAAAATATTTATATAGAAAAAGGGTGTGAGCATCACAAAAGCAGATGCAGAGAAACCAAATGTCTCCAGATATGTTTTTTTTAATTAAAGATAAAGAAAACATTTGACAACTGCATTTTGGTAAATTTTGTGAGTTTATCACCATCATTTTACAGTGTGTTATCTGAACTAACTACAGGTATTTATTTATATTTTATCTTGTTCAAATTAAATACAATTTAAACAGAATATTCAGCTCATTTGGTTACAAAATATTATAAACAATTGTATACTCAAAACAATTTAGAAATATTTAGTCCCTGAATTAATCTCTGAATTGCAGCTGGATATTGAAAATGTTCTCTATCTTAACATGGTAAGCCTTTCAGGTTTTTGAACATCTCAGATTTTTGTTGGACACTTGTGCATGTAAAGCAGAATAAAATGTTCACTATAGAAATGTATATACTAAAATTCAGCTACTCATCTTCTTTATTGTGAGTTATTCTAAGTTCAGTTCTCTCATTCTGTGTGTCTGACATTTCTTTCAGGATTTGAATTAATCTGGATCCCTTCATTTTTATTGGTAGGATTGTTCTTTCAGTGTGGTGGCCAGAACTGAATGGAATATTACAAGTGAGTTCTAGTTAATGCATTATATAATTTTCACATGAAATCGTGTGATTTAACTTTCCGGTGTTTCCACTACATGAGGTCCTCTCTTGTTTGCACACATTGTGTTCCTAAATCTTTAAGGTTGGTCAGACAAGATATACCTCTTCTAAAGCCAAGCTGATTGTTCTCTAAAATGCAGTTTTCCTATATGCATCATTTAATTGCCATTCAGGACTTGTTGATTTGAATTTGGTCAAACCAAATCTATAAACAATTCCTGAGGTTTGTAAGACTGATTTATAAATCAGAAGGTCTTGTCTTAAGGTATAGTATATACCTTAAGATACATAAGGGGCGGTGCAGTGGATCTGTGGCTAAGGATCTGCGCCTGTGGCTGGAAGGTTGCTGGTTTGTATCCTGCGGCCGGCAGAGGAATCCTACTCCGTTGGGCCCCTGAGCAAGGCCCTTAACCCCAACTGCTCCAGGGGTGCCGTATAAATGGCTGAAACCTGTGCTCTGACCCCAAGCTTCTCTCCCTGTCTGTGTGTCTCATGGAGAGTAAGCTGGGGTATGTGAAAAGACAAATTGTATATGGCCAATAAAGTGATCTTATCTTAATAATACAACACTATGCTCCAAAAGGCCCCTAGCAATAGATACTGACACCGTGTATTGTTATATTATGTACAGTATATTGTGACATTGTAATTAGTACATTTTGAGATGTGATTGGATTATTAGTTATTTACTACAATTAATATCAAAAGTGGAATAATCCAAATTAATTTTGGATTATTCCTTAGCTAAATGCCTTAATTCAAAGTGACTTTAAAGTTATTATGACTTTCAATTCTAATAATCATTTTAAAGTGATAACATACAACAGACAATACCTGATATATTTGTTGTTTTGTAGTGGTTGAAGAATTTCTCGTAGATCTGCATACTCTCCCAGGAATCCCTATTGCATGTAATACCTCCCAGGCCAAGGTCTGCTAGACTGGGAATAGAGCCACAAAAATAGAATAAATAAAATCAAATAAAATAGAGAATAAAATAGAGAAAAAAATAATTGAACTTAAATCATTGAACTGATTCATACTGACCACTTGTTTTTTTATATATATTATCTGAAACAGTTGCACCTCAGTTGGATATCTCTAAGAAAGCCACTATATCAGTCATTTTTCAGTCACCCCATGGCTGGAGTTATAAAGACGGCAGACAGAATTACTCTTTTCATGGCACCAGACATAGACATCTTCTGTCACTGAGACTGTGTAATAATGAAACCTTTCTGAATATTTCCTCTGTTATGACCAAAAGGTTGCACTGTTACTGACCCAATGTTTAAAGCTTCTTTTGTTCAGAGTTTCTTGAGGGTTTTTTTTGTTTTTTTGGGATTAGCTGGGACCCTAATTACTTGAGGTGAGGCCTGTAAAGAGGGACTCATTTAAGCTATCATCTGTCCCTTATAAAGGTGGATGCTACGTTAAATAGCAAAGTGCTTGCATCGAGACTTGGGACTTAACATGGCTAAATGAATCCTTCATAATCAGACAGAATTCATCATATCACATGAGATCACAATATAGGAAAATATGTTCCTATTATGAATTAGCTTTGATCATAAAAAAAGCTTTGATTTTCTTCAAAGGAAATACTTATCTAGATGTATGTCTAGAGGTATGGAAAGTATTGTAGGCAAAATAGCATTTTTCCTAAGTTAAAATACTTTTCTCAAGTCATGTGTGCAAGAACACATCTCTACAAATCAAACTAAAACTGGGCTAACTTCAGCAGAACGTTGTAAAGACACAACAGTGAAACCACACTAGTCATACTAGATAGAACCGGTTTAGTATTCATAGTATTCACACTAAATGTAAATGAAGAGGGTTAGGTAGTAGAAAAATTTCAATCATTAGAATTAGCTCTATTGCTCTCTGTTAGAAGTTTTATAGCTGCCCAAAGCTACAGTATAACAGTATATTGGCCAACTACAAGAAGTTGGATGAAAATATAATTATGTACAGTGTCACTGCAGTAAAATACAAGAAGCTTTTCAGCCACCACCCCATCCCTTCAAAGAGTATTGTCACCAGTTTAACCTGGACTGAACATACTCAGATATAAGCCAATCTTTAGTGTAAGATTGACAACATCCGGCATCACATTCTCTCCACTACGCATATCATTTCCATACCTCCTCCCTCCTCATCCAACTTCTCTGGTTCTCTTCTCTGCAGTTTCTCTCTTCTTAACTCAGCATCCCTCAATAAACTAGCTACACGCATGAAACCCACCACATCTATTTTAGATCCCATTCTCACCACATTTATTTCTGTCCAGTTTCTTTTATCTCTGTCCCATTGTCCTCAATATTATACATGAATCCATGAGCACTGGCATTGTACCAACGGTCCTCAAAACTGCTGCCATTACCCCCATGCCAAAAAAGCCTAACATGGCTCTCGACAATCTTAACAACTTTCGCCCCATCTCCAACTTACCCTTTCTCTCTAAAATTCTAGAACATGCTGTCACACTTCAGTTACATAACCACCTCATGACAAACAACCTTTTCGAACCCCTCCAATCTGGCTTCCGTCAACTTCACAGCACAGAAACTGCCCTGGTCAAAGTCACCAACGATCTCCTAATAGCTTCTGATTCTGGTTCTCTTTCTATACTCATCCTTCTTGATCTCAGTGCTGCCTTTGACACTGTTGACCATAACATCTTACTTTCTTGTCTTGAGACTGTGTTTGGAGTTTCTGACACTGCTCTCAAATGGTTCAAATCTTACCTCACTGATCGCTGTCACTTTGTCTCTCTTAATGGGTATCGGTCTGAAATTGAATTGAAGTGTTCCTCAGGGCTCAATACTGGGCCCCTTGCTCTTCAGCATTTACATGTTCCCACTTGGTCAGCTTTTAAGATCACATGGCCTCAGGTTACATTTTTACGGTGATGATACTCAAATATACATCCATACCAAACCTGACACTGATGTGGCTGTCTCTATTCTATCTAATTACATCTCTGACATAAAAAGTTGGATGACTCAAAACTTCCTTCATCTTAACTGTGACAAGACTGAAGTCATGCTTATTGGCACCCCCCATCAACTTCGTAAAGCCAGTCCTGCAACCCTATCTGTAGATGGCTCTGTACTTGAGCTTCAGTCTAAATTGAAAAACCTTGGGGTTATATTCGATTCAGGCTTAACATTCGACCCACATGTGCAACATACTGTCAAAACATCTTTTTTTTCACCTTAGAAATATCGCAAGACTACGCCCTATGCTATAATTAACTGTGGCTGAAAAGCTGATCAACACGTTTGTGTTCTCTAGAATTGACTACTGTAATGCTCTACTCGCTGGGGTATCTAAATCTACTCTGAACAAACTGCAGTATGTCCAAAATTCAGCAGCCAGAATCCTGACCAGGTCTAGTGTAAGTGTTCACATTACTCCTATCCTGGAGTCCTTGCACTGGCTTCTGGTCAAATTCCGTGTGGACTTTAAAATCCTCATGCTCACCTATAAGGCTCTGCATGGTGTCACGACCACCAGCCAGCAGAGATCAACGCGTAAGCGAGCTAATCAGTACCAGCAGCGGATTACTATTAACAAGCGCCGCCGCACGAGTTAACACACCTGCAATTGCTCTACCGTGCGGCACGCCGGGTTATTTATACTATTCTAACCTACTTCCCGTTGCTCGGTATTGAGTTCACTTCTTGTTGCTCTGCCTAGCGTTTCTTACCCTTTTGCCTTCCTGGAATTCTGTCTACACCTTTTACCTTCGGACTTTGGATCTCGTCTCGCCCCTTGGATTGTTTGCTATCTGTGCCTATTTCGGATTTGACCCTGCAGCTCTCTTTTCGACCACGATTCTGTCTCACATTTTGGATTGTTCGCCACCAGTGCCTTTACCGGATCTCGACCTACCTTCGCCTTCGGACTACGACTCAGCTCCTGGTTTTGCTCTGTTCGCTTACTTACCTCCCTACGGCTCCTGCATCTGCATCGGATCCTTTTCACCTCTACAGAGCAGCGTTACAGAAATCGGTGTGGGAGCCGGCGAAACAGGGGAAGAAAAAAGCCAGGCTACCTGGTTAGTGAGCAGTTGGAGAGAAGATTGAAGCTGGGCGATGGTTTGGGAATGCTGCGGGAGAAGGGAACGAAGGGTCTGTGCGTCTGCGGGATCCATAATCTGGCTCGGTATTCTGTAACGCTGCTCTGTAGAGGTGAAAAGGATCCGATGCAGATGCAGGAGCCGTAGGGAGGTAAGTAAGCGAACAGAGCAAAACCAGGAGCTGAGTCGTAGTCCGAAGGCGAAGGTAGGTCGAGATCCGGTAAAGGCACTGGTGGCGAACAATCCAAAATGTGAGACAGAATCGTGGTCGAAATGAGAGCTGCAGGGTCAAATCCGAAATAGGCACAGATAGCAAACAATCCAAGGGGCGAGACGAGATCCGAAGTCCGAAGGCAAAAGGTGTAGACAGAATTCCAGGAAGGCAAAAGGGTAAGAAACGCTAGGCAGAGCAACAAGAAGTGAACTCAATACCGAGCAACGGGAAGTAGGTTAGAATAGTATAAATAACCCGGCGTGCCGCACGGTAGAGCAATTGCAGGTGTGTTAACTCGTGCGGCGGCGCTTGTTAATAGTAATCCGCTGCTGGTACTGATTAGCTCGCTTACGCGTTGATCTCTGCTGGCTGGTGGTCGTGACACATGGCTTGGCACCTCAGTACCTGTCTGAACTATTATCGCCCTACTCTCCACCTCGCAACCTTTGCTCTTCTAATTCTGGTCTCCTAACTGTCCCCCAAGCCCGTCTACTTTGTATGGGTGACAGAGCCTTCTCCTGTTATGCCCCCAAGCTCTGGAACTCTCTCCCCAAGGATATCAGAGAGTCACCTTCTCTAAACTCCTTGAAATCCAGACTCAAAGCCCTCTTCTTCAGAAAAGCCTTTACTTAACTGGTTCCTTTCTTCACCCCTCTGCTTTTCTTAATACCACCATCCATGTAATTGTGTTTTATCTTGTGTATTCTTTTTTATTTATTGTTGTTGTCATCCTGTAAAGCGTTTTGAGAATCCACCTTTAAAGGCGCTATATAAAATAAAGTTTATTATTATTATAATAAACTACCTGCGCAGCCTTTTAAGAATGTGACATACAGTATCTGTATAGAATACATTCTATTAAGTTAATAAATAAATAGAATAAATTCCAATAGGTTAATTAGGTCTTACGCTTTGAAAATTGAAAAGTCCAATTCAGTCTCTTTGGTGTATGAAAATTGCAGCTCTGAAGGCAAATCCTCTGGTCTCTCATAATGCACATGTTTTGGAGTGTTTTCTTCTGTAGCAGCCCATCTGTGTGAGAAACATTTAAAACAAGTGGTTAAGAGTGACTGGAACAATCCCATTACCAACCAGCTATCCCACATATCTTTTTAATATTTCTTTTATTCAATCCATCAGAGATTGATGGAACCAGGGAAACATCAGATGTGCTCCCACAGTTTCTCTTGTTAAGGAGAATTTGATCAGAAATGGTTCCCTGCTGGATAGAATTCTGAACAAATAAGCACAGCTGGTAAAAAGTGACATGACAGTAGCGGTCTCTCTTTATGATGCGTGATGTAACATCCTGATGTTCACAAAGTAATTCACAAATTGGTCTTTAGACTGGACTTAAAGTTCCTAAAAAAGTTCCTTTTTGTAGTGTTCTTATTTTAGATATTGAGGGTTTTGGGGTCAAATACTCAAATTCAACAAGGGGAAGTAATGGGCAAGGGAAACGTCCCCAGCTGGGAGTCTTTCAGGGTGACTTGTTTGAGTTTGGGAAAGTTCTGGCAATCTAGAGCCAAATTAATGACATTATCAGTAAAGACAAATGAGTTTCACTTAAAGGTAATTTATGACCATGCTTTGACATTACATCCACTTTACTTCTGAAGATGCTCAGAAGTACAAAAATGAACTAGTAGTGTTTTAGAACAATGTTTTATGGACAGATCTCCGTGTTCCAAAGACAAGTGAGACCTACAAGTTAACTTTTACCACAGCCATGGAAACAAGTGAAGAAAGAAAGGAACTGTAAGTTCTAAATGAACACTCTATGATCTGTAAAGCATGGTGGAGGAAATGTCATTAATGGCCACCTCTTGAACTGACTCATTCATTTTTATTGATCATATAACTAATGATGGCAGCAGAAAAAATAATTCTGAAGATAAAAAAGTCCAAACACACAAAGAGTCTGGAGCACAATGGATTGAATGAATGTGAATGTGTGCTAGAACTTACTGCCACTTGAAATCACTGACGTGAACACAATGCTTTTTTAATTTCTAATTCTAATCAAATGTATAACATGGAATGACCATGATTCAATATTTTCTAAATGTTTTTTTCCAAGTACCAATAGGAAACAAATCCAAGTCTTGCTCATACTTGCTGGGAGTGTGCAACTGGGCTGTTTATTCTAGTCCTGTTTGAATGATCTGTATTTTACACCTACTGAATCAAGGTCCTCCGGCTCTCCAGCTCACTCTTTCTGTGTTTCTGCAGGATGTCAAGTTGATCTTCCTGTGGCTTCTTTGCTGGAAGACAGGGTAGAGGGGATTTTCATGTGTAAGATAAGTGAAGATGTATTGTAGCACTGTCAAAACTTTACTAACCCCTTACAATGATATTGACTGTAAGGTGCTGGATTGGACTTTTTGATGTCTATGACATTGTGTATTGTTTGTGTAGAGACAAATGAAGATAATTGTTCTGTAAAAAAACAGATGTTATTAACATTTTACTGTAATATATTTTTAAAAAATCAATAAATTGTTCTTCATATCTTGCTTGTTTGGACCAGATTATAGTTTATTTGGCACTAATGTATGGTTTATTTTCACAGGGAAAAACATTACTTTCAAATGAAGGAATTAGGTTCACTTCAAATGAGGTCTAGTTTTAATGCAGGCAGTAAATGTATTTCATTTGACACAAATAATAAGCATATATTATCTTGTATAATATCTAGTGAGCAACATTTAAAAGCAAACATTATATTGTAACCTTCACAGCAAAGACGAAGCAAAGCCCAATTCTACTAGACATTTTCTGCTGTGCAACCAGACAGAAAAAAGAACAGATACAGTATACTCTTTTTTGTTCCATCCATTCCTGTCTGCTTTATCCAGTACAGGGTCACAGAAATCTTTTCAAATGAATTCTGAATATGTTCTAATTAATCTTTTCCAAAGAATCCTAAAGAAAAAGAGGGAAGGGATTCACACCTTCCATCACTGATGTGCACAGGTGCACAGCACAGTTGAATGAAGCAGAGCCTTAAGAAGGTTAGATTCTACAATGTATAACACCAGATTGACACCCCTACACTTGAGAACAGTAAAATGGGTTTTCAATGACCAATTAGTCAAGACCGTGTTTTAATATCTCATCTGAAAGACAGCATCACCACTCTTGGACATTAGTTTGAGAAACTCTGGGCTAATGGGTACAGAGACACCTACTAGTGTCTCTACACCAAATACAGCAGTTGCTTAGTTTCCTGATATTCCAGTCACCAGCACCAGTACTGACCAGGTCGAGACTTGTTTAGCATTTGCGATCTGACAACATCAGACTACAGGGTAGCAACTCTGATGCCACGTTGTAAGCTATTAGGCGTCCCTATATTATTATCCAAAGTGAAATGTAAGGAGCATTCCAGTACCTACGTTTTTATGATTTATAAGTTAGTCACTGTTCCTTTATTAAAACAGAATCTTATGAGCTGTTAGCAGATATTTAATTAAATAAACATATCTGTATATTAACTTTACTGTTAATATGACATGCAACAGCTATGCAGCATAGAAAACAATAGAACATTTTTATCCTTAAAACCCAGAAATGTCTATTATTTTTAAGGAGGAATGAATACCTTTGCCCTCTCTCAGCTCAAGGCTTTCTTTCCCCTTCAGCCATCTGTAACAAGGGAAGTTGTAGGTTTTCTCCTCAAACTCCACTGTCACCATCGAACAGAACCAGTCATCTCCGAGCAGATGAGGAGACTTTTCCAGCCTGATCAGCACAATGTCTCCCAGATGTTTTTTGCAACTTAAGTAGTGCACATCAGTCTGTAAAAAAACACACGTCTGTAAAAAAACACACATCGGAACCATATGTTTTTATTGTACTTTTTTGTTCTAATGTGGAGTCTTTCTCCAAGCTGGAATAGTAGTGAATCCTTTGTGTGGTTTTAAACTTTTCAGATTATTTTGACATCCTTTACAATGGATTGTTTCACATCTTAAAATACTAAAAGGGAAAGTTAGGATGATCATTTTTACACATCTTTCACATAAAATCCAAAAATCCTCACAGTCTTTGAATGTCCTCAGTATCAACAATGAAACATGAACCATGAAAAATTGGTCCAAAATAAACGTGTCAGCAATATGGAAACTACAAGGAAGTGAATTTAAGAATGTGACTGAGAATGGCACAAGATGGTCAACCATGTTGTTAAAGCTCATAACCTGCCTCCTTTTAAGAACTGGCTGGAAGGGATCCTCAGATTAAACCAAATGAGCTAAATTAATTAGCCTAATCTCATTTGTATTTTTTCTTCTGTCCTTGGTTTAATGTGAATACACAGTTTTGTCTTAATGGGTCATTTACTATTACTAAAGAAATGATAACACCAAGATTTACTGGAATGTTATGCTCATGATGCTTTACTGTACCCATAGTTCTTTAATGCCACCTTTTCATTTCCTTGAACACAAAACTAGGAAGTTTTCACTCTCAAATATGAAGAAAAAGCTAAATATTTAAGCAGATATAAACGACCTGCCTAAACAGGTATAGAAGCTTCACTGACATGTAACAGCCTGGGGATGTTTCCTTTACAGGAAATCCCAGTGCCTTTGTGCTACAGGGCTGTATGACAATGTGTGAGAGAGTAAGAGCTCCCCAGTGCTGCATGTGATGTAACTCATTACCTGACACTGCACTGAGATACAAGCAGGCAGGCAGATTTGTTTAAGTCGTGGAGTTTAATAGCAGTTAGTTCCAGCTGTTTTCTTTCTGCACCTTCAACTCACTGCTCTTTTCAACATTTCTATAGCATATTATATATATAGTATTACATTTTTACAACTTGTATAGCTTCTTAATATTTTTATATCTACATATTTAAAAAGCTTTCTTTATTTTGTAAAAACATTTGTCTTAAAACTTTAATTTTTTTTAATTTTAGTTTTATTTTCTTAAATATTGTCTTTAAGCTGTCATATTGTTATTTTTAGAATTTAACTTTTTTCCATCCATTTATTGACTGTTTAACCCGATATCAGTGTCACGGGTGATCTGGATACTATGCAGCAAGCGACAGGCACAAGACAGGACACACTCTGTCAGGATCTCAGTCATTACCAGGGCACACAGACACACTCACACCAGGGCCATTCTTCCCAGAAGACAATTAAGCCACCAATATGTCTGGATTGTGGGGGGGAACCAGAGCACCCAGAGGAATCCCAGATCAACAGGGAGAGAACATACTGTACAAACGTCAAACTGATACTGTAGCACCCCAGGTCTGAAATTGAACAGGGCCCTCTTCTGCAAGGCAGCAAGCTAACCACTGTGCCACTGAGCAGCCCGGACTGTTTTTTTGCCTTGTTTCATAATCGTTAGGAGGGTTTAATTGATTATTTATTTTATTTTTATTGATTATTATTTTATTTATTTGATTATTGGTTTATTTATTTACTCTCTCTTCCCTTTTGCATTTCAATTTAGAGAATAGCCCATTTCAAAGGAAAACATTAAAATCACAAGATGAATTTTACACTTAGGTATTAAAAAAAAAACAACTTAATTTGTCATTATACTTACACGGGTGCATAGTATAGTGAAAAGTGTTTCTCATTAGTCACTCAGATCTTATATCTGGTTATTACCAAAACTCACAATTAGATGAAAGGTCTACCCTCAAATATTGTCATACAATATACGTGAATGTTGAAGCATATAGTTATTTTATGTTATACATAATATTTAAGATGTACCAGCATATTTTCTCAAAATAAACTTTGATTTTGGTAACACTGGACAATGGCCTAAACTGCACAGCAATGTGAAATATACAAACATTAAATTCCTGTTGTCTATTTTATGAATACATGCTACCATTCGCAGGAACAAATAGAGAACAAACATGATTCTTTAGTTTTGTGTTCATAGATACAATAGAATTTGTTTAGATACTCACAGTTCCACGGACCAGATTTTGACCCCAGTTGTGCAGATTAAAGGTGTCACTTGTGTCATCAGTACCTATCAGGGTGATATAAACATTGTCATTGGTTCCAGCAAAAGCCATGTTGCCAGTGGTCACAGACACTTTGCAAGTAAATGACACCATTGTTTTAAATTTCTTTTATGATTTACAGATGGTAAAGTTTTTTCCTTTGTGTTCAGCAGAGAAGAGATATTAAGTCTCAGTTGTGGAACTTCACAGTACACGTGGGCCCTTAAATAGAGCTTCAGTTGAATCCTCCCTCTTTATAAGGACACTCATACACACCCACATACATACACAACTTTAGTAACTGGTTAATCACTCACACAAAAAGTAAACAATATTGCATATTAATTAGTTTAAGATTAGGTTTTAGTTTATTTTATTGTTAAGGCTAGGAATTGTATAATTTTCAAATGTTTTAATGGAGTTCTGGTAACATTAAATCAGGATTTTCCAACTCCAGAGATGTGGGTCCAGAAACTAGGAACAGATGGTTTAATTTTTCTACTTATTCCTTACTTGCAATAACTATTATTATTTTTCCATTATAATGCTGTTTGTAATAATAATAATAATAATAATAATAATAATAATAATAATAATAATAATAATAATTTATTAAGCTCCTATCAAAACCCAATTATACTGTTCATCTTGAATAAAGAAAAAAGACAGGAAAAGTACAATAAGAGTAGAGTACAAAATTTATTTTTTCAATTCAATTTCATAGCAATAAAAAAATGATTTGAATATTCTGACTTAAGCACAACCCTGATGTTAACAATATTTGGCACATCTTTTATAAATGTCTCTGTCTTTTATTTATCTGTCTCTATAATTATTTGTTTACTTATACAGTATCTCCCACACTAATAAATAATTTAATATATGTGGCTAACTCTAATTTTCTTTTACTAGACTGTTCTTTTTTTCATAATGCTCAGTGGTTCTACATTTCCACAATTGGTATAACTAAAGATATAACAATATAAAATGTGATTCTTGGGATTAATTAGGCAGATATGTGCTGGATACAATTGAGTTATATATGACAGAAGATTAAAATCAGCTTAAAATTCAATTGTACTCTTTTGGAAGTCTCTTCAAGTTTATCTTTTAATCTGTCAAATACAGCATGTGTTGTTCCAGAAAAAGAATAAAACATAAACCATCTCTATCACAATCTGCAATCTTTCTGTCACATCACCGGTTCCAGCAGCAGGCCTGGCGTGAGAAGTGGGTTTGGCTCAGACTGAGCGTTGAACTCTGGACTACTATGATCCCAGAGGAACAGAAATGGTAATTAATGGTCAGATTTTGTCATCTTGTTTGAGGAAATAGATATGCAAAGGTGGTGTTTCTCACCTTGAGTGTGTGGGTGAGACCTAAACCTTTCAGAGTCTGTGAAAGATGACAAAACCCCAGTTTTCTCAAGATTCCCTTTCCTGGGAAACCTAGCTTGAAAGATTCCCGCTTGGAAATCGCAAACCCCTATACCTACTGTAAATGATGTTTCCTAACTCAATGTGGGATATGAGAGAGAGAGAACCTTACATAGTTTGGCTTATAGCAGTAGGATAAACCCTTTCTTTATTGCTCCCATTTGATATGAACCACTCATCCACTTTCTTTAACTTACCAGTGGTTCAATGTGGTAACAACCAAGTGTGCTGCCACATACCTCTCTAAAGCTCAATCAGCTGAGTCAAGCTCAAACCTGATGGCTCTAGAACCACTCCTCTGGTCAGACTTTACTCAATGATTTAATATTTGTCATAAATGTCATTAAAATAAATTATAGTAGAACATTAAGTGTCTCCCTCACCTAGCAAGAAAAGCATCTACTGCAGTTTTTAATTTGGCAACATGAGCAAAAAATTATATTTCCCTTTACCACACAATTTAAAGAATTCCATGAAGTAATGTCCACAGATATCCATACTGTATATCAACTATATAATTACCGTCTTTCTTGTAGACAGACTTCATCTAGATGTCATTACCTACTGTACACCACTAATTTGGAAACGATAATTAATATGATATTAAAAATGTTTTAACTGTGTACACTGGGCCTCAATGGCAAATTGCGACATTTACAATTTAAATATATTGATTGAATATATTGCTGTTACGTCCCAGTGTGTGGTCTGTGTGTTTTTTTTTTGTTATGTTCCACACTGCTGACCTTTGATTGTTCTCCCTCCCCCATTGGCCCACCATTACACCACTGTTCCGTATGACATCATCATCAATCAGCCTCTCAGCCAATCAGAACTCATCTTATTCAGAATATAACATGGAGGTTTTCAGGCAGGAGAGGCCTTTTGTTTGACTCTGGTCCTGCTTGGTTCTGCTTTGCTTCATTTCACCTTGGTTATCGCTTCGTTTCACTGTTGTTTTGTTTTGTGTGTGTATTTTCGTATAGCTTCGGCTTTGTTGGTTTCTGTTCGTTTCTTTGTATTTTCGTTGTTTGTGTTTATTCTTGTTTGCCATTACCTTGCCCTAACGTGTTACGTGTTCAACCTTTGTGTTCTTTTGTACCCTGTTCCTGTTGATTACTCTCGTTTTCCCTCATTTGTATTCCTAGTTCACTTGTGTTTTTGTGTGAACTTTTGTGTATAAGGTTAGTTTAGGTTGTTGGGTACATTCTACACACTTAGTTGATTTTGTATTAGTCACACTAGTTTAGTACGGGTGAGTGCCGTTGGCCTTGTATGGTTTTGGGTAATCAGTGGAGGTTAGCTAGGGTGTTGAAGACGCCGAAGACCGTGTTTTGGGTTTTCTTTTGTAGACAGGTTAGCTTTCCCTCACTTTCCTAGTCAGCTCCATTTTGTTTGTTATTTACATTTCTTTGGCACCACTCTAGTTCCCTTACCCTGTGTGTTATTGTCTCCAATCCAGTCACATATTCTTCTTAAAATCATCACTTTTGCAGTGACCCTTGTTATCACACTTCCTAGTCCCTCACCAGAACCCACCTGCTTCCAAAAGAATTATCCTAAATGTTACACCCCTTTACCCCTAGACACTTGGGGTCGTAACAGTTGCAGACTTGTATCAGCTTCTATGCAACATATAGTATAGTCAATAGTATATGACAAAGTCATTTAAATCACAACTCAAAACTTTTATTTACAATGTGTTTAAAGCCAGTATCTATAATATGTCTTTATAATCAAAATCTAAAATGAATTATCTTTCTAATTGCCCTTAGTACACAATTGCTAATAATTCTGTATACTGTAATAAACACAACAATAATTCTGCTAGTGTTATACAGTTTTGTGACACATCGCATTTGGAGCTGTGGTGGCAACTTGGTAACAACATCCTGTCTCAACAATGTAATCATTGTATTTAATACAATTGTTTGTTGCTAGTATACAGTACAGTATGATTAGCGCAGGGAAGCACTAATGGGTTAATAAACATTTAATACTGTACTGATTTGTCTGATAATCACACACAGATATGATATTTTTCATTTTTGTGCAAGGTAAATTGCAATATTAACAATTTCAGTTGTAGTCACTCCATGAAAGTCATTGTGTTCTAACAATTTCCATGAAACCAGGCACATTAAAAAAAACAATGTCCAAACCAGGTGCCATTCATGGCATATAAACAACCCCTGTACAGCCACATTGCATTTTAAAACAGCAGCTAGGATTTGCATTTTATATGTTTAAATAACATACAGTATAATACACATTCAAGAAACAAGTTAAATGAAGATGCCATTTCAGTTATATCGCAACACAAGTGAAATTCTTTGAGCAGTGAAGGGCTGAATTCAGCATGCTGAACAGAACCATAGTGCACCGCACTGTTTCCTCTGATGCGAATTTAGACACATATTCTAGATGGCTGCATCTGTATGTCAGAAAGTGATTGGTGCTGACTTTTTGCCCTTTCCCATGTCTGTGAGTTCTGAGTTTTGTGTAAAGCATGTTCCATTCTAGAGGACCCTTCAAACCCTTCTTACCTTCATACTTCACACAGATTTCCCAATTTAAAAACAAATAGGGTTAAGTTCTCTAACCTTGCTTAACAAATGATTCTTTTCTGTATGCACATGGGTATTGCTTGTTTATGTTTTTTCTTTATATTGTCTGCTGCTTTAAAAGAAAATGCCCCTTGCGGATAATAAAGACTCTCTCTCTAAATATTAACGAGGCTTTCATTTTTTAAAGTGAGTGAACTTTCTTTGAATTTCTTGAATTTTAATACTGCCTCCTTTAGTTCACTATGAAATCTATGGATATTCACTTATCCATTTATATCCCGAATGTGTTTTTCAATTCAATTTCCTATTTCAATTCAATAATCTGATACGAGGAAAACTAGAAATTCAGAGTTGCCCTGACCCCTGGCCTTTGCAATATATGGTCATGTTTTACAAATATCTATTTGTCTATTTGCAATTATTTTCTTATTTTTCTTACACACAAACAGAAAAAAAACATATATGTGGCTATCCTGTCAACTTCAATTTTCTTTTACTATTCTTTCACATAATGCATAATACTCAGTGGTTCTAAATTACCACTCTTGGTATAACATTGGGATTATTGTAAAAATGTCATTATTAGGATAAATTATATGTGTATAAATGATCAGTTATACGTGGCATATGTGCTAGATACAATTGAGTACATTACATATGACAGAAGACTAAAATCAAATTAAAATTAAAATTGTACTCTTTTGGAAGTCTCTTCAAGTTTATCTTTTAATCTTACACAAACATTCTGTCAAATACAGCATGTGTTGTTCCAGAAAAAGAATAAAACATAAACCATCTCTATCACAATCTGCAATCTTTCTGTCACATCACCGGTTCCAGCAGCAGGCCTGGCGTGAGAAGTGGGTTTGGCTCAGACTGAGCGTTGAACTCTGGACTACTATGATCCCAGAGGAACAGAAATGGTAATTAATGGTCAGATTTTGTCATCTTGTTTGAGGAAATAGATATGCAAAGGTGGTGTTTCTCATCTTGAGTGTGTGGGTGAGACCTAAACCTTTCAGAGTCTGTAACCCCAGTTTTCTCAAGATTCCCTTTCCTGGGAAACCTAGCTTGAAAGATTCCCACTTGGAAATCGCAAACCCCTATACCTACTGTAAATGATGTTTCCTAACTCAATGTGGGATATGAGAGAGATAACCTTACATAGTTTGGCTTATAGTAGTAGGATAAACCCTTTCTTTATTGCTCCCATTTGATATGAACCACTCTACCGCTTTCTTTAACTTACCAGTGGTTCAATCTGGTAACAACCAAGTGTGCTGCCACATACCTCTCTAAAGCTCAGTCAGCTGAGTCAAGCTCAAACCTGATGGCTCTAGAACCACTCCTCTGGTCAGACATCACTCAGTGATTTATAATTTAATATAATTAATTATAACTTGTCAATTTCAATTTTCTTTTACTATTCTTTTCACATAATGCATAATGCTCACTGGTTCTACATTACCACTATTGGTATACAGTAACTTATTATTAGGATAAATTATATGTGTATAAATGATAAATTATATGTGGGATATGTGCTGGATACTACTGAGTATATACTATATGACACATGATACAATGTAAATTATTTTTTGTCTTGTTAAAGTCTCTTCAAATGTATGTTTTAACCTTACATAAACATTCCTAACATTCCTAACAAATACAGTATGTTTTGTTCCAGAAAAAAACAAAACATAACATTTCTGTCACAACCTGCAGTTCACAACACCAAAGAAAAAGATAAAAATATAAATAACAGATTCAGGCTTGGAGTGAGAAATGGGTTTGGCTCAGACTCAATATTGACGACTTTTCTGCTCAAGAGGAACCAAAATAGTAATTTTTGCCATTGATCGACACAAAACACTTTGTCAAAGTGAAAACAATTGTACAGACCCTCCTAAACTAACTATACATTAAATATAAAATAGAAAATAACTGATTGAATAAGTAATCATCCCTCTTGAGTCAATTGGTAGAGGCACCTTTGGCAGTAATTATAGCTATGTTTTCTTGGGTAAGTCTCTTCCAGGTTTGCATATTGGAACACTGCAATTTTTGCCCATTCTTCTTTACAAAATAGCTCAAGATCCCTTAATGTGAATGGAAACTTCTTACTACTGATGTTAGTGGCTTTCTCTCCCTCTCTCAGATTATTTCATATCTCCCTGATCTCCATGTTTCTGCTGTTTCTCTGTCCTTTTTATATTTTCATTAGAGCTTCAGCTGCAGTTGTATGTTGCAATCTTTATTTCCTTTCTTCGTCTCCTCTACACCAAGCAATAGAAACTTCTCTGTGATTCCTTTTGATTTGGCATCAATTCATTGAGCATTATTGCCCTAGATAGTTTTTGCAATCTTTTTGTATCAAAGAAAGGTTGGTTATTTAAGGGTGATCTCCAGAATCAGGATTGGGGATCACTTCATAACAGGGTCACACTAACTTCCTGCTCTTTTTCAATAACATCAGTAGAAAAAACGGATACATTAAGCACCCAAATAAGAAAACAGTACATTATTTTAATTAGCTTGAATACAAACACACTGGTTGTTAAACATCCAGTGTTTGTGTTCAGATGAGCTCCTCCACAGGCTGTGTCCTGTGCCTTTGCCTTCACCCTCAGCACCTGCAGTAGGTCCCAGCTGCAGCAGTGCAGTCACTGTGCAGTCCTTCTGAAGGAGGTTTTTGTACGGGTATATAGTACTGTGTGATTACAGAGGTTCTGCCAGGGTAGTGGAAAATCTGATGGTAATAATCTGATGCATCTTCAGCCAGGATTAAATCTCAGAGCGAAGTTAGTTCCCAATCCACTGCCATTGAAACACCTGTGATCCAAGATTGACGAGTATTGCATCATGTATCAGGAGTTTATTAGCTTTCTGTTGGTATCAGAGGAGGCAATTGTCACTGTAGACTGTAGGCCTAGTCTTACAAGTGATAGTAACTACTTCTCTTGTCTGAGCAGATTTCACAAGTGTATGAGTCCCACTAAATTGTCCAATAGTCTCTGAAAATGAAAAAAATAGAATTCAATAAAGAGAAAATGGTAAGATATTACCCTTTGATGAACTGGTAACCCATCCAGAGTGTACCCTGCCTTGCACATGTTGTTTGAAGGGATAGGCTCAAAATCTGTTAAAATCTATAGATAATGGATGGATCCATGTTAAAATATCCACAATATGTGCTTTTTCTCATTTTGTTTCTTGAATTATACAAAATGCTTCCTTCCTTACAGATTAAAAAAAAATCAAATCTATGCCGGTAGAACGTAAACAGTAATTCTCTAAACACATTCTTCCCCCGAGGACAGATGAGGAGTGTCCAGATGAAGATGGTGATGAAGGTCATTGTTGCTGTAGGTTCTGTTGACATGAAGGGCAGCTCTCAGTCATTAAGTGTTAAACTCACAAAGCTATAAACACTCCCAGAGCACTGAAGCATGTGCTGCCATGTGTCTTTTAATGCAAATTGTCTTTCCTGATAAAGTAGTTGTCACGACCACCAACCTGCCCAGACCAGCCCCCAAGAGGACTAATCAGTTCCAGCAACAGGGTGATAATTACAAACGCTGCCGCACGTGTTAATTTCACATCAGACGCCTTACCGTGCGGCAGGCTGCATTATTTAAGCCTCCCTTACCCGCTTATCGCTGCTCGGTATTGAGTTAACTTCTCGTAAGCTCTACCTAGCGTTTCTTTACCTTTTGCCTTCCCGGAATTCTGACTACACCTTTTTGCCTTCGGACTTCAGATCTCACCTTGCCCCTTGGATTGTTTGCTAACTGTGTCTATATCGGATTTGACCCTACCGCTCTCTTTTCGACCTCGATTCTGTCTCACATTTTGGATTGTTCGCCACCAGTGTCTTTACCGGATCTCGACCTACCTTACACCTTCGGACTACGATTCAGCTCCTGGTTTCGGTTTGTTCACTTACCTCCCAACGACTCCTGCATCTGCATCGGATCCTATTCACCTCTTACAGTAGTGTTGTGACAGAGCAAGATGATCAGTTTAGCAGTAACACTCCCATGACAGCAGGACTAGACAGAGAGCAGCTTTAAAAGGTGTAGCTGATGAGACACAACAAGCTAAACCCTTCCTTCACTCAATACAGCTTGAATGGAATTGAGTGTGAAGGGTCTGGTTATACAGTTGGTGCTGTGTGCTCAGAAACAACAGGGCTGAATCCACACTGAATCAATGTCAAACAGCAAAAGCGATAAAGAACGCCTTTGCCTTGTGACTTGTAATTGTCATAAATTAAAATTGTGGCTTCCAGACAGGCAGATAACAGTGAAACCACATTACAAGGAAGTACTCAAAGCCAGAACAGTTAATTTAACCAAAAACATGTATTTCCATTCGAATTGATTAAAAGCATCTATTTAGCATCTAATAATATGACAGCAAGTCCAGGTGTTCTTATTACAATCAGCATATAAAATATTCAACAGGTGTCATTTTTGATTAAGAGAAAGAAAAACCATCCAGGACACAGATCCTCTCTGATCGGGATGTATCGGGTTGTATAAGGGATGATATGTATGTTTGCTAATCTGGTGGGTGTTATTCAAATCAAGAGTTCAACAAACTCAGTGGGCAATAGGATTATCCATCTCATCCCGGCCTAAGTAGGAGACAGATATTTGTGGAATACGCCATTCTTATTTTAATCCTCTATCATACATAATAACAAAGGAGCAGTGGTTTTATAATAAAATCCATTCCATTTGGGCCAGAGGCTTTACCGTTCGGGTGTGTTTTATTGCATCATTAATTTTTCGACTGCAAAACTAGAATTTAGATCGTATCTAGCCACATCATAGACATATAGGCAGGACGTATCATGTTTAGTTTAGAAAGCAGCTTTATCTTATTTTGGTCTTTGTAGGTATATGATATGATAAGATATGATTTTGTGGCAGCAGTCTTTTTTTTTCTGGGTGATCAGGATTTAGACATCTGGGGCACATTGTTAGCGTAATGTGTGTGTTGTTTAGTGTGTTATTGCTAATGTAAAATAATTGTTTGACCTGGTCTTCCTGAATTATTAATCTTTTCATCAAAGCTGTGCCGGAGAACAAAGAACTCAGGTGCCTCTAATCATACAAAGAGCTTGAGTATATTCTTGGTACAATCATTTACAAGTCTGGGGATATTAATATTTATTCTAATTATTGATTAATCCACTCCACCTATTTGTGATATTTTGCAATTTTAATAATCCCCAATTTGTAACAATATTGTAAATTTAATGTACATTTGCACTGTACCTAATCCTATTGAGATTTTATGAAAATAGGAGCTAGACAAAGACAGACAAAAAGTACATGAACCTACTGTATAAGAATGCCCTGCAGCAGCTGGAGCAAAAACCACAAGAACAGTGTTCAAGGTTTAAACTGTAATGCTATGACCAAATGAAGAATATCAATATTAATAATATTAGCATTAGCATATCACTGTTTCAGCGTTGGCCAAGAGAACAGGAATTTCTTATAAGGAACTAGTGCTGATCAGCTGAAGGCCACTTCAATTTATGGAACAGTGTTACACATATTTATGGTTTGGAAAGTATCTTTATTGACCTCTCGATGCCAAAAGACAGAGATACAGGTTCATAAAGAAAAAGGGACAAGTGATCTTCATAATAAACTCCCACACACAATTTGTGCTTCCACAGAATGATGTATTTCTTTGCAAAATTATATTTTTAAAGCAAACAAATAGCAGACTGGGATAACAATTAAGGGCTTTTTTAATGATCAAGTATGAGAGAATATTTTATTGGCAAAAAATGTTAAAGAGGAACACACTGAACACAGCATCCTCTTACAACATACATCAACTATTAAGGAATGTGAAGGAGATGGGGAGGCTTTGTCGTGGCTGTACTAAGCAGAATAAAGTAGAAGTCAAGCAAACCTGAATTTTCAGCACACAGGTGCATGTATTTGCATGAGAATATTTGATTTCAAATCGTTTTTTTCATTGGTGAGTACACAATACAGAAAAAGAGTACCAGCTCCCAAATTAAATGTCAACAGAAAATCCACAGGCATTCATTAATTTAACTGAAAACTGAAAACCTCATCATTTCAATTTGTAAGTTATTGATGTATACCTGCCCAATTTTGGAATTAATTGTGTATAATTTCATGTCTCAGTGCACAGCTATGTGTATTCTCCTTCATCTCCCCATACTACTCTACAAAGGGGAGAATGAGGAGACATACTCCTCCAACTCTCACATCTTCGAATCATTTATCTATAAACATGTTAGAGGTAGCACAGTCCATACCAGAGATACACATTCACAGACTTCAATGCAAAAAAAACTGGGAGGCCATAGGGATCACTGTGAGAATCCTACCAGACTAAATCCATCCTAGACTCATTAGGGCTCAGCTAATTTTACATTGATTGTGAAGGTCCTGTCACAGTCACTAGTGACATGAGGTTCAAACCAGCAACACTTAAATCCTAGAGCACAACCTGCACTCAAGTGGGGAGCTTCGTAGTTAAGCCAATCAGGAGCTGTGGAATCTCATCTATTAATCAGCCCAGAGACTGAGCAATATAGATAAAAAGATAAAATATAGATAAAAATCTAAGACAAGCTTAAGATCATAGTTCTATGTTCAATTTGAATAATTCAACAGTTCTATAAATCAGCATAAAGCATGCAGTAAAGAAAGAAAAACGTATATATTGTTCCTCATCATTTCTTAAAATTGAAGATTCAACAGCAATGAGTGCAAGATTGTGCCTTCTGATGGTGACGTTCAGATAGCCACACTGTTCTTCACAACAGATGGAAGCATGTAAGTGTATTTCACTTTTGTGCTTTTATTGCGGGACTTTATTTCATCTTCAATCTTCTCCAGGTCAGATCTGAATCCAAAAATCTGATCCTGAGGTCTTTTCTCTGTGAAGAGCTTCTCTACAATACAGATGCAGCCATTCAAAACAAGCGGGGTATGCTGCGGTATAACGCAGTGGGCGTGCCGCAGAATACTGTTTGAGCTGTTACCAGAAAACATCCGGTTTCGAATCCCGATCACTGCTGAGGGACAATCTTTATTCAATTAATTATAATTAATAATTGCTTACACTTATATAGCGCTTTTCTGGACACTCCACTCAAAGCACTTTACAGATAATGGGGACTCCCCTCCACCACCACCAATGTGCAGCCCCACCTGGATGATGCGACGGCAGCCATAGTGCGCCAGAACGCTCACCACATATCAGCTATCAGTGGGGAAGAGAGCAGAGTAATGTAGCCAATTCATAGAGGGGGATTATTAGGAGGCCATGATTGGTAAGGGCCAATGGGAAATTTGGCCAGGACGCCAGGGTTACACCCCTACTCTTTTCGAGAAACGCCCTGGGATTTTTAATGACCAAAGAGAGTCAGGACCTTGGTTTTACATCTCATCCCAAGGACGGCACCTGTTTTACAGTATAGTGTCCCCATCACTATACTGGGGCATTAGGACCCACATGGACCGCAGGGTGAGTGCCCCCTGCTGGCCCCACTAACACCTCTTCCAGGAGCAACCTTAGTTTTTCCCAGGAGGTCTCCCATCCAGGTACTGACCAGGCTCACACCTGCTTAGCTTCAGTGGGTTGCCACTTGTGAGTTGCAGGGTGATTTAAGTTGTATACTCTTTAGACTTTTAAATTTAAACTGTGTAGTACAGCATGTTAATCATTATACATTCATTAATGTTGAGCATTATGACTCTGTTTTAGAAGATATAGAACTGTATATACTATATACATAAATAGTATCTCAGCACGAGTTTTTCAAAAAAGCTTGCAGAGTGATCCCTTTGAGTCCATTGACTCTTGCTGTTGAGTGATATTTGTTATACAGCTCCCCAGCTGCAATCACCTACAGCAGTCATAGAGCTTGTGGCTGGAGTCAGTGACGTACTTTAAACTGCTACAGATGCAGCCATTCAAAATGAGCGGGGTATGCTGTGGTAAAACGCGGTGGGCTTGTCGTGGTATAACACCTCATAATGCGTCATACCGTATGTAAGATAATAGTATCTGGAATTACTGCCAGGAGGAGCTAATAAAGCTCAACCTCTCATGTACAGCGTTTGAGCTGTCACCAGAAAACACTCGGTTTCGACTCCCGATCACTGCTGAGGGACAATCTTAATTCAATTAAGAATTTAAGTTGTATACTGGTTAGACTTTTAAATATAAACTGTGTATTACAGCAGGTTAATCGTTATACATATAAAAGTTGGTATATTTTATGAAAGCAAGATTGCTCAGTTGGACAAAATTACACAACCTACCACCTTTATCATAAATATTTTAATTATGCAGAAATGTCTTATGCATCAAAGTCTTTACCGAAGATATCACTGTCATGCCCAGTACACCTAGAGGGCGCTCTACTTTCCTCCTGTTCCTAGTTCCCTGCGATCATTCTTGTCTTTCTGGTGTGTCTTGTTGTGTAGCCTATTTATTTCCTGCTTCTGCTCTGCTACTCGCTCAGCATTTACATTCGGATTTCCTGAAACCAGCCTAGCACCAGGGTCGCCCCACATCCGCTACCTGAGGGCATAGGTTTCTATACGGCATTTCCTGAACAGCTGAGCCCGGGCTTACCCCCGTCTCGTTGCTATGCATAGGGTCTTTTCGCTCTCTTGCCATTCTAAAGTTCGTCCTTTCCAACATCTGTGACAATCACTAATAGTATTAATAATGAATAACCTTGGACAAGCTGTAAACTCAAAGTATTACCCTTATCCACATTCTTTGTAACCATCTTTGTAAATGAAAATACTTTATTTTTTCATTGACAAAAAGTAACACCACAGCATTTTGTTGAAACGATCACGCATTCGTTTCCAATCATACAAAGTAATTATTGAGAATCTCTAATTTACCATGCGTTTCACATGCTCATAAAAGATATTAATTTAGAAACATAAACATATTACTGTATGTAAACTGTACTGTATTTTGCTGGTCTTGGTATTTTAAAGAAAAATACACACCAGTATTCCATTTCTCCCTAAACATTTTAAGCACCAAAGTCTTACATGTGGTTAGTTTGGAAATGTTTTTACATGCTCCTTCTGAGCATGTTACTGTTTACTGTTACTGACCATATTACCTGCCCTGCCTGCGGGCACTTTTACTGTCCATGGAGGAGGGTGGACTGTCTTTCATTAGAAGGTTAGACCATTCTACTCTGAGAATGTAGAGGGGGTGGAAAGTGCCCACGGTCATTTAATTAGTATTACAATTCACACTGATTCCCTTGCGAAGATATGGACATAAGAATATTCGTTCGTGGTAAAAAAAATGGCATTAAGCACTTAAACTTAATATGGTCAGTAACAGTAAACAGTAACATGCTCAGAAGAAGCACGTACAAATGTTTCCGAAAAAACCACATGTAAGACATTGATGCTTAAAATGTTTAGGGAGAAGGTGAAATACTGGTGTGTATTTTTTCTTTAAAATACCAATACCAGCCATATACAGTTTGTAACGTAGGGATTTCTATATTTATGTCTTTATTTAGTGGTTACATTAGTGATGAAGGCTAAACTTTTAGCTTCAGTAACGCGTATGCTGTATGGCATACAGTACATGTTTGTTTTGGCTTTTGCTTGTTCACATATTTCCCCTTTTTATAAAATGACATGGATGAAAACTGTTCCAGAGCCACTGTTGTTTCATCAGTGAAAAGTACATCATGAAATGCCTCTCTCTGTTCAATCCATTGGAAAAAAGAAAAGGAGCATAAAGCATCTGATGGTCATAAACGATATTAATTTAGGAAAAACAAAGAGGTATGTTTTTAACTGCACTGCATCGGAGAGAATACCATAGCACATTTTTTTTTACTCCCTGGAAACGGGCTTCCATTAGAATCAGTATAGCTTCTGAGAAATACATTTTTCTTGCATTTAAGTTTAACTAGTTCAGAGCGCCTATTTCTTTTTTAAAAAATTTAAAAATCGTTTGCGCAGCCTAAGAGAGGGGGTCTGCTCTCAGTGACAGCTGACAATCCTCCATACACTCAAGTGAAAAATGTAAATGTCGTATTTACAATTTGTTGATAATAAAAATGTTAAGTTTTCTAAAGCTTTGTGATAGTTTACCCAGGGAGCTGTGTAAGCATTCGTGGCCAGCAAAAGATCAGCTAAAGTGGAAAGATGCGACACGGAAGATATCATTAATAACCTTTTAAATCTGAAGGGAGATCTAAAGGGATCCCCACACGATCCACATGATACAGGTGTCATGCCCTCTACTCATTGCATTCTCACACGGAAACGCACCCGTACTAATTACACTCCAGTCCTGAGCAATTCTGCCAAACGACACTGTCCCTGCAAATCAGCCAACCACGACACTTCCTCAATCAACGCACCTTCCTCTTCGCACAGTACTTAAACCCCTCTGAACGCTCTGCTCTTTGCCTGGTATTGGTTGTACTTCTGTTCACCTGCCTTGCCTCTGTTACTCTTTGTCTTCTGTATCCTCATTACCAACCATGGAATTCTACCTTGACTTCGCCTACTGTCTCGCCTCACAGATTTGGAAACCCACTTGTTGCTCTCCTCCTACTGACCTTTGGCTCTGCATACTCGACTTTGACCTCAGCCTTGCCCCTCTCCAGTTTGGATACCTTCTCTCTTGCCTTTTTCCTCACGGACCTCGGAACCTGACTCGGACTTCGCCTTTTGTTTTGCTCCTTTATTGGACCACATAGGGACCATCCCCCCCCATGTACTTAACAGGTCACTCCTGACAACAGGTTCCTGCTACTGGAGCGATTCAGAGGGAAAGACGGTGACTATTCATTGTTATTAAAAAAAAAATGACTTAGATTCGAACATGTTGTGATATTTAGAAATATAAAAAAGTCCATTAATTGTCCATAATATTGGTATTTTAGTTTTTCAAAAATGTTTTTAAAAGAAAATTTGTGGCGCTAGCTGGATTTGAACATCCAACCTCTCAGTTAGAAATCGGGCACTTAAACCATCATGCCACTAGCACAGTCACATGACAAGTGGAGAAACAGCCATACACATCAATAGATACTGTATGTGTACAGTATATACTACTGTTTGTGTTACAGTACATGAATATAATTATATCGTTATTAATTTCTTTAGATACGCAATTCCATATTATATTCCCTATTAATCAAATTCTAAAAGTATGCTTGTTTACTCCGGTATTGAGCGTAGTCACAGAAAAGCTTAAAACTATCACTTTTCTCACAGAGTACTGTATAAATGTCCAGTACAGTAACATGCTCAGAGGGAGCAAGGAGCATGTAAAATAATTTCTGAAATAACCACATGTAAGACTTTAATGTTTAAAATGTTTAGGGAGAAATGAAATACTGGTGTGTATTTTTTCTTTAAAATACCAAGACCAGCCATATACAGTACAGTTTACATACAGTAATATGTTTATGTTCCTAAATTAATCTTTTATGAGCATGTGAAAGGCATGGTGAATCGGAGATTCTCAAGAATTACTTTGTATGATTGGAAACGAATACATGATCGGATCAACGAAATGCTGTGGTGTTACTTTTTGTCAATGAAAAAATAAAGCCTTTTCGTTTACAAAGATGGTTACAAAGAATGTGGACCAGGGTAATACTTTGAGTTTACAGCTTGTCCAAGGTCATTCATTATTAATACTATTAGTGATATCTTCAGTAAAGACTTTGATGCATAAGATATTTCTGCATAATTAAAATATTTATGATAAAGGTGGTAGGTTGTGTACTTTTGTGCAACAGAGGAATCTTACTTTCTTAAAATATACCAACTTTTATATGTATAACGATTAACCAGCTGTAATACACAGTTTATATTTAAAAGTCTAACCAGTATACAACTTAAATTCTTAATTGAATTAAGATTGTCCCTCAGCAGTGATCGGGAGTCGAAACCGAGTGTTTTCTGGTGACAGCTTAAACGCTGTACATGAGAGGTTGAGCTTTATTACCTCCTCCTGGCAGTAATTCTAGATACTATTATCTTACATACGGTATGACGCATTATGAGGTGTTATACCACGACAAGCCCACCGCGTTTTACCACAGCATACCCCGCTCATTTTGAATGGCTGCATCTGTAGCAGTTTAAAGTACGTCACTGAATCCAGCCACAAGCTCTATGACTGCTGTAGGTGATTGCAGCTGGGGAGCTGTATAACAAATATCACTCAACAGCAAGAGTCAATGGACTCAAAGGGATCACTCTGCAAGCTTTTTTGAAAAACTCGTGCTGAGATACTATTTATGTATATACAGTAGTATATACAGTTCTATATCTTCTAAAACAGAGTCATAATGCTCAACATTAATGAATGTATAATGATTAACATGCTGTACTACACAGTTTAAATTTAAAAGTCTAAAGAGTATACAACTTAAATCACCCTGCAACTCACAAGTGGCAACCCACTGAAGCTAAGCAGGTGTGAGCCTGGTCAGTACCTGGATGGGAGACCTCCTGGGAAAAACTAAGGTTGCTCCTGGAAGAGGTGTTAGTGGGGCCAGCAGGGGGCACTCACCCTGCGGTCCATGTGGGTCCTAATGCCCCAGTATAGTGATGGGGACACTATACTGTAAAACAGGTGCCGTCCTTGGGATGAGATGTAAAACCAAGGTCCTGACTCTCTTTGGTCATTAAAAATCCCAGGGCGTTTCTCGAAAAGAGTAGGGGTGTAACCCTGGCGTCCTGGCCAAATTTCCCATTGGCCCTTACCAATCATGGCCTCCTAATAATCCCCCTCTATGAATTGGCTACATTACTCTGCTCTCTTTCTCTAACCTGAGGCAGGTTACTGTATATATAAGAAAGAATGTTTAAAGCTTAGTAAAAATGTCTAAGATTTGACAACTCTTTGTTTTGATTGTTCTATGCTTAGCCATGTGTATCTATGCCTTTTTGTCTGGGTTTTGTCTTTCTTGTCAGGCAAGTGAAGTGAACTTGTATAGTAAGCATAGATTGCATTCTGTGCTCAAGAAATTAAAACTTTTGAGCTTAAAAATAAAATGCTGTACAACAGCATCGGGAATTATTCTTTTCTATTCATTTAGCTGCAACATATAAATTTGACCACATTCTTCCAGGGCACCAAGGTATCAAGTACAATCAGAGGTGTGACACAACCCAGTAAACTGTTTTAGAGGAATTCCAAGAAAATATTCATAGTTTGAAATGCCACTGAAGATATCAATTATCCATGCCTTCCTATACACAATTCCTACTGTATATTTGTGTAACAGTGCCAGACCAATGAAACAAATTCCAGGTTTAATAAGTATTTTTTTGACTTGTTCAACAATAGGCAACCTTGACTTTTCCATTCTATTAATTGCAAGTCATTGTTGCAGATAATCCTTAATTTTGAAAGTGCGGTTTAGTACCAGGGTCAATTAAAGAATGAGTATATTGGCAGGTTAAAAGTCCTGTAATGGCATGAGATAGAGGAGACATTCCAAGGGCCAAGAGATGAATGGAGCAATTCCTGGTGTTGTCTGAGTTTTGTTCTATTTGCATTCTCAGTTACATAGTGGGTCTAATTTAATTAGCTGCAAAACTACTATCCTACCCAGGCTGCATGAAGATTTATAAGTCTGTACCTTTAATGAAGTGAATGTCTTGTGTAATCAACTTAAAAGACCTTAAGAAAAAGTCTATGCATGTTTGAGAAAAGTGCATTGATTGTTTGCCTCCTCAGGTTGGAACAAAATCTAGAAGGCCTTCCTAGAACTGTCTGTGGCAGTTGGAATGGAGAATTGAACAATTCTCAAAAAACAAAGCAGCCATGACATAACTATTACATAACCGAAGCACATCTGATCTACATTTGTAATTGTATTCAGATCACAATGCATAGCACGAATTATTCATCTGAATCGTTTCAAAAGTTCTCATATAGTATATTGGGTGATTTCCCAATTCATTTTGTAAATGATTATGCTTTAAAACTTAATAATTTGTGGACTTTGTTTATGTTTACAGGCTACCTTGAGAAGGATGAAGCAAAACGTCTAATCCACAATTACAATCTCATTTTCAACTTGAATTTGAGTCCCTTGAAAATTAGTGAGGGACTTCATACTTTTCAGTCTGAAGGGGGAGTCAACTTGGATTCATTGCTGCATTATCTTAAATAATTGTAACACTTGTGAAAATACATAGAACCACATTGTATATGATGAGTAGATTTTATTTCTTTTTAAAAAACTCAAAGCTACAAGTTGTTGTACTTAGACTGGAGCTGATTATGTTTCTTAAAATAATATCTCATTTCTGAAATCTGTTTTTAATCTATGTGCAAAGTAAACTGACACCAGGGTTACACCCCTACTCTTTTCAAGAAACACCCTGGAATTTTTAACGACCACAGAAAGTTAGGACCTCAGTTTTACATCTCATCTGAAGAATGGAGCCTTTTACAGTATAGTATAGTCACTATATTGGGGCACCAGGAGCCACACAGACTGCAGAGACTACAGGGTGAGCACCCCCCACTAGCCCCACGTCCAGCAGCAACCTTAGTTTTTCCCAGAAGGTCTCCCATCTAGGTACTAATCAGGCTCACACCTTTTTAGCTTCAGTGGGTTGCCAGTTGTGAATTGCGGGGTGATATGGCTGCTGGCTATTATTATCTGAATTTGATGTTGATGTTTGCTCTAAATTCATGTTTAATCAGTTAATAAATACAGCAAAGAAATTTGATGTTTTTGTGAATAATGTAAATCATTAAGTGTAATAAAAAGGTTTGGAAAAATCTACAAATCCAGCTTTTGAAGCTCATAATTTTGCTGAAGATATGTAATTATATTTATAAATTTGTGGATGTTCTGCCAATTAATATAGTAATGTTTATGTAGCGCCCTCGCCTGGCGTTGTGGCAGAAGAGCACCCGGTTGGGGTGCACGGCAGGGGCAGGAAGGGAGAAGTAGTGGCCAGGGCGGGGAGTAGGGGAGCCACTGGTCGGTGCAGCCAGAACCGGTGTTCACAGTTGCGAGATCGCCCGGACTCATGTACTGTAAATAGATTCCCTGGTTTTGCACCCCTTTTATACATATACCCAATTATTACCCTATACCTGTGTAACCAGTGTGTTGTACTGTGTTTGTCTCTTTGTCTCACTCACCTCCCATTGTGGTGGTTGTGCCGGAGGTGCGTCTGATTAAAAAAAGCGCCGTGTTCTCAGTTAACAAGAGCTAGAGTTCTTGTCTCCGTCCTTGCCGGACCTGTCGCGTTATGTTTATTATATTTTTAAACATACAGAAGAAGAGACTTCTTTTTCAGGTGAATGCTGCACATTGGTGGTGGGGGGGAGTCCAGTTAAGTGGAGTGTCCAGAAAAGCCCTATATACTGTAAATGTAAGAGATTATTTACATGGGCACCCTCACCGCTGCTACCTCAGGTCAGCCCCCCAGCGTTGGGGACTCAAACCTGGGCCTCCGACATCACTCAACAGGGACCCAGCCTCTTGAGTCAAAGGGATATCTACCCTCAGCCCGCCGGCTGCGGTCCCTGCTATTCACAGGAAGGGCGGTGACGTCACCGCGCTGGTAAGCCGGCTCTCACAACCAATGGAAGCCGTATGCGTTACATTATTATTATTATTATTATTATTATGCAAATAGTTGTGAAATTATGGAGCAAGCTAACCGTTTTTAAAAGAAAAAAACGGACAAGATTTTGGGATAAATTTCCTACAGCAGTACAAATGAAATATTATATAGTTTTGCTAAACAGCTTCTTATTTTATGGAAGCCCGTTTCCGCCAGGGAGTACAAAAAAACGAGCTATGGTATCTCGCAGTTGCGACTTACTGTAGTATCTCAGAATTGCAATTGCGAGATACCATAGCGCTTTTTTTTTACTCCCTGGGGGAAACGAGCTTCCATATCTTATCGTTTGCAAACATTATTTTTGCAAGAAAAAATAAGGACATTGGGCAGTCACCCAAGCTTAACTCTAATGGTGTCTGTCTCTGATAACTTTTTAGCTGGCGCAACAAGTCTGAAATTGTGGATTACTACCAAACAGTAAGCTAAAGTTTTCCCCTTGGGGAGGCCGTTTTTTCTAAGATTTTCTGGTGCGTAACAGGACATTTAATAACGTCGTCATGGATGTGTTGACTGTGTCCCAGTTTACAAAACAATTCACAAAGATCATTATGTATGCTACGCTTCAGCGTACTTTGGTCAGCAAGTGGTATTACAACAGAAGTGCACAGTAAACTTTAAGTCGTAGCGCAGAGCAAACCTACTTCTTTACACACTTCACTTTCGGATATTTTATCTATTTATAATGGAGTATCTTCGCATTTTCTTTCATTACTTCTGGGGATGGTTGGACGTTCGAAGTATTCTGTTATTTTCTTTCGTGTTTTTGGTTCTCGGCGATGTTTTTAAAAACAAGATGCCGAAAGACTTTCCACCAGGTCCCATGGGTCTACCTTTCCTCGGAAATATCTGGGATTTTGATGCCAAGAAGCCTCATCTGTATATGGCTAAGGTACACTGTATATTTGTTTAAGGTTTTGTAACCAGAGACTGAACACGGGTAAGATAATATTAGGTGAAACTAAGAAAAAAAAATAACCCCACCCGCTTTGGCAGCGTCTGTGCGGAGTTGTTCAGTACATTAGCTCCTTCAGCACTTTCAAGCCTGACCAGTTTAATTCGTTTACCACTTGCCTTTTTATTACTCGTTTTCTCTGTAATATTCTGAGAATTATTGTTTACGTTCCTCTGTTTTGGGGGATGGGGGTTGTTATGTGAGGGTCCTTTAAAACGTGTTTTTGGACGTTTTGGTTTCGGTTTATAACACTAAAATGGAGTTTATGACGACAATCCGGAAGGTACTGTATGTCAACAACCAAGTTCAATCAACCTCAGCAGTTAGTAATTTGAAACCATTCCTGATTTAATTTCCTCACATAAAAAACAACAACAATAAGAAGAAGAAGAAGAATATGCATAATCTTCTTATTTTTCTCTAAAACTACTTTTGTGACCCTCCTCCACCGTGTATCCACCTTTGCAGCTGCCCTTTCTTTGGCCCCTCGTCCTATGGCCAGGGGGGTTTACCCTCAGCCAAGCTGGCTATGCCAATTTATTTATTGTGACTAAAACACTATAAACGTTTCAATACGCTTAACTGCTTAATTTTAGAGTGGTGTTATTCCTAGTGAACTGCTATTATGAAATAAAGAAACCTACTTTTCACTACACTTCAAGTACAGTACTGTTTTATTTTGTATACTGTGGTAATCACAAGTATAATATTTAAAATAAATGTGGTTAATGATTATTAGAAACATACAATACCAATAGAACAGTGGTTGGTAAACTGAGTAGGTCAATAATGCAATACGTGCAAAATGTCTTTTGAAGGGTCTGTGGTTGTTAAAAATCCAAAGGCGCAGATCCTTAGCCACAGAGCCACCACACCGTTTCTGCAGTGAACCAAGATATACTACAGTTTCATGGAAGTTCGGGAGGGATGACAACAGCCAAGTTCAATCAGACTCAGCTGTGGAATCAATCCTGACATCATTCCCTCTTCCTCTAATACACTATAAATACTGTATCTGATCCCCTTCTCTCTCTCACATATGTCTTTTTGCATGGACTGTGCTATGACCCTGCTTTATCCTATCTTTTTTTCCCACTTTGCAATGGATATTCCTGTTTGCTGATCCAAGTGAATAGTTGTTGCTTTTTTTGTCTCGGCCAGGAATCTCCAGCTCCAGCTCCAATTTCTGCCTGTACCTGCATGTGCTCCATCTGCTCCTTTGCTGTCTAAGTTCCTCTCTTTTCCAACCCTGTCTTGTTTGTGTCTCTATCCTTGGTGTCCACTGCAGCCCTGTGTTCATTCCTCTCCTCCCCTGCTGTTCCTGATGTCATCTCCTTGGCCCCTGATCCACTTTCGCTTTACCTACATTCGAGCAGGTACTGTAGCTCCAGGTTGCTGCTGCTTCATGGTCAGTGCAGCACCTTCTCAGTTACAGTATTATAACTGGAAGGAAGAGGTTAATAATAGTCCACGTAGCATAAACACCATTCTGTGTCATTGTAGATCCTCAGAATTGTGTTACCTTGAGGATAAGTTGGGTGCAGCCTTTCATGTGAAATATTTAGATATCTATCAACATAAAATGTAGGTAAAAGATAAAGGCTGAATAACTCAGGAGAAAGAAACTTCCTCTCATTTAACATCTTTTGTTATTTGTTTTCTTTAAAGAAAATAAATCCACTGTACTACTTTGGCCTGTCAACAAAATATTTTATGACACACCTGAAGAAGGCTCCACGGCCAAAACGTGTTCTCTTTCTTCTTTTTTTCAGCATGGAATAAACCTATTACTTGTTCCTTTGCAACAAAATATTTGAGATGCTTACTGCCGATTCACAACTAATTCTCGGATTGAATCAGTTCCAAAAGGAGCAATCCTTGCTGCCATTTGTTTTTTTCTCCAGATAAAGCAGTTGTCTGGAGAAAAATGTTTTAGGCATGATACTGTTCCACTAACAAAATGAAAGTTTGTTTTACTTATCTGAAGACATGTCAGGTCTTCAACGATTGGCCAACTGGGGTGTAGACTAAAGAGTTAAGATCTTGCGCCTGTATGATTAGTTCCATTCTCTAAAATCATGAGTTAGCAAGAGAAATAGGTATCTTATTTTATCTGTGCAGCTCAAGTAATAAAAAAGAAAAGGGAATTTTGAGGTTTCAAACTTGCCTCCCCGTAGAACTATGTTCCCATAATACATTGCACTTTTTCTGGTAACGATTTTTACAATTTTTGTAATTTTTTTTCTGATTTTCTGGTAACAGCACCAGTAGAGTGGTCAGAAAACTCATAATTATTGGCAGTTATAGTAAGTGTGTTAAAATAGACACTACTCTCTAATCAATCCATCACCAAATATTCACAACTCTGCATGGGGGTCCTAATCCTCTTCCTATGATCTTAGCTCTCACCAAGACGGTTAAGCCAAATTTTGACTGAACACTTGACAATCCTTTCAGTACACTTAGTTTTTAGGTGTGGTTTTTCTTAGTGAACAATGATTTATCATATTATATCCTAGTATTTCACAACTTTTCAGGTGAGCTAAAAGCATTTACAGCTCTCCTCAAATATGATACTATAAAAAGCTGTTAGAACATTTCAATTGAATATCTAATGTACTTCACATGCAATAGTTATACAATGCAATACTATATTTCCACTTTTCAATAGTATATAGAAAATCAGCTTGTAAGCTCTAAAGTTCAACCATTTTTCAATTATTGAGGTTATATGACATATGAATGATATCTCCCTTGATTTAAAATTACTTTTCCATTCAGCTTGCAGAAAAATATGGAGATGTATTTACCATCCGTTTGGGAAGACACTTTGTTATTGTAAACGGCTATAAACTGGTAAAAGAAGTTTTGGTTCATCAAGGAGGCAGTCTGACAGACCGTCCACCATTTGCAATGGGTGATGAGCTCACCAAAAATCAAGGTATTTACAGTAAATGATTTAAGTAAGGAACATGTGCATCTTGCTCATAAGCATACCATCTCAAACCTGATCTGATTTCAAAAGCTATACATAGATGAAGAAAATCAGTGGCTCAATGTTGCAGATAGAACTGGTGTTGGGTGACTTGTATGACTTGTAAGTAGCACAACTTTGTACAGGGTATTTACAACCTGCCTTCATGTGTTGACAGGGACCATTCTTTTACTAAAGCTATACACTAAGGTCTTTATTATACACTCATTAAAGATTCCATGGTAGAAGTCGCAAAGTTGCAGTATCTAATTCTGACTCTAATTCTGTTACCCTCAATTAGCCACTATAATTCTGTGGTTAAGTATATACTCTACTTTGTTTGTAAAAGGGAGCAGGTGGAGGTTAATTATGTTCTTAAAAATATAAAGAAGAAAAAAATGTAGTGTTCTAACTGTGAGTGTGAAGAAGTCTCATTTTGGAAAAAGTACTTTATCAATGTTGGGTGTTATTAGGACCATGATTATGAAGTGCTAGTGGTATACATTTTCAATTTTCAAAAAGCAGTTGTATTGTATATATTTGTGTGTACTGTATATGTACGTTAATTTTCTTAAACAAATGCATGTTTCATTGGATTATGAAAGATATTAGATACATTTCTAAGAAATTAAAATTATCGCTTTTTAATCTCTTTGGACACAAATGTTACATTGGTGCAGGCCCTATGTATAAATCTATAATGTACAACATGCAGGGTTGGTATTATCCAATGGTTACTTATGGATGCAGCAGAGAAGATTTTCCCTTATGACTTTAAGGAATTTCGGTGTGGGCAAGAGGAGCCTGGAACATACCGTTGTGGAGGAGTGTAGGTTCCTGAATGAGGCCATGGAGGATGAGCAAGGTATCTGTTACTGACCCAACTGATATTGTCCATGACTTGTGTGAGTGTCTTGTAATGTTATACTTGTAATGTTATACCAAAGGTGAACTGTTATGTTACTTTGCACAGGGCTGTTATTTCTCCAATGAGTTATGTTGTCAGTGTCATTTTTCTACTCATATCCATATTTTTTCACTATAACTTCAGTACCATATATATAGCTTTTATAGTTAAACACTTCTTTTAAGTATTTAAATGAAGGGCTAAAGGATTGTGCCATTGTGTGAGTCTAGAATAAACTATTACCTCGTGATCTTGCATCTAATATTCTGGATTACTTCAAGAAATAGCTGGATTTAATCCTTGGATTAATTAATTTTCTAGAAACTGAACACCACAGATGATCCTAAAGACTCTCCTATTGTTTGGAACATATCTTTTGTTCTTTTGATTCTTTATCTCAAACCAGCATAGGGATATCTGTGATCAAACTTTACTGTAGTTTGCAGCTTGTACTATTACTGTACACTGATGTATCATTTGTTATGTGCCATTTTAGGGAAGCCCTTTGATCCCCAGTTCATCATTCACAATGCCGTATCCAACATAATCTGCTCTGTGGTGTTTGGAAGCCGGTATGAGTACACAGACAGACGCTTTCAGGAGCTGCTGCATTTGATTGACGTAACATTAAAAATGCAGGTTACCATGTGGGCCCAGGTGAAAACAGCATGTTTTTCTTTTCCTTGATGTAACTATGAGAAGATTCAAATAACATTTCCATGAAAGTCTTTGGCTTTCCAGTGAAGTGTTTAATAATAATAATAATTGCTTACACTTATATAGCGCTTTTTTGGACAGTGTAGATACTGTCCCTGGATTGTGTTCTCAGTAATGTGTTTTATGTATGTAAAAAGGCCTACATAATGCACTCCCTGAGTTGTTAAATTGAAGATCAAGAGACAGAGAAACTTCTCTGGCCAGAATGTTCCTAAGACATCAGTTCCCTTGAAAACATGTGCAGTTCAATCCAGCATACCACGACCATCATCATAATTTAATCTGTCATCACAAGGCTGTGAATTTAAAATTAGTTGTGTATTTTATAAAGCTATCACATTCGTAGTAGACCTTAAGAAATGTGAAGATGCTGGGAAACATGGAAACATTGCTGTAGCTTTTTACCACAATTAAAAGTAGGTACATCAGATGGAAACACAATTAATAAAAAATACATGGTGATTTATGATGCATAAATGTTAGTGTCATAATGGTTCTCTCTTGTGCAGCTGTATAATGCGTTCCCTACAATAATGAAGATAGTTCCTGGGCCTCACCACACTATCTTTTCAAATTGGAAGAGTGTGATTTCATTTGTGAAATCAGAGATCCAGGCTCACAAAGAAGACTGGAATCCATCCTGCCCCAGAGATTACATTGACTGCTATCTGGATGAGATTGAAAAGGTAAACCAAAGCCATAGTCCAGCCATATCAGGTAGTTGAGCAGTTGGCTAGAAATTCACTGCTTTTCCATGAATGGATACTCTCTACAGATTATCTTAAAAAATGAGGAACCTCAAGTCAAAGTGACTGTTTATCAGAGTTGATAATGAAAATTAGGGGGAAGGGGACTCTAATTCTCAGTATACCCTAGTGTTGTTTATCCTATCCCAGTGTTCATTGTACTAGCAATCTCCCAGTCAACCATTCAGCTAAACACCATCATCTTGCTTGCTGACAGTTCTCAGTTTCCTTATACCTGTCCCTGGCTGCTATTGATTTCTACTGCTAGTTAATACCCCTGACCTTTAGCAAAGTTTCAACTATGGCCATCTGCACCTGATATCTTGATACCCTACAGAACTACTTATACAGTGTTTCAGATACTATTCTTTTAAATGCAATCATCTTAACTGCTGCTTCCTTGATATATGACAGCTGTGACATAATCATGTAATTATTCTGGATCGGTCATTCTTTTGAAGTCTTCCATGTCATCTTTAGTGTATTAATTCCTTAGGTGTTGCAGTTATTCAGTGAACAAGTGTAATAATATTCTAGCTCTGATTAATTGCTACATATTCTTCAATTGATAAAATGTTTTTGTCTAACAGAGGTGGAACCAAATGCTTACCAAGCTAAGATAGATATCCTTATTTGCTTTTAAGTAAGCTTTTAAGCGCTTTGAGAAGCCACCTTTAAAGGTGCTATATAAAATAAAGTTTATTATTATTATTATTATTATTATTAAGTAATGTTTCTTTGCTGCTATTCTTATAATGTGGCCATTTTCTCAGATTTCTCACAACTTAAATGCAATAAATTCCAAGGGATATACAGTATAGAATATTCTTCTGAATGTTCCCAGGATGTCCACAAAAATATTTCCTAAAACCGAGGAATGTCCAAATGTTTAGTTTTTGAGTACTTTGAAAAGTAAGATATTTTAGGAAACAGGATTTGTTTTTCCACTTTCAGAGTAAAGATGATATTGACGCAAAATTTGATGAGGAAAACCTATGTTTCTGTGTTCTCGATATGTTTGTGGCTGGGACAGAAACCACAGCAACCACACTAAGGTGGGCTCTCCTCTTCATGACCAAATACCCAGAGATACAGAGTAAGTCAAGTGCGATGATCTTTTTGTCTAAATTACATATTGAAAATTGACATTTTCATATCTTGGCCCCCGAGTCTTCAGTGCAAGGTTGATTCAGTGCAGGCTCTTCTTTCAGGAAAGCATATTTTATCACACATGGAGTAGAATGTCATAAACATTTATGGGCTGTTCAAGGTACAACAGATACACAAAACAGATGTGATACAGAGTTAAAGCTCTTTAGGTTACAGTGTGAGGAGAAATAAACCGACACCACAAAAATCAAACAAAACAAAAGCCTAGCTCTCTTTGTACAGTTTTGTACAACTGTATAATTAAGCTGTGTACCAGCAACAAAACCAAGTCTGTTCTGGGACAAAACTCAAGTGTCAAAACATGGCAAAATGTCAACCATTCTCTCTCTCCCTCTGGTGTTACTTGCATAACATAGGATCTGCCCTCTATCTCTATCTGATGGCAAGTATAGTTGAGACAAGAATCTGAACTTGTCTCATTCCACCTCCCCATCAGTTGGCTATATAAATTCATAGTATATACAGTACATTAAGTCTAATGAAGATCTCTCACTTGGGCTCATGTTATGCTTAATAGATAAATCTATTGAAAGATTTCCTCTTTACTTACTCTGTTGATTTTTACAGAGAAGGTCCAGGATGAGATAGACAGAGTCATTGGACAGGGACGGCAGCCCTCTATGGCAGACCGTGCTAACATGCCCTACACTGATGCTGTGATCCATGAAGTCCAGAGGATGGGCAATATTGTTCCTCTGAACCTGCCCAGGATGGCAACAAAAGATATCACTGTACGAGGTTACGTTCTTCCAAAGGTAAGACTAATGGAGTATATAATGAAAGTTTGGGAGGGATGACAGCAGCTAGTTTCAATCAACCTCAGCCGTCAGTAATTTGTAATCATTCCTGACATCATGTCCTAACATAAAAACAATAAATCCCCATAATTCCCTCACAAATGTCTTTTGTATGCCTCCTCCTTCCCATTTCCACCTTTGCACCTGCCCCTTGACCACTTCTAACTCCACATGGGGGTCGTAGCCTTGTTGTCCTATGCTCAGAGGCTGGCCTTCAGCCAAGCAGGCTGAGCAAACTTTACTGTGACTAAAACACTATATAAATTCACTACACTTAACTCTTGGATGTTGTTATTCCAAGTGAAATAAACTTTAATGTTAAAATACATGTACAGTATTTTTACAGAATGCATGCTGCTTATTCTAAGTATAGCTCTAAGTAAAGTTGAGCTTTAGTACAACAATGAAACTGTTGTACTAAAGCTCAACTAATAAATAGGTCAATACATTGAATAGGGAAATGTTTTAAGTAGTTAAAATAAAGTCGCAAGAAATAAATCACTCTAGATGAATCTTGAACTTTCTTTACTTATAAAAAGAGATTACATAATGGCTTTGCTTATAATGATATCAGATACTGACATGGAATTTAAATTTCATTAGCAAGATTCCTTTCCTTTCTGGACATTTGTATCAGATATCATTTCCTTTTCAGTGCTGTATGTTATTGTTAAGAGTGTTTTGAGTACTATTGTTAAAGTTGATAAATATTTAAAATTTTAATTTATTTTTTTAGGGTACACAGATCTTTGGAAATTTAACTTCTGTGCTTTTTGACAAGAATGAGTGGGAAACACCACACCATTTTAATCCTGAGCACTTTCTAGGGGAAAATGGGAAGTTTGTCAGAAGGGATGCATTTATGCCATTCTCTGCAGGTAAACATTAGTGTAACCTAATACAGTATACGCTAGACATTTTATTCATAAGAATAATACATCTAGATATTTTAAGCAGATACATTTTCCATGCTGTAAAATGTAAAATGAAAAATGCTTTCAAAGTCCTAAACTACCTTCTGTTCCTCTAGGAAAGAGGGTGTGTCTGGGGGAGCAACTGGCTCGGATGGAGTTGTTCCTCTTCTTCACTTCTTTTCTTCAGAGGTTCACCATTTCCCCACCACCTGGCGTGGAGCCCAGCCTGGAATTTAAGATGGGATCCACACTTTACCCTAAGGAGCTGAAAATCTGTGCTGTCTCTCGTTAGAAGAAAAATCTTTGCAGTTAAAGCAGGTTATATACTAATTTCTGGAGCATCTCAAAAGGTCAATTTGATTAAAGTATTTCAAATCTGTGAAGGCATTGATAAAGTCACTCCAGTGGACTTCCTCAGAGTCAACAGTGAAACCCTAACAGAGAACACAAATTGACATTACTGGGAAATGCATTTAAAACTGAGAGTAGGAAACACTTTTTTACACATAAGGGCTGTGGGGGTCTGGAGCAGGCTGCCTAGTGATGTTGATGAAACTGATACCATTTCAAGAAGTAGTTGAATACGATCCTTAGATCAGATGTGTACTTGAAAACATCAGCTTAGATGGGCTGAATAGCCTCTTTTGATTTGTGACATTTCTTGACATGACATGTGGGACAACAACACTGGCCAGAAATCACTCCGAGGGGGGTCGTCTAATTAGCTCAACCCCTGCATTATGAGACAGCTCTTATTACTTGAGGCTGAGAATCACAACATAAAAAGGATGGAGCAAACACAGCTCTGTTTTTTGGACCTGATTGTGGGTTATAGGTTTTATTTTCAATACAGTCTTGTTTGGAAGAGTGACTGGTGGTGGAAAAAAAGGTACTGTAATACAGAAATGTATGTGTAATCTGAGAAGTGTTCTGAAAAGGCTTGTTTACGGGTAGGTAATTTGATTACTGCCTTACCCCAGGTCTTTAGAGAGACCTTTGATCCACAGGTTTATTGTAAGCTCCAGAAAGAGAGCTAGCTATAGGCCTGTTTTGCTTTACACTCCTAACACGTGATTACAAAACTAAAATAGCCTAACTTGTAACCAGAAGTTAAAAAAAATGCGTTTCTAACAATGCATTTCCCCAGCAATTTTATCATCACCAATGCATTACCTTTCCTTAAACTTTAGTCCATCAAGTTTTATCTTGGAGAATACCCTGGGACACCCACAACAGGTCATTCCAGAGGACCAAAGGACAGCCCTTTTTTACAATATAGTGTCCCCATCACTATACTAGGGCATTAGGATGCAAACAAACCACGGAGAGCCCCCTTCTGGTCCTACTAACACTTCTTTCAAAAGCAACCTTAGCTTTCCCAGGATACTGGGTAAGGATATCCGTTGCTGATCCAAATTTCCGTATGTCCACACCAATCCGCATCGTATCCAAGTCTTAATCCGTAAATCTTAGTCATAAACTGTATCCCGTAGTCCGTAATTCTTTATTTCCTCCAGCACAATCCTAAACCTCTACTTCCTCCAAAACGCATTTACCTTATCGGCTTCCGCCCCGGCTCACCACTTCTGGGGCATTTATATCCTATTTCCTGATGTAGTTCAGCTGTGTCTCCTTGTTTCGCTGCATAGGCCTTTTCCAATAGCGGGTCAGCTGGTTATCCTGGGTGGCCATCTATAGAATATTTTCAGTGTTTCGTTCCGGAAATACCAGTTATAAATGACCCTTCCCTGGGTCCTCTTACACCACAATGCAAGTAGAGAGTCATGTGGGAGTGTATCTTGTATCGTTTGTTTCACTGTATAAAAGAGCACTGTAAGTGTTGTCTTTGAACTCCATCTGTCGTGTTTTCCAATAATCCAGAGGTGACCTTGCCTGTCAGCAGTTAGCCCATGCTGTGCGCTTTATCCTCCCATCAGTTCAATTTGAAACAAAGATGCAGACTTGCAGCTAGCTTTGCAAGGCATCTCTAAGGATAACTGCTTCAATAGAACCATCTTGTTATTATAGGTTCCAATGGTGTATGCATATGATATGAGCATCAGACATGTTTATATACTGTATAGAGATGACTGTCAATATCTTGTCTCCCTGGACCTTCTTGATAAATTTTTCAAAGGGTTTGTATGATTATAAGGACAATTTATAAAGTTTGTTTTTTAAGACTTGTGTTACATTTGTCTCATTTTAAAATAGTGCTCGGCTCTGATTTCAACATGGTTATGGACCCCTCTATGGATTATTCCAGCTCCACAAACACCAGGCCCAGTCACATGCAACTGGAGACTTAAAGCACTGCATATTGGATATACAGTAGGTTTAACCTACTGTTTCAAGTATTCAGTCCTACACTCAGGGAATACATCTACAGTACCTGTATTTCTCACAGATTGTAGTATTCCAGGATTCCAGATAGAGCAAACAGGAGTGCAGAAAATGCACAGCCCTGACAAGTCCGGTTGGAGATTGAAAATTGTGTTGAAATGAATTATCATCGCTGACAGATTGACGTATAAGACTGTAATCATATCTACGAAGTCTTTGCCCAGTCCAAAGTGATCCAATACAGCCCAAGAGATATTCCCATTCCAAGCGAACAAAAGATTTGAGATTATTATATGATTAGTTATATGAAGGAGTCGCTGGATATTATCTGAGGCCAATCTTTGGTCTTGATGTACAGATGCAGCCATTCAAAATGCACGGTACAAACCCATACCGGACGCAACTACCCACAAGCCACCATGTTGTACCGCAGTACGTGATTGGCTGGCCAAACTGACCAACAGGGGCACCCGTGGTGCATTGGTTGGTAGTGAAAAGATTTAATCATTTAATCTCTTTACTGTGCACGTTTTAATCCGCTTAGTATTGAATATTTATATGGAATTTTACCACTAAAGGGAAATTTTAGTAGCCAAGCATAAAAAGAAGAGGAGCATAATGCATCTGAAGGTCATAAACGATATTAATTTAGGAACATAAACATATTACTGTATATGTATATGGCTGGTCTTGGTAGTTTAAAGAAAAAATACACACCAGTCTTCCATTTTTCCCTAAACATTTTAAGCATCAAAGTTTTATGAAATTTTGATGCTTAAAATGTCCCCAAATATGCGATTGCTGTATAGATTGAATTTTAATTTAAAAAAATTATTTAACACGAAAATTAAGCTGTTTACGTTCCTCCGCCTGAGAATATAGTCACTCGTTGCTACGCAACGCAGAAACACAGCCACAGGTAACTAGTAAAGAGAGGACATTAAGCTAGCCAATATGATAAAGTAATAAATGATTTTTTATTTCTTTTGCACATTTATTTCAACATTTCCATCGATTGTACAAGCACTTTGAAACTGTCCAATCCCTAGTTCGTCTGCATTTTCTTTCTGTGTCTTCTAGGATATAATGCCGGCGATTTGTGTTAAAATTGGGTTTCCAATAATGCCGCAGCAAACTCTTGTTTTTATGTCCACTATAACGGACAATCTCCCTTGCTTTTAACCGAGCGTTTCATAATTTCCTAAAATGAAAATGCGACAGAATTCTGGGCTACCCCTATACAGAGATTACGGTAGGCTTCAGAATGGTGATTGGCTGACACCATCTGACACCCCTCTGATTGGAGAAAAAAAAACTTGCTGATCTGTTCTACATAGCAGGAAGACATGAGCATATGCTGCTTCTATTCGAAACGTGTATTTTAAAAGTTTAATTAGGAAGTAAAAACATTAAACGCGTACACAGATTTCTAAACTGATCAGGAGGAAGAAAAATCACCCGTGTTTCGCACATAAAAAGTGGTTATTAACTATTGAAACCTGTTTTATTTATTTTATTTTTATTTAGATTAAGAGTTCCCGTCACCCTCATTTCCGTTTAAATCGCAAACCCGTGTTTAATTTAATATTTTTATTGATTCACAATCTGACAATGCAACGTAAATCGTTATCTTTGTCTTCTGCATAATAATGTTCACCACTCTGTTCAGCAAATTAATAATTTTCTCAGAACGTTTACCCAGCGTAATATTGTATTTCATTGCAGTTTGACTGATTGTCTTGAAATCAATTGTTGTCAGAATATCCCCACCTCCAAACAAGAACAAAATTGCAACAATTTTATTAACTGGCTGTTTCAGTAACTTACAGTATATATTTAAAGTAATAATTTAACAATATATGTAAATGTTTTAAGATATGTTTATGTTGTGAATGTCTGTAGATTGTATCTTATTTTTAGTTTTTGTTTTGTTTCACGTTAATTTTATAAGGGAATCTTGATTAAAATACTTTTATTTTTTCAGACAGAATTCACATTCGCTGCAGCCAAATGGCCTTGCAGATCAGATATCAAGGAACCAAACAATTATCGCGCACGGCTCCTCAATGGAATCGCTTTAACATGCTAATGCGTTGGTGTAACACTCTGTGTCTACAGTACATTGTGAACAAACCGGTTTCACAGGTATTTTCAACCCCCAACCAATGTTGTTTCATCGGTTGTTATCCTGTAAAGCGCTTTGAGGAGCCACCTTTAAAGGCGCTATATAAAATAAAGTTTATTATTATTATTAATATTGATCATATTTTTCCTCCCAGAACTTGTAAATTGTTGTTGTTATTGTTGTTGTTATCCTGTAAAGCGCTTTGAGAAGCATACTGTCCAGCTTGTCAGGTGCATTCTCTTGTAAAACAATAAGTAGAGCTTTGGGCTTATTAGTGCTCCACTTACAGCAACCCAATGTAAATACATTTTGTCTCCAAATCCACCACCACTTGTATGAATCATAGCCCTGCCAAATGATGCAAATTCCACTGCAATGGTTGTGTGCAGGAATTTTTCAGTATGGCATCTCCATGTTCATGTAAACACTGCTCTGTATGCAAATTAAAATGCATTTAAAATGCCCAAGAGGATATTCCCCCCAAGAGGATATAGAGGATATCCCCCAAGAGGTATCCAGGTAACAGTGAAACAGCGTACAGTCTGAGGAGATCACCGTTTTCCATGTAAATAGTTCCCTGGTTCCGCACCCCTTGGTGTCTCTCTCTCTGTCTCTCTCTCTGTCTCTCACTCTCTCGGGCCTGCGCTCTAGGCGGGCTTGTCTTGTGTCTCTCTCTCTTGTCTTGGCGCGGGAGTGCTGCTGGCGGGTGGTGACGGAGAAGAAATAAAGCGCAGTTTTTAACTCCACAAGTTAGAGTCTCTGTCTTCGTCCTCAATGAACCCAAATTCATTACATTGGTGTTAGAAGCGGGAGGATGGACAGTGAACATGGAGATGCCATACTGAATAATTCCTGCACACAACCATTGCAGCAGAATTTGCATCGTTTGGCAGTGCTATGATTCATACAAGTGGTGGTGGATTTGGAGACAAAATGTATTTACATTACACAGAGACTCAGTAGCAATAGCAATTAGCAATATCAAAATAGCAATATTATGGACACACAATTGACTTTTTAAAAAAAAACTTTTTTTTGACAGCTGGTTTTTGTTGACAGCTTGACACAAGTTTATCAGTGAAAAGACCACGGGCATTCTTCCTCCCCCCTACATTCTCAGAGTAGGATAGAATTTATTATTAGCACAATTTATTACAGTGCTAAATTTAATATTATTGATTACTAATAGTTTATGCTAACACCTAGCTTTCTTAACGTGAGAAGTACTACCGTAAGTAAGTACTGTACAGTAAGTACTTACTGTACTGTACTTAAGAACTACTAGTGTAAGCAAAAAAAAGGGGTTTTGGAGGGGGGGAGGTGTGTTTCGCTGGAAGACTCGCCGCCTTCTACTTTGAAAAAACCTGTGAAACCGGTTTAATTCGTCACAGCCAGCACTCCCGCAGAGAGTGATGAAAGCCGCGCAGCGCCAGGCGAATGCACATTAATATGTTGGGCTTTTGGGTTCGGGTGGATTTGCGCCCTACAGTTCAACCTGCGGTACCGCTGTGTACTGTACATACAGTACAGTACGAACGTGTTATTTTGAAATATAAAAAATGTCAATATACTTTAGTAGAAATTGAGTATTGGTGTGTATTTTTTCTTTAAAATACCAATAACAGCAACATACAGTGTACATACTATGTTTATGTTGCTAAATTAATATCGTTTATGACCTTTATGACCTTCGTTATGCTCCTCTGCGTTTTATGCTTAACTACTAAAATTTCCCTTTAGTGGTAAAATTCCATATAAATATTCAATACTAAGCAGATTAAAATGTGCACAGTAAAGAGATTTAATGATAAAATATTTTCACTAACGACCAATACACCACATTATCTTCCGTGTCGCATTAACTAATGTTTTTTGTTTAATGTTTTTTTACAAGTATCAAAAGAAGCGATACACAACCTGTCTCCTCTATAACTCTTCAGTTTACAGAGAAATTCCACCAGAGCCTCACAACATTGTCCAATAATACTCTTCTTGTGTCTAATTTTTAGTTAAGCAGGATTTGAGCTACAGACCATAACAGACCAAGAAACAGAATCCACCTGCGATTCGGGTGTTAACAAAACGTGTTTACAAAGAAAGTGAAATACAATAATACTACCAGCTATATAGATACATATATTTAGATATTTAGATCCTTAAATTAATATCATTATTAATTTCTTTAGATACGTGATTACATATTCTCGATTATAAAACAGATAATTCCGGTCCTGGAAGCTAACTAGCTGACACCCTTCTGAAGCGGTACCATAATCTCTGGTATACGGACGCCCCAGAAATTTGACTTTTTACTGTGTGATAAATTTTAAAGACACTTCTTAGCGTAGATAAGAAAGCGTAGATAAAAAAGCTTGGATTCTAATGTATCTGATAAAAGTATCTTTTAATACAGTCTTTGTTGATCTCTTGAGGATCCTTGTGATGTTTTGAGCTCTGGTTGAATGATAAGTGTTGCAGTTTAAATAATTTTCCTTGTTAGAAATTATGAAACGCTCTGTTAAAAGCAAGGGAGTTTTTATGTCTGTTATACTAAAAGAAAATGCCCGACGAACTAGGGATTGGACAGTTTTTCAGTGCTTGTACAATCGATGGAAATGTTCAAATAAATATGCTAAAGAAATAAACAAAAAAAGTAATTTATTCCTTTATCCTATTGGCTAGCTAATGTCCCGTCCTTGTTAGTTAGATCAACGAAATGCTGTGGTGTTACTTTTTGTCGATGAAAAAATAAAGTCTTTTCATTTAAAATGACGGTTACAAATAATGTGGAAAAGCGTAATGCTTGTCCAAGGTCATTCATTATTAATACTATTAGTAATATCTTCGGTAAGGGCTTTGATGCATAAAATATTTCTGCATAATTAAAATATTTATGATGAAGGTAGGTTGTGCACTTTTGCCCAACTGAGCAATAATGCTTTCATAAAATATATATCAACTTCTTAATGACTGATGATTAACATGCTGTAATACACAGTTTAAATTTAAAAGCTCAAATGCTGTACATGAGAGGTTCATTGGCTCCTCCTGGCGGTTTTACAAGGTGATTCCGGATACTTTCCAATATGACGTCATATGACGCGTGATACTGCGTCATGCCGCGTTAGGATGCGACACGCCCACTGCATGGTACCGTGGTGTACCTCGCGCGTTTTGAATGGCTGCATCTGTATCAAGCTAGTCATGAACATCTCAATGCATTGGGCAAGAACGTTTACAGTATATAAGTACTGTATGAAGTTAGCTATTAATTTAGGAAAAGGGGACGAAAACGTTTGCAATTACCTAGGCCCTTCTCTTTCTTTAATAAGAGTGTTTGCCGAATTTACATATCTACAAAAGCTGCATTTCCTCACAGTATTCCGAATCATGACCTCACCAGTTCGTCCCAGCAGTAAAGTGGAAGCTCTGGCTGTATCCCTTCAAGGCCAGGGGAACAGTCTTTTGCAATAGACTGTAGAGCTGCTTTACACTCCTCCAGACAGAGGCTTACGGCTTGTCAAAAATCTTGAATATTTTTCTCAGTCAAGTTGGCCATGAGGGGTGTGTAAAGTTTGATAAAAATAATGGAATTCAGAATTTATTTGGTGAGGATCAGACAGCAGAGCACCATTACTGGATTTAATTTAAAGATAATGCCCACCAGCTTTTTACTGCACAATTTGAGCACTCATAAAGGACTTGGTCTTTCATAATATCTACAATATGCATATTACAATAGTAAAGCTGCTGGGTTTTACAAATTAAGAATTCAGCACATTGATTAAGTTCTGTTCACTTTTAACTAGATGAAGTTCTTTGATGGTAAAGTCTGAGAATTAAGACTGTTGTGTATGTTCTAATATTTTTATTTTTCAGATCTGAAATTTTTTAAGCCTGTTCTTGTTTAAATGGGATGGAAATTTAGTTGGAAAATCCCTGAAAAACCCTCTTTTAGTGTATCCCCTAATTTACGGGGATACTTGACTGAGCCCTTATTGAATACAATAAATTCAAGAAATCATGTTTGAAATTCAAACTTAAATCTGTGTTATATCATAGAAACATGTTAAAATACCATCTGGGGGCAGGAGATGAGGAATCAGTATTGACCTTCTGCCTGCACATGAATGATCTGAAATTCTGTTTTGCATTATCTCACAGCCCTGCCTAAAATGCTTAAATGACGTACCATATCCCCCGTTTTTCATTATGTCTGATCAACCTATTTTATTTTCTTTATGGAAAAATAGAGGCATGCACACTTCAATGATATCATTGAACATATTACTCTGCTTACATTTGAGGACCTCAAATTAAAGTACACATTTCAAGGTACCTCTTCCTTTTTGTATCTGCATTAGTGCTCTGCAATTCATGCTTACAGAGGGCCTTGAGGGATACAGTTATCATTACATGAGTTGCAGGATTTTTTTTAAATATTGATAAAAAGAAAAACATACAATTCCAAATAATACATTTTCTTTTCTTGAAGGCAAGATATCAGAAATTAGCTGTTCACTATACGTGGGCTTGATTTCTGCAGATGACATTACACGGGACACAACATGGGAAAAGTTGACATACATTATGCCTCCAGCAATCCAAATCATCAGTTTATGGATTCAGTCTCATCCACAGATCTCATTTTATCTGACAAAAAGATATCTAATGAAATTGGCACCATTGGAACTATGCTGTGTTCTCGGGATGCTGTTGGCACTTTTATGCATGTTTTAGGACTGTTGGGAGGTGAAATGTTTCTGTACTCAAGTTGCTTCACAAGGGCTACACAAGGCCCAGGGGGAAACAATTTTAGCAGGACATTGCTGAAACAGCCAAGACACCTATATTACTTCATCGGCAAGCACAAAATATTGAATGATTTAAAAAAAAATCTTTCTTTTGTGTCTCCCCTTATGTTTCATAACTTAAAGAGAGGGAGAGGAGGGGATGAGGAAGGGGAAAGGAGAAGATAGGGGAGAGGGAGGGAGGGAGGAGTAGAGGGGAGAGGGAGGGACTTAACTGGGTTTTGTCTTCTCAATTTTGATGTACAATTCTTTTGCATTCACTTCACACCATATACCACACCACACCTCCCCCCCAAGCTCTGTAAAATTCCGCAACTGGCGATCAATTGATCAACCAAGGTTTGCAAATTCTGTTCTGTCATCCTTATCTTGTTTCTCTTCCTCTGACCCTCTAGAGGACAAAATACAGTTACTTGACAGTGCTCTTTTATCTACCCTCGACACCTTTGCTCCTTTAAAAACACGAACCATCTCTTTCTCTCGCCCTGCCCCCTGGTACAATGACCATCTGCAATCAATGAAGGTAGCCTCTTGCAAACTTGAGCATAGGTGGCATCTTTCCAGCCTAAATGTACATTATCAGGATTGGAGAGATTACTTATCTGAATATAAGGTTACTATAGAGTCTGCTAGATCCACCTACTTCTCTCACATCATTGAAAATCACCAAAACAACCCCAGACATATTTTCTCCACCATCAACAGACTGCTCAAGCCAAACTGCCCCACCATATTACCTGCCTCATCACAACTTTGCAACACATTCTTAGATTTCTTTAGTTCTAAGATTGACAACATCCGGCATCACATTCTCTCCACTACGCATCTCATTTCCTTACCTCCTCCCTCCTCATCCAGCTTCTCTCATGACAACCTTACCTCATGACAAACAACCTTTTCGAACCCCTCCAATCTGGCTTCCGTCAACTTCACGCCACAGAAACTGCCCTGGTCAAAGTCACCAACGATCTTCTAATAGCTTCTGATTCTGGTTCTCTTTCTATACTCATCCTTCTTGATCTCAGTGATGCCTTTGACACTGTTGACCATAACATCTTACTTTCTCATCTTGAGACTGTGTTTGGAGTTTCTGACACTGCCCTCAAATGGTTCAAATCTTACCTCACTGATCACTGTCACTTTGTCTCTTTTAATGGGTACAGCTCTGAAATTGGTTTTGTTAAGTCTGGTGTCCCTCAGGGCTCAATACTGGGCCCCTTGCTCTTCAGCATTTACATGTTCCCACTTGGTCAGCTTTTAAGATCACATGGCCTCAGCTTTCATTTTTACGCTGATGATACTCAAATATACATCCATACCAAACCTGACACTGATGTGGCTGTCTCTATTCTATCTAATTGCATCTCTGACATAAAAATTTGGATGACTCAAAACTTCCTTCATCTTAACTGCGACAAGACTGAAGTCATGCTTATTGGTACCCCCATCAACTTCGTAAAGTCAGTCCTGTAACCCTATCTGTAGATGGCTCTGTACTTGAGCTTCAATCAAAATTGAAAAACCTTGGGGTTATTTTCGATTCTGGCTTAACATTCGACCCACATGTGCAGCAAACTGTCAAAACATATTTTTTTCACCTTAGAAATATCGCAAGACTATGCCCTATGCTATCATTAACTGTGGCTGAAAAGCTAATCAACACATTTGTATTGACTACTGTAATGCTCTGCTCACTGGGGTATCTAAATCTACTCTAAACAAACCGCAGTATGTCCAAAATTCAGCAGCCAGAATCCTGACCAGGTCTAGTGCAAGTGTTCACATTACTCCTATCCTGTTTATTTTTATTATTATTATTATTATTATTATTATTATTATTATATACAGATGCAGCCATTCAAAGTTCGCTGTACGAACCCACACTGGGGTAATGCAGTGCCCACACTGGGGTAAATTTTGCCTGAAGTTCGAAAATGATTTTGGCACACCTGTAGCTTTTTCACGAAACCTCCTAGAGTTACGAAAACACTTGCTCTGTGTACAAAGTACATTGTGACAGTTTTCACAGCCTTCACTATGCCGTTTTTTTATTTCTATGAAGAAATCTATGAAGCTTTGTTTGATTTGAGTTCTTTGTTTGATTTCTGAAACCTTTCCTTTACGTCCTGTTTTCATTCAGGGAAGGGTCAACTATATTCACAATACTACTGACAGCAGGAAGATTCAAATATTCTTTACTCATATTGAAAAAATCATAAAAAAATAAGGAAACGTTTCACAACCCAAAGCAAGGTTGTAAAAGGTGAGAGGGGCTGTCTGGTGTGTAAAACACTTGGTTGCAGCACTGTAGCTGTTGTGCTTAAAAACTATTGAGTCATGAAGGAGACCTCCTATCCCAGTGTATTACCTGTAGTGTTATCTTCAAAAAAATTATAAAAAATAAAGAAAGGTTCCACAACCCAAAGCAAGGTTGTATAAGGTTAGGGGGGCTGTCTGGTCTGTAAAACACTTGGTTGCAGCATTGTAGCTGTTGTACTTAAAAAGCTATTGAGTCATGAAGAAGACCCACCTATCCCAGTGTATTGCATGTCTAAAGGTGCCATATTGAAAAAATCATTAAAAAAAAGGTTTCACAAGCCAAAGCAAGGCTTGGAAAGGTCAGAGGACCTGCTTACTGTGTAAAACACTTACTTGCAGCATTGTGATTCAGAACAAAGAGATTCAGAACGCAAAGCTGTGTCAGTCTTCTGTGAAAAAAATCTGTTTGAACATCATGGGAGCTGTTTTTAATAAGCTGCTGAGTAAAGAATATTTGAATCTTCCTGCTGTCAGCAGTATTGTAAATATAGTTGACCCTTACCTGAATGAAAACAGGACGTAAAGAAAGGGTTTCAGAAATCAAACAAAGCTTTTTTCCCGTGCTTACAGTCTGGGTAATTGGAGACTGCGCTGTTCTGCTTCCCATGGTGATATACGGGTTTTTCTCACGAAGCCGTATTGAGCAGTATTTCTCGTGTTGTGAACGTATGTACACAGCGGCCCCCCAGGTTCCAGTTAGTGTGTAATTACGCATCGTTGAAATTAGCTCACTGATAATTTGATGTAGAGTCTGTGGAAATTTTCACAAGTGGCGGTCTTTAAAATGCATTTGGTTTGAAGGTGTTCTGTGTTTCCATTGCGAAGATATGGACAAAAGAATATTTGTGCGTGGTCAAAAAAAAGTCATAAAAACGACAAAGTGAAGGCTGAGAAAACATTCACAATGTACTTTATACACAAAGCAAGTGTTTTTGTTACCCTAGGAGGTTTCGTGAAAGCACTACAGGTGTGCCGAAATTGTTTTCGAACTTCAAGCTAACTTCACCCCGGTGCTTAAGAGATGTTCAACTGGTTTTTTTCAGCACGCTAGAGCACCACAATTCACACTCAACCACATCACAGATCACAGATTAAAAAATAAATCACAGATAAAAAAGGTCTGTGATCTGTGATCTGTATCACAACATGTTCATAGTGTATGTATACAGTGGTACCGCAGGGTGTAGGGCGCAACTCCACATGAGCCCGAAAGCCCTACATTAATGTTGTGCATTCACCTGGCGCTGCATGGTTTTTGCATCTCTCTCTCTCAAAGTAGAATAGGGTGAGTCTTCCAATGAAAGACACCCCACCTTCCCCCACTGACGTGTTTTCTTAGAAAAACAGATTCACAACGCGAAGCTGTGTCAGTTTTCTGTGTAAAAAAAATCGGTTTGTACACCATGGATGCTGTTTTTAAGATGCTGCTGAGTAAAGTATAGGAATTTTCCTGCTGTCAGCAGTATTGTTTATATAGTTGACCCTTACCTGAATGAAAACAGGACATAAAGAAAGTTTTTCAGAAATCAAACAAAGAAATTAAATCAAACAAAGCTTGAAATGGAAATCTAATAAGTAAATTGATTCTTAAAATGTAGAGAGCTTTGCAAAAAATATATTGGTGCTTTTAGAAAATATATTTCAAGGATGTAACTACTGTGCTACGTGCAGAATTTTAGAAAACAGTGTGTCAGCAAAGTACGCACTGTTTAGGTTACTTTAGAAGACAATGTACCAAAACAATATGTGCTGTCTGGATCATTAGATTAGCCGAAAGTAACTGATAAGCTTTGAAAACAAATCTAGTGGTGCTTCTTCTTTCGTTTTTATGATGTAATCTGTTTTGTCTTAAGGAAAGGGGAAGTGTTAGAAGGGACAAAGTCCTGAGCTTTCTCTTACAGTACAACATCTTATAAAAACCCTGTACTGCTTGTAACAAATTGAGTCTCTGATGCACTTTGCAGAGTGACAACAGGGCTCCCAATATTGCAATATTGAAATAAAGACCTTACTCAGGTGAGAACTCTCTCTTGTGGCTTCCTTGATAGTTATATTTCCATGACAAGCTTCATAGATTTCTTCATAGAAATAAAAAAAACGGCATAGTGAAGGCTGTGAAAACTGTCACAATGACTTTGTACACAGAGCAAGTGTTTTCATAACTCTAGGAGGTTTCGTGAAAAAGCGACAGGTGTGCCGAAATCATTTTTGAACTTCAGGCAAAATTTACCCAAGTGTGGGCACTGCATTACCCCAGTGTGGGTTCGTACAGCGAACTTTGAATGCCTGCATCTGTATATGGTATGAAAGGAATTGTACGTCAAAAATAAGAAGACAAAACCCAGTGAAGTTCCTCCCTCTCCCCTCTACTTCTCCCTCCCTCTCCCCTATCTTCTCCTTTCCCCTTCCTCATCCCCTCCTCTCCATCTCTTTAAGTTATGAAACATAAGGGGAGACACAAAAGAAAGATTTTTTTTTAATCGTTCAAATATTTTGTGTTTGCCAATGAAATAATATAGGTGTCTTGGCTGTTTCAGCAATGTCCTGCTAAAATTGTTTCCCCCTGGGCCTTGTGTAGCCCTTGTGAAGCAACTTGAGTACAGAAACATTTCACCTCCCAACAGTCCTAAAACATGCATAAAAGTGCCCACAGCATCCCGAGAACACAGCATAGTTCCAATGGTTCCAATTTCATTAGATATCTTTTTTGTCAGATAAAATGAGATCTGTGGATGAGACTGAATCCATAAACTGATGATTTGGATTTCTGGAGGCATAATGTATGCCAACTTTGTCCATGTTGTGTCCCATGTAATGTCATCTGCAGAAATCTAGCCCATGTATAGTGAACAGCTAATTCCTGATATCTTGTCTTCAAGAAAAGAAAATGTATTATTTGGAATTATTGTATGTTTTTCTTTTTATCAATATTAAAAAAAAATCCTGCAACTCATGTAATGATAACTGTATCCCTCAAGGCCCTCTGTAAGCATTAATTGCAGAGCACTAATGCAGATATAAAAAGGAAGAGGTACCTTGAAATGTGTACTTGTTCACATTGTACAATGTACAATTTGAGGTCCTCAAATGTAAGCAGAGTAATATGTTCAATGATATCATTGAAGTGTGCATGCCTCTATTTTTCCATAAAGAAAATAAAATAGGTTGATAAGACATAATGAAAAACGGGGGATATGGTACGTCATTTAAGCATTTTAGGCAGGGCTGTGAGATAATGCAAAACAGAATTTCAGATCATTCTTGTGCAGGCAGAGGGTCAATACTGATTCCTCATCTCCTGCCCCCAGATGGTATTTTAACACGTTTCTATGATATAACACAGATTTAAGTTTGAATTTCAAACATGATTTCTTGAATTTATTGTATTCAATAAGGGCTCAGTCAAGTATCCCCGTAAATTAGGGGATATACTAAAAGAGGGTTTTTCAGGGATTTTCCAACTAAATTTCCATCCCATTTAAACAAGAACAGGCTTAAAAATAAAAATATTAGAACATACACAACAGTCTTAATTCTCAGACTTTACCGTCAAAGAACTTCATCTAGTTAAAAGTGAACAGAACTTAATCAGTGAGCTGAATTCTTAATTTGTAAAACCCAGCAGCTTTACTATTGTAATATGCATATTGTAGATATTATGTAAGACCAAGTCCTTTATGAGTGCTCAAATTGTGCAGTAAAAAGCTGGTGGGCATTATCTTTAAATTAAATCCAGTAATGGTGCTCTGCTGTCTGATCCTCACCAAATAAATTCTGAATTCCATTATTTTTATCAAACTTTACACACCCCTCATGGCCAACTTGACTGAGAAAAATATTCAAGATTTTTGACAAGCCGTAAGCCTCTGTCTGGAGGAGTGTAAAGCAGCTCTACAGTCTATTGCAAAAGACTGTTCCCCTGGCCTTGAAGGGATACAGCCAGAGCTTCCACTTTACTGCTGGGACGAACTGGTGAGGTCATGATTCGGAATACTGTGAGGAAATGCAGCTTTTGTAGATATGTAAATTCGGCAAACACTCTTATTAAAGAAAGAGAAGGGCCTAGGTAATTGCAAACGTTTTCGTCCCCTTTTCCTAAATTAATAGCTAACTTCATACAGTACTTATATACTGTAAACGTTCTTGCCCAATGCATTGAGATGTTCATGACTAGCTTGATACAGATGCAGCCATTCAAAACGCGCGAGGTACACCACGGTACCATGCAGTGGGCGTGTCGCATCCTAACGCGGCATGACGCAGTATCACGCGTCATATGACGTCATATTGGAAAGTATCCGGAATCACCTTGTAAAACCGCCAGGAGGAGCCAATGAACCTCTCATGTACAGCATTTGAGCTTTTAAATTTAAACTGTGTATTACAGCATGTTAATCATCAGTCATTAAGAAGTTGATATATATTTTATGAAAGCATTATTGCTCAGTTGGGCAAAAGTGCACAACCTACCTTCATCATAAATATTTTAATTATGCAGAAATATTTTATGCATCAAAGCCCTTACCGAAGATATTACTAATAGTATTAATAATGAATGACCTTGGACAAGCATTACGCTTTTCCACATTATTTGTAACCGTCATTTTAAATGAAAAGACTTTATTTTTTCATCGACAAAAAGTAACACCACAGCATTTCATTGATCTAACTAACAAGGACGGGACATTAGCTAGCCAATAGGATAAAGGAATAAATTACTTTTTTTGTTTATTTCTTTAGCATATTTATTTGAACATTTCCATCGATTGTACAAGCACTGAAAAACTGTCCAATCCCTAGTTCGTCGGGCATTTTCTTTTAGTATAACAGACATAAAAACTCCCTTGCTTTTAACAGAGCGTTTCATAATTTCTAACAAGGAAAATTATTTAAACTGCAACACTTATCATTCAACCAGAGCTCAAAACATCACAAGGATCCTCAAGAGATCAACAAAGACTGTATTAAAAGATACTTGTATCAGACACATTAGAATCCAAGCTTTTTTATCTACGCTTTCTTATCTACGCTAAGAAGTGTCTTTAAAATTTATCACACAGTAAAAAGTCAAATTTCTGGGGCGTCCGTATACCAGAGATTATGGTACCGCTTCAGAAGGGTGTCAGCTAGTCAGATTCCAGGACCGGAATTATCTGTTTTATAATCGAGAATATGTAATCACGTATCTAAAGAAATTAATAATGATATTAATTTAAGGATCTAAATATCTAAATATATGTATCTATATAGCTGGTAGTATTACTGTATTTCACTTTCTTTGTAAACACATTTTGTTAACACCCGAATCGCAGGTGGATTCAGTTTTTTGGTCTGTTATGGTCTGTAGCTCAAATCCTTCTTAACTTAAAATTAGACACAAGAAGAGTATTATTGGACAATGTTGTGAGGCTCTGGTGGAATTTCTCTGTAAACTGAAGAGTTATAGAGGAGACAGGTTGTGTATCGCTTCTTTTGATACTTGTAAAAAAACATTAAACAAAAAACATTAGTTAATGCGACACGGAAGATAATGTGGTGTATTGGTCGTTAGTGAAAATATTTTATCATTTAATCTCTTTACTGTGCACATTTTAATCTGCTTAGTATTGAATATTTATATGGAATTTTACCACTAAAGGGAAATTTTAGTAGTTAAGCATAAAACGCAGAGGAGCATAACGAAGGTCATAAAGGTCATAAACGATATTAATTTAGCAACATAAACATAGTATGTACACTGTATGTTGCTGTTATTGGTATTTTAAAGAAAAAATACACACCAATACTCAATTTCTCCTACAGTATATTGACATTTTTTATATTTCAAAATAACACGTTCGTACTGTACTGTATGTACAGTACACAGCGGTACCGCAGGTTGAACTGTAGGGCGCAAATCCACCCGAACCCAAAAGCCCAACATATTAATGTGCATTCGCCTGGCGCTGCGCGGCTTTCATCACTCTCTGCGGGAGTGCTGGCTGTGACGAATTAAACCGGTTTCACAGGTTTTTTCAAAGTAGAAGGCGGCGAGTCTTCCAGCGAGACACCTCCCCCCCTCCAAAACCCCTTTTTTTTGCTTACACTAGTAGTTCTTAAGTACAGTACAGTAAGTACATACTGTACAGTACTTACTTATGGTAGTACTTCTCACGTTAAGAAAGCTAGGTGTTAGCATAAACTATTAGTAATCAATAATATTAAATTTAGCACTGTAATAAATTGTGCTAATAATAAATTCTATTCTACTCTGAGAATGTAGGGGGGAGGAAGAATGCCCGTGGTCTTTTCACTGATAAACTTGTGTCAAGCTGTCAACAAAAACCAGCTGTCAAAAAAAAGTTTTTTTTTTAAAAAGTCAATTGTGTGTCCATAATATTGCTATTTTGATATTGCTAATTGCTATTGCTACTGAGTCTCTGTGTAATGTAAATACATTTTGTCTCCAAATCCACCACCACTTGTATGAATCATAGCACTGCCAAACGATGCAAATTCTGCTGCAATGGTTGTGTGCAGGAATTATTCAGTATGGCATCTCCATGTTCACTGTCCATCCTCCCGCTTCTGACACCAATGAAATGAATTTAGGTTCGTTGAGGATGAACACAGAGACTCAAACCTGTGGAGTTAAAAACTGCGCTTTATTTCTTCTCCGTCACCACCCGCCAGCAGCACTCCCGCGCCCAGACAAGAGAGAGAGACACAAGACAAGCCCGCCTAGAGCGCGGGCCCGAGAGAGAGAGAGAGAGAGAGAGACAGAGAGAGAGACAGAGAGAGAGACACCAAGGGGTGCGGAACCAGGGAACTATTTGCATGGAAAACGGGCGATCTCCCCAGACTGTACGCCGTTTCACTGTTACCTGGATACCTCTTGGAGGATATCCTCTATATCCTCTTGGGGGGAATATCCTCTTGGGGGAAATTCTAACAACAAGTGATTATAAGACGATCTGTCAAAGTGCAATGAAATACAATATGCTGGACAGTATGCTTCTCAAAGTGCTTTACGGGATCAGAACAATAACAACAACAATTTTACAAGTCCTCGGAGGAAGAATATCATCAATATTAATATAATAAACTTTATTTTATATAGCGCCTTTAAAGGTGGCTTTTTAAAAAAAAACTTTTTTTAAATGCATTTGCATTTGCACACAGAGCAGTGTTTACTTGAACATGGAGATGCCATACTGAATAATTCCTGCACACAACCATTGCAGCGGAATTTGCATCATTTGGCAGGGCTATGATTCATACAAGTGGTGGTGGATTTGGAGACAAAATGTATTTACATTGGGTTGCTGTAAGTGGAGCACTAATAAGCCCAAAGCTCTACTTATTGTTTTACAAGAGAATGCACCTGACAAGCTGGACAGTATGCTTCTCAAAGTGCTTTACAGAATAACAACAACAATAACAACAACAATTTACAAGTTCTGGGAGGAAAAATATGATCAATATTAATAATAATAATAAACTTTATTTTATATAGCGCCTTTAAAGGTGGCTCCTCAAAGCGCTTTACAGGATAACAACCGATGAAACAACAGTGGCTGGGGTTGAAAATACCTGTGAAACCGGTTTGTTCACAATGTACTGTAGACACAGAGTATTACACCAACGCATTAGCGTGTTAAAGCGATTCCATTGAGGAGCCGGGTGCGATAATTGTTTTGTTCCTTGATATCTGATCTGCAAGGCCATTTGGCTGCAGCAAATGTGAATTCTGTCTGAAAAATTAAAAGTATTTTAATCAAGATTCCCTTATAAAATTAACGTGAAACAAAACAAAAACTAAAAATAAGATACAATCTACAGACATTCACAACATAAACATATCTTAAAACATTTACATATATTCTTAAATTATTACTTTAAATATATACTGTAAGTTACTGAAACAGCCAGTTAATAAAATTGTTGCAATTTTGTTCTTGTTTGGAGGTGGGGATATTCTGACAACAATTGATTTCAAGACAATCTGTCAAACTGCAATGAAATACAATATTACGCTGGGAAACGTTCCGAGAAAATTATTAATTTGCTGAACAGAGTGGTGAACATTATTATGCAGAAGACAAAGATAACGATTTACGTTGCATTGCCAGATTGTGAATCAATAAAAATATTAAATTAAACACGGGTTTGCGATTTAAATGGAAATGAGGGTGACGGGAACTCTTAATCTAAATAAAAATAAAATAAAAAAACAGGTTTCAATAGTTAATAACCACTTTTTATGTGCGAAACACGGGTGATTTTTCTTCCTCCTGATCAGTTTAGAAATCTGTGTACGCGTTTAATGTTTTTACTTCCTAATTAAACTTTTAAAATACACATTTCGAATAGAAGCAGCATATGCTCATGTCTTCCTGCTATGTAGAACAGATCAGCAAGTTTTTTTTTCTCCAATCAGAGGGGTGTCAGATGGTGTCAGCCAATCACCATTCTGAAGCCTACCGTAATCTCTGTATAGGGGTAGCCCAGAATTCTGTCGCATTTTCATTTTAGGAAATTATGAAACGTTCAGTTAAAAGCAAGGGAGATTGTCCGTTATAGTGGACATAAAAACAAGAGTTTACTGCGGGATTATTGGAAACCCAATTTTAACACAAATCGCCGGCATTATATCCTAGAAGACACAGAAAGAAAATGCAGACGAACTAGGGATTGGACAGTTTCCAAGTGCTTGTACAATCGATGGAAATGTTGAAATAAATGTGCAAAAGAAATAAAAAAATCATTTATTCCTTTATCATATTGGCTAGCTTAATGTCCTCTCTTTACTAGTTACCTGTGGCTGTGTTTCTGCGTTGCGTAGCAACGAGTGACTATATTCTCAGGCGGAGGAACGTAAACAGCTTAATTTTCGTGTTAAATAATTTTTTTAAATTAAAATTCAATCTATACAGCAATTGCATATTTGGGGACAAGTTTCATAAAACTTTGATGCTTAAAATGTTTAGGGAAAAATGGAAGACTGGTGTGTATTTTTTCTTTAAACTACCAAGACCAGCCATATACATATACAGTAATATGTTTATGTTCCTAAATTAATATCGTTTATGACCTTCAGATGCTTATGCTCCTCTTCTTCTTATGCTCGGCTACTAAAATTTCCCTTTAGTGGTAAAATTCCATATAAATATTCAATACTAAGCGGATTAAAACGTGCACAGTAAAGAGATTAAATGATTAAATCTTTTCACTACCAACCAATGCACCACGGGTGCCCCTGTTGGTCAGTTTGGCCAGCCAATCACGTACTGCGGTACAACATGGTGGCTTGTGGGTAGTTGCGTCCGGTATGGGTTTGTACCGTGCATTTTGAATGGCTGCATCTGTACATCAAGACCAAAGATTGGCCTCAGATAATATCCAGCGACTCCTTCATATAACTGATCATATAATAATCTCAAATCTTTTGTTCGCTTGGAATGGGAATATCTCTTGGGCTGTATTGGATCACTTTGGACTGGGCAAAGACTTAGTAGATATGATTACAGTCTTATACGTCAATCTGTCAGCGATGATAATTAATTTCAACACAATTTTCAATCTCCAGCCGGACTTGTCAGGGCTGTGCATTTTCTGCACTCCTGTTTGCTCTATCTGGAATCCTGGAATACTACAATCTGTGAGAAATACAGGTACTATAGATGTATTCCCTGAGTGTAGGACTGAATACTTGAAACAGTAGGTTAAACCTACTGTATATCCAATATGCAGTGCTTTAAGTCTGCAGTTGCATGTGACTGGGCCTGGTGTTTGTGGAGCTGGAATAATCCATAGAGGGGTCCATAACCATGTTGAAATCAGAGCCGAGCACTATTTTAAAATGAGACAAATGTAACACAAGTCTTAAAAACCAAACTTTATAAATTGTCCTTATAATCATACAAACCCTTTGAAAAATTTATCAAGAAGGTCCAGGGAGACAAGTTATTGACAGTCATCTCTATACAGTATATAAACATGTCTGATGCTCATATCATATGCATACACCATTGGAACCTACAATAACAAGATGGTTCTATTGAAGCAGTTATCCTTAGAGATGCCTTGCAAAGCTAGCTGCAAGTCTGCATCTTTGTTTCAAATTGAACTGATGGGAGGATAAAGCGCACAGCATGGGCTAACTGCTGACAGGCAAGGTCACCTCTGGATTATTGGAAAACACGACAGATGGAGTTCAAAGACAACGCTTACAGTGCTCTTTTATACACTGAAACAAACAATACAAGATACACTCCCACATGACTCTCTACTTGCATTGTGGCTATATATGGTCATTCTAAAAGGCTGACCATTACATATATATCCTTTACTGCCGGCCTGCGTGACAAGCAGCCCTTTCTGCTGAATAAACCATTTGTTCCAGGAGAGGTCACTCGGTCATTTCCCTGAGAACTATGTCAGCTGTGCATAAAGACACCATATGGCTAAGTTATCATTTGAGACCAGATATCCTGAGACGGATTTAGTAAAATGTAAGTAAAAAGATACATAGTTAACAAGATATAATACAAACTTCTAGTAAGAACTTTTAGTTAATTCCCTCAGTTCCTTTACCCCAACCATCCCACACGCTTCAAGCCACACCTTCTTTATAGGAGTCTGTAGAAAGACTCCTCAAGGTGACCGTGTAACCCTGAGCAGTATAACTGAATACATGCTAAATACTGTATATGAAGAGTTAATGATGTTCAGATGTAACAAGTCATTAGGCAAAACATTTTCTGAGGAAATGCATACTACAACACTCTCAGTGGTTTACTTTTTTGTTTTCTTGGACTTTTGTATGCAAATGTTATGGTAATAAATTTAAAACATCATTACTCATAACCAGTAGCTACAGTATATCACCCTGCAACTCACAACTAATAACCCACTGAAGCTAAGCAGGTGTGAGCCTGGCCAGTACATGCATGAGAGACCTCCTGGGAAAGCTAAGGTTGCTGTTGAAAGAAGTGTTAGTAGGACCAGTAGGGGGCTCTCCGTGGTCTGTTTGCATCCTAATGCCCTAGTATAGTGATGGAGACACTATACTGTAAAAAAGGGCTGTCCTTTGGTCCTTTGGAAAGACCTGTTGTGGGTGTCCCAGGGTATTCTCCAAGATAAAACTTGATAGACTAAAGTGTAAGGAAAGGTAATGCATTGGTGATGATAAAATTGCTGGGGAAATGCATTGTTAGAAAGGCATTTTTTTACTTCTGGGTACAACAGTTAGGCTATTTTAATTTTGTCATCACGTGTTAGGAGTGTAAAGCAAAACAGGCCTATAGCTAGCTCTCTTTTTGGAGCTTACAATAAACCTGTGGATCAAAGGTCTCTTTAAAGACCTGGGGTAAGGCAGTAATCAAATTACCTACCCGTAAACAAGCCTTTTCAGAACACTTCTCAGATTACACATACATTTCTGTATTACAGTACCTTTTTTTCCACCACCAGTCACTCTTCCAAACAAGACTGTATTGAAAATAAAACCTATAACCCATAATCAGGTCTCAGAAAAAGAGCTGTGTTTGCTGCATCCTTTTTTTGTTGTGATTCTCAGCCTCAAGTAGTAAGAGCTGTCTCATAATGCAGGGGTTGAGCTAATTAGACGACCCCCCTCGGAGTGATTTCTGGCCAGTGTTGTTGTCCCACATGTCATGTCAAGAAATGTCACAAATCAAAAAAGCCCATCTAAGCTGATGTTTTCAAGTACACATCTGATCTAAGGGTCGTATTCAACTACTTCTTGAAATGGTATCAGTTTCATCAACATCACTAGGCAGCCTGCTCCAGACCCCCACAGCCCTTATGTGTGAAAAAGTGTTTCCTAGTCTCAGTTTTAAATGCATTTCCCAGTAATGTCAATTTGTGTTCTCTGTTAGGGTTTCACTGTTGACTCTGAGGAAGTCCACTGGAGTGACTTTATCAATGCCTTCACAGATTTGAGATACTTTAATCAAATTGACCTTTTGAGATGAAATTAGTATATAACCTGCTTTAACTGCAAAGTTTTTTCTTCTAACGAGAGACAGCACAGATTTTCAGCTCCTTAGGGTAAAGTGTGGATCCTATCTTAAATTCCAGGCTGGGCTCCACGCCAGGTGGTGGGGAAATGGTGAACCTCTGAAGAAAAGAAGTGAAGAAGAGGAACAACTCCATCCGAGCCAGTTGCTCCCCCAGACACACCCTCTTTCCTAGAGGAACAGAAGGTAGTTTAGGACTTTGAAAGGATTTTTCATTTTACATTTTACAGCATGGAAAATGTATCTGCTTAAAATATCTAGATGTATTATTCTTATGAATAAAATGTCTAGCGTATACTGTATTAGGTTACACTAATGTTTACCTGCAGAGAATGGCATAAATGCATCCCTTCTGACAAACTTCCCATTTTCCCCTAGAAAGTGCTCAGGATTAAAATGGTGTGGTGTTTCCCACTCATTCTTGTCAAAAAGCACAGAAGTTAAATTTCCAAAGATCTGTGTACCCTAAAAAAATAAATTACAATTTTAAATATTTATCAACTTTAACAATAGTACTCAAAACACTCTTAACAATAACATACAGCACTGAAAAGGAAATGATATCTGATACAAATGTCCAGAAAGGAAAGGAATCTTGCTAATGAAATTTAAATTCCATGTCAGTATCTGATATCATTACAAGCAAAACCATTATGTAATCTCTTTTTATAAGTAAAGAAAGTTCAAGATTCATCTAGAGTGATTTATTTCTTGCGACTTTATTTTAACTACTTAAAAAATCATTTCCCTATTCAATGTATTGACCTATTTATTAGTTGAGCTTTAGTACAACAGTTTCATTGTATGATTTATGACCTACTTAGAATAAGCAGCATGCATTCTGTAAAAATACTGTACATGTATTTTAACATTAAAGTTTATTTCACTTGGAATAACAACATCCAAGAGTTAAGTGTAGTGAATTTATATAGTGTTTTAGTCACAGTAAAGTTTGCTCAGCCTGCTTGGCTGAAGGCCAGCCTCTGAGCATAGGACAACAAGGCTACGACCCCCATGTGGAGTTAGAAGTGGTCAAGGGGCAGGTGCAAAGGTGGAAATGGGAAGGAGGAGGCATACAAAAGACATTTGTGAGGGAATTATGGGGATTTATTGTTTTTATGTTAGGACATGATGTCAGGAATGATTACAAATTACTGACGGCTGAGGTTGATTGAAACTAGCTGCTGTCATCCCTCCCAAACTTTCATTATATACTCCATTAGTCTTACCTTTGGAAGAACGTAACCTCGTACAGTGATATCTTTTGTTGCCATCCTGGGCAGGTTCAGAGGAACAATATTGCCCATCCTCTGGACTTCATGGATCACAGCAACAGTGTAGGGCATGTTAGCACGGTCTGCCATAGAGGGCTGCCGTCCCTGTCCAATGACTCTGTCTATCTCATCCTGGACCTTCTCTGTAAAAATCAACAGAGTAAGTAAAGAGGAAATCTTTCAATAGATTTATCTATTAAGCATAACATGAGCCCAAGTGAGAGATCTTCATTAGACTTAATGTACTGTATATACTATGAATTTATATAGCCAACTGAGAGGGAGGTGGAATGAGACAAGTTCAGATTCTTGTCTCAACTATACTTGCCATCAGATAGAGATAGAGGGCAGATCCTCTGTTATGCAAGTAACGCCAGAGGGAGAGAGAGAATGGTTGACATTTTGCCGTGTTTTGACACTTGAGTTTTGTCCCAGAACAGACTTGGTTTTGTTGCTGGTACACAGCTTAATTATACAGTTGTACAAAACTGTACAAAGAGAGCTAGGCTTTTGTTTTGTTTGATTTTTGTGGTGTCGGTTTATTTCTCCTCACACTGTAACCTAAAGAGCTTTAACTCTGTATCACATCTGTTTTGTGTATCTGCTGTACCTTGAACAGCCCATAAATGTTTATGACATTCTACTCCATGTGTGATAAAATATGCTTTCCTGAAAGAAGAGCCTGCACTGAATCAACCTTGCACTGAAGACTCGGGGGCCAAGATATGAAAATGTCAATTTTCAATATGTAATTTAGACAAAAAGATCATCGCACTTGACTTACTCTGTATCTCTGGGTATTTGGTCATGAAGAGGAGAGCCCACCTTAGTGTGGTTGCTGTGGTTTCTGTCCCAGCCACAAACATATCGAGAACACAGAAACATAGGTTTTCCTCATCAAATTTTGCGTCAATATCATCTTTACTCTGAAAGTGGAAAAACAAATCCTGTTTCCTAAAATATCTTACGTTTCAAAGTACTCAAAAACTAAACATTCGGACATTCCTCAGTTTTAGGAAATATTTTTGTGGACATCCTGGGAACATTCAGAAGAATATTCTATACTGTATATCCCTTGGAATTTATTGCATTTAAGTTGTGGAATATATTGTGGAAAATATTCTAATAGGAAGTGTATGGATATATCAAGATATATTGCTATAAATGGTAAACTGATAAACTGATAAAAATCTGGGAAGCATTATTTATCTTACATTAAATGGGGAAAATACAAGGACGATTCTTTAATAAGACCTTAAGGATGACTAAGCTAAGCTTTAAGAACAAACATGATTAAACCAACACTGATACTTGCAAATAACAAAAATTGAGATTCATGAATTGTGTGGACATAAGCCAGGAACTGCAGTAACTAAAAAAAGTTACTCAATTTCTAAGTTCTGCAGTCTTATTCCTATTTTTTTCCAGTAACATAGGTCAAAAAGTTGGGCCCTAGAAATGCCAGAAGAGACAGAAAAATAATAAAAAACAGCATTATCAGACATAAATGAGGAATCTGAGAAAATGGCCACATTATAAGAATAGCAGCAAAGAGACATTACTTAATAATAATAATAAACTTTATTTTATATAGCATCTTTAAAGGTGGCTTCTCAAAGCGCTTAAAAGCTTACTTAAAAGCAGAATAATTACATGATTATGTCAGAGCTGTCATATATCAAGGAAGCAGCAGTTAAGATGATTGCATTTAAAAGAATAGTATCTGAAACACTGTATAAGTAGTTCTGTAGGGTATCAAGATATCAGGTGCAGATGGCCATAGTTGAAACTTTGCTAAAGGTCAGGGGTATTAACTAGCAGTAGAAATCAATAGCAGCCAGGGACAGGTATAACAAAACTGAGAACTGTCAGCAAGCAAGATGATGGTGTTTAGCTGAATGGTTGACTGGGAGATTGCTAGTACAATGAACACTGGGATAGGATAAACAACACTAGGGTATACTGAGAATTAGAGTCCCCTTCCCCCTAATTTTCATTATCATTTCCGATAAACAGTCACTTTGACTTGAGGTTCCTCATTTTTTAAGATAAACTGTAGAGAGTATCCATTCATGGAAAAGCAGTGAATTTCTAGCCAACTGATCAACTACCTGATATGACTGGACTATGGCTTTGGTTTATCTTTTCAATCTCATCCAGATACCAGTCAATGTAATCTCTGGGGCAGGATGGATTCCAGTCTTCTTTGTGAGCCTGGATCTCTGATTTCACAAATGAAATCACATTCTTCCAATTTGAAAAGATAGTGTGATGAGGCCCAGGAACTATCTTCATTATTGTAGGGAACACATTATACAGCTGCACAAGAGAGAACCATTATGACACTAACATTTATGCATCATAAATCACCATGTATTTTTTTTTAATTGTGTTTCCATCTGATGTACCTACTTTTAATTGTGGTAAAAAGTTACAGCAATGTTTCCATGTTTCCCAGCATCTTCACATTTCTTAAGGTCTACTATGAATGTGATAGCTTTATAAAATACACAACTAACTTAAAATTCACAGCCTTGTGATGACATATTAAATTATGATGATGGTCGTGGTATGCTGGATTGAACTGCACAGGTTTTCAAGGGAACTGATGTCTTAGGAACATTCTGTCCAGCGAAGTTTGTCTGTCTCTTGATCTTCAATTTAACAACTCAGGGAGTGCGTTATGTAGGCCTTTTTACATACATAAAACACATTACTGAGAACACAAACCAGGGACAGTATCTAAACACTTCATTGGAAAGCCAAGACTTTCATGGAAATGTTATTTGAATCTTCTCATAGTCACATCAAGGAAAAGAAAAACATGCTGTTTTCACCTGGGCCCACATGGTAACCTGCATTTTTAATGTTACGTCAATCAAATGCAGCAGCTCCTGAAAGCGTCTGTCTGTGTACTCATACCGGCTTCCAAACACCACAGAGCAGATTATGTTAGATACGGCATTGTGAATGATGAACTGGGGATCAAAGGGCTTCCCTAAAATGGCACATAACAAATGATACATCAGTGTACAGTAATAGTACAAGCTGCAAACTACAGTAAAGTTTGATCACAGATATCCCTATGCTGGTTTGAGATAAAGAATCAAAAGAACAAAAGAAATGTTCCAAACAATAGGAGAGTCTTTTGGATCATCTGTGGTGTTCAGTTTCTAGTAATTAATTAATCCAAGGATCTAATCCAGCTATTTCTTGAAGTAATCCAGAATATTAGATGCAAGATCACGAGGTAATAGTTTATTCTAGACTCACACAATGGCACAATCCTTTAGCCCTTCATTTAAATACTTAAAAGAAGTGTTTAACTATAAAAGCTATATATATGGTACTGAAGTTATAGTGAAAAAAATATGGATATGAGTAGAAAAATGACACTGACGACATAGCTCACTGGAGAAATAACAGCCCTGTGCAAAGTAACATGACAGTTCACCTTTGGTATAACATTACAAGACACTCACACAAGTCATGGACAATATCAGTTGGGTCAGTAACAGATACCTTGCTCATCCTCCATGGCCTCATTCAGGAACCTACACTCCTCCACAACGGTATGTTCCAGGCTCCTCTTGCCCACACCGAAATTCCTTAAAGTCATAAGGGAAAATCTTCTCTGCTGCATCCATAAGTAACCATTGGATAATACCAACCCTGCATGTTGTACATTATAGATTTATACATAGGGCCTGCACCAATGTAACGTTTGTGTCCAATGAGATTAAAAAGCGATAATTTTAATTTCTTAGAAATATACCTAATATCTTTCATAATCCATTGAAACATGCATTTGTTTAAGAAAACATTGATAAAGTACTTTTTCCAAAATGAGACTTCTTCACACTCACAGTTAGAACACTACATTTTTTCTTCTTTATACTTTTAAGCACATAATTAACCTCCACCTGCTCCTTTTTACAAGCAAAAGGCTCAACAAAGTAGAGTATATACTTAACCACAGTATTATAGTGGCTAATTGAGGGCAACAGAATTAGAGTCAGAATTAGATACTGCAACTTTGCGACTTCTACCATGGAATCTTTAATGAGTGTATAGACCTGTGTAAAGACCTTAGTGTATAGCTTTAGTAAAAGAATGGTCCCTGTCAACACACCAAGGCAGGTTGTAAATACCTTGTACAAAGTTGTGCTACTTACAAGTCATACAAGTCACCCAACACCAGTTCTATCTGCAACATTGAGCCACTGATTTTCTTCATCTATGTATAGCTTTTGAAATCAGATCAGGTTTGAGATGGTATGCTTATGAGCAAGATGCACATGTTCCTTACTTAAATCATTTACTGTAAATACCTTGATTTTTGGTGAGCTCATCACCCATTGCAAATGGTGGACGGTCTGTCAGACTGCCTCCTTGATGAACCAAAACTTCTTTTACCAGTTTATAGCCGTTTACAATAACAAAGTGTCTTCCCAAATGGATGGTAAATACATATCCATATTTTTCTGCAAGCTGAATGGAAAAGCAATTTTAAATCAAGGGAGATATCATTCATATGATATTTCATATGACACAGCTGAAGAAGGCTCCACGGCCAAAACGTTGTGTTTTTTCTCTCTTCTTTTTTTCAGCACTGTTCCTTTGCAGCCTACGCATGCTGACGCAGCTACCCACCTGAATCATTCATATGTCATATAACCTCAATAATTGAAAAATGGTTGAACTTTAGAGCTTATAAGCTGATTTTCTATATTGAAAAGTGGAAATATAGTATTGCATTGTATAACTATTGCATGTGAAGTACATTAGATATTCAACTTAAATGTTCTAACAGCTTTTTATAGTATCATATTTGAGGAGAACTGTAAATGCTTTTAGCTCAGCTGAAAAGTTGTGAAATACTAGAATATAATATGATAAATCATTGTTCACTAAGAAAAACAACACCTAAAAACTAAGTGTACTGAAAGGATTGTCAAGTGTTCAGTCAAAATTTGGCTTAACCCTCTTGGTGAGAGCTAAGATCATAGGAAGAGGATTAGGACCCCCGTGCAGAGTTGTGAATATTTGGTGATGGTTTGATTAGAGAGTAGAGTCTATTTTAACACACTATAACTGCCAATAATTTTGACTTTTTTTGACCACTCTACTGGTGTTGTTACCAGAAAATCAGAAAAAAATACAAAAATTGTAAAAATTGTTACCAGAAAAAGTGCAATGTATTGTGGGAACATAGTTCTATGGGGAGGCAAGTTTGAAACCTCAAAATTCCCTTTTCTTTTTTATTACTTGAGCTGCACACATAAAATAAGATACCTATTTCTCTTGCTAACTCATGATTTTAGAGAATGGAACTAATCATACAGGCGCAAGATCTTAACTTGAGATCTTAAGTCTACACCCCAGTTGGTCAATCATTGAAGACCTGACATGTCTTCAGATAAGTAAAACAAACTTTCATTTTGTTAGTGGAACAGTATCATGCCTAAAACATTTTTCCTCAGACAACTCCTTTATCTGGAGAAAAAAACAAATGGCAGCAAGGATTGCTCCTTTTGGAACTGATTCAATCCCAGAATTAGTTGTGAATCGGCAGTAAGCATCTCAAATATTTGGTTGCAAAGGAACAAGTAATAGGTTTATTCCATGCTGAAAAAAAGAAGAAAGAAAACACGTTTCGGCCGTGGAGCCTTCTTCAGGTGTGTCATAAAATATTTTGTTGACAGGCCAAAGAAGTACGGTGGATTTATTTTCTTTAAATAAAACAAATAACAAAGGGTGTTAAATGAGAGGAAGTTAATTTCTCCTGAGTGATTCAGCCTTTATCTTTTACCTACATTTTATGTTGATAGATATCTAAATATTTCACATGAAAGGCTGCACCCAACTTAACCTCAAGGTAACACAATTCTGAGGATCTACAATGACACAGAATGGTGTTTATGCCATGTGGACTATTATTAACCTCTTCCTTCCAAATAGTTTTTCTTCCACAGCAGTTTAAGACTCTCAAACATCTGCTAATGAAAAAAGACCCTTGATTAGAGCTATACTCATTTTCCAGTGTTTTCTCCAAGACATGTGCTGACATGGTGGCACAGCTCGGCTTGCTTTTCAGTAAGCGAAAGCAAAAATGTTCAAGAGGTCTGCAAACAGCGTGCAATCTTTGGCAATGGGTTCATTCTTTCTTCCTACTGAATGAACAACAAAAAGAAAGATGTTCTTACATTCAGACACTTCACATTCACTAATTCAATAATAATAATTCACTAGGAACAAAAACATCAAAGAATTAAGCATATTGAAAGATTTACAGTACAAAGTGTTTCAGTCACAGTAAATCCTCCCAGCTATAATACTGTAACTGAGAAGGTGCTGCACTGACCATGAAGCAGCAGCAACCTGGAGCTACAGTACCTGCTCGAATGTGAAGCGAAAGTGGATCAGGGGCCAAGGAGATGACATCAGGAACAGCAGGGGAGGACAGGAATGAACACAGGGCTGCAGTGGACACCAAGGATAGAGCCACAAACAAGACAGGGTTGGAAAAGAGAGGAACTTAGACAGCAAAGGAGCAGATGGAGCAGATGCAGGTACAGGAGGAAGGTGAAGAGCTGGAGATTCCTGGCCGAGACAAAAAACCCAACAACTATTCACTTGGATCAGCAAATAGGAATAACCACTCGACCTCAGGGTTATAAGTCAGTCACTTAAGCGATCACACCACCGAGGCAGTCATGTGACAAGCACATATCAATGGAAAGTCTTATACTACTGTTTGTGCTTCAGTACATGAATATAGTTATACTGTTATTAATGTCTTTAGTTACGCGATTCCATATTATATTCCCTATTAATCAAATTTTAAAAGTATGCTTCTGTTTACTCCGATATCGAGCGTATTTTCAGAAAAGCTTAAAACTATCACTTTTCTCACAAAGTACTGTATACTGTATAAACATCTAGTACAGTAACATGGTCAGAAGGAGCAAGGAGCACGTAAAAACGTTTCCGAAATAAACACATGTAAGACTTTGATGCTTAAAATGTTTAGGAAGAAATGGAATACTGGTGTGTATTTTTCTTTAAAATACCAAGACCAGCAAAATTCAGTTTACATAATATGTTTATGCTCCTAATTAATATCGTTTATGACCTTCAGATGCGTTATGCTCCTAGTTTTTTTATGCTCAGTTACTAAAATTTCCCTTTAGTTGTAAAATTCCATATAAATATTCAATACTAAGCAGATTAAAACGTGCACAGTAAAGACACTAAATGATTAAATCTTTCTACGACCGACCAACGAACCACGAGTGCCCCTGTCGGTCATTTTGGCGCGGTATGATGCGCTATGACGTAATGATTTGCCCACGGTACGGGTTTGTACAAACACAGGGAAAACATACAAAATCTACACAGATAGCACCCTGGGAGTTGACACCAGAGCACTGTCAGAAAGCAATGCTGACCACTGTGCCAACCTGTATGAAGTATGTTGATGTGAAAATGACAACTCTATGAAAACTGTGATATAACAGCTATAATATATTCTTGCATTCTTATCCAGCACTTTTATTACATTGGTGCATCTATGTAAATGTCTAGATTTTCTGCTTGTAAAATTATAATATAGAAACACCACCTACTTAATGGAGTTTATAACAAAAGTTCAGGCAAGATGACAACAACCAAGCTCAATCAGACTCAGCTGTCAGTAATTAGCAATCGCTCCTGACAATCCATTCCTCTTCCAAACACTATAAATACCTATGAGATCCCCATCTCTCTCTACCTCTTGCATCCCACCTCCCCCTCTGCAGCTACCTCTTCGTCACCCTGCAGGGGGGTCCTGGTCTCCTTGTCCTCTGGCCGGGAGGCCAGCCCTCAGCCAAGTGGGTTAAGCCACATTTTCGCTCCAAGACGCTTTCATCTTGGGCATTGTCATTCCTCGTGAACAGCCCAAAGTTTGTAGGTCTTTCACTTTCGAATTCATTCAAAACACAATCCAGCATTTACTGGTGTACAACCAGTGCAGCAAGACAGAAACTGTAACCCATAAAAACAAATTGTTGTAGAAAGTGTTGTCACTTAGATATGCATCTGCACATTGTATAAATTAGTAACTGCAATACCATCAGGTTCTGCAGGTGTACACACCTATTGTGTTATGTGGAAATTACGTCAATCCTTCGTTTATAAAAGCAAGTATAGGTGTAAGTAAAGGTTATTCTTGTTTTGCCTTCCCACCTGCTGATTGAGAAAGAGAAGACTTTAGTCCAAAGTCAGACGACAAGTAATGTATTTAATGTCTTGTTATTTAAATTCTATACTGTAACTATTGTTAAGGTCTGACATACAGTAAATGATGTTGAAATTAAGTGTTATACTTTTTTTTGTCTCTTTGCAGGTACAGCTCTGGAAAAGTGTGATGGCTTCAGCTTTGGGCTGGACTCTTGCAGCATTTTTGCTCACGGACACTATGGCCTTCTTTCCTGTTCCAATCCCACTTGTAGTCAAATCAACAACTCATGCAGACATCACCCGGAGAGCCATCCTGCGCAAGACAGCTGAGGTCTGCAGGGACCTGGCCCAGGCACAAGGCAGAGACTTCATCCTGATGGTAAGGACACACATTGTTTTGTTTCTGATATATATGATCATCAAGTTCCTTAAAATTGGTGGCACACTATAAAGCAGATACTGTATAACATCGGAAAATCTAATATATATTGTTAGTGTTTTCATAAGTTGAACATTGTTTCTCTAAATACTTCCATCCATCCTTTCTTTTATTTTTAACACGCAATTTAGGGCGCAGGGGAGCCTGAGCCTATCCCCGCAAGCAATGGGTGCAAGGCAAGACACTCCCTGGACAAGACAGTTCATCACAGGGCAGACACACAGATGCACACTCACACCAGGGCCAATTTTCCTAGAAGCCTATTAACCTACCAATATGTTTCTGACAGTGGGAGGAAACTGGAGCACCTGGCAAAAACCCACAACATCATGGAGAGAACATATAAACTCCCTGCAGATAGCTAACAAAGTCTAGAATTCTAACCAGGGCTTCAGCGCTGCGAGACAGAAATGCAACCCACAGTGCCACTGTGCTGCCCTTCTCAGAATGCTTTTACGATCTAATTTACACAACCTGTGAAAATTAGAAATAGACCACAGTATGTTTGGTGATGATTATTAAGATGCATGCACTGTATGTTGCATAAAAAAATCAACACAGATTTAGTGTGTACCTTAGTAAGTAAGTAAACTATAAAATTTAAATAACCAAACACCCCACTATTCAGGAAATGTTAAATGTTAAATGTTCACATGGCTTCTTTGTTACTGGCATGGTGGGCTTTCAGAATTAAAGAAAAAGTACTCAGAATACACAGACTATAATTTGCAAATATGTTGTGTATCTGTGAGTATTTGTGCCTAAACTATTAAAAATCTTGTGACCTGACAAACAGATCTCAGCCCCTTCTGAATCTGAGACAAATTCAGTAGAAGAAAGATAAAAAACTTTCTCATAATAGAGCCTGTTTAGGTTTTATGGCAAATGGGAACAGAAAGTTAAATCTGAAATGGGCATCCACATGTTAGTGAATGATTTGAAAATATGTCAAGGTTTATTCCATGCTAAAAAGAGAAGAAAAGAAAAACAACGTTTTGGCTGTGGAGCCTTCTTCAGCTGTGGCCTTCTTCACACCCGAAGAAGGCTCCACAGCCGAAACATTGTGAAATAAACCTTACTTGTTCCTTTGCAGCCTATGCCTGCTGATGCAGCTGTACGTATTTGAACTTATCCAAATATGTGCATAAGAACATAAGGTTACATTTGGCACATCTAGTAGTAGTTAATTGATCCAAGAATCTTATCCAGTCAAAGTACCAGCTTCAAAAAGTGATGAAAGTATTAGCTTCAACCAAGTTACTGGGTAGGTTTACTTTTCCCATTCTCATTTTTTCCATGTAGTTTTCACTTGTTTTCTCTCATTTGGGTTTCACTGATCATCTTGAAAAAGTCCTCTGTGTTGACTTTGTAAATGTCTTTCAGCATTTTAAATACTTATATAAAGTCCCCTTGCAGTCCTCAAGACTAAAAAATGGCTCACCTTCTCATTCTGTAAGTGTAGAACATTTCTGTAAGTCCTGGAATATGTATATGTAGCCTCTTCTAGCTCACTGCTCAGGATTTTGTATTTATAGGTCATTTCTACTACCTGCATGCCAATTCATCCCTTCACTTGTCTACATTAAATATCATCTGTCAGCTGTTTGCCCCATCTAAACCTTTCGGAATTTTATCTGCTGCTTCTCTAGTATTAGTTAATTCTATTAATGTGATATCATCCACAAACTTGACTAGTTTACCAACTATAACAGAATCAAGATCTTTCATATACAGTATATTAGGAAGAACACTGTCATGATCATCATCCCTCCTCTAGAGGGCGCTCCGACCCATTTGTGTTTTAGTGTCATTATCCCATGCACCCGTCCCTGGATTCGCAGATATTAGTTAAACCCTGTGCTTCAAAAGCTCAGGGCTCTGCATTGGAAGACAGACGCCCGGAGGCCCGCCTAGCATCAAGTTGCCCTACGTCCGCGGCTTGAGGGCTTAGGCTTCCGAACGGCTCCCTGACCAGCTGAGTCCGAGGCTCACTCGTCACTCCGTTTTTAACTTCCTAGTTCCTTGTCCCTGTTCCTGTTTTTTAATTGTCTTGTCTTGGATGGATCACCTGGTTTTGGATTTTGGACTGCGCCCTGGATTTCCTACTTGGACTGTTTTTGGACTTGTTTGCCTGTGCTCCCCAATGCACTTGGTTCACTGTCGGCACCACCCCCTGTTCGCAATCCCTTCCTTTCCTCACCGTGTTTTCCCCATAGTCCTTTTCCAGTCACTTCCGGATTATACCGTCAGCTCAGGGTCCTAAACTAGGCACTATATGTGTTACAAGCACTGGTCCTACGGATCACTAACTACATAACTCTTATTTGAATATTTACTCCTTATCTATAGTCTTTTTTCCTATAAATTAACCAGATCTAAGTCCAATTTAGAGCATTTCCCCAAATGACTGCGATATGATGATTTATCTTTTATGAGGAAGTTTATCAAAAAGCCTTCTGAAAATCTGAATTCATCATATTACCTGGGTTGGTTTTACTCTTGATTCCTGAATCTGACTTCCCTTTTCGATATCTGTTTGATATAAAGTGCTACACCTCCTTCTTTTCTGTGTTTCCTCTTTTCAACAGAACAGTGTTACTGTTTTCAACAGACTCAGTGCTGATGTTACATGAGTCTCCACTGTTTTCAGCTAGTCAAGATTCTATGACACCAGTTATTTTATAATTACTGTACCTGCTAATTTGGTAGCTTCTTTGTTTTGGAAGGTCTTTGGCTTCTCCCCTTCCTTTAGAGTTGAAATGTTTCTTTGTCAATCCTTAAAGACTGGTGCCAGTTTCATTCAGATGTAATCCAACATGTCTTTTCAGATGGCCTTTGGAAAGGCTTCTAATGGCCAAGAAAAGATTAAGCTTTTTTTCTGCACACAATGTCCTCATCCATATGTTGTGCTGTCAAAATAACCTTTGCAGTTTTTCACCATTGCTTAGTGTTAGATGGTTTCCATTTGAAATCACTGATTTTGTACTGTAATTCAGTTTGTTGCAGAGTTGTTTTAACTTATTCTGGATGTTAAGTGTGCTATTTATACCAATGTATTTTGTGCCCACATGAAAATGAATGTGGGCACAAGTCTTTGCCTATCTGACAACAGAAAACTGTTAACTATATGCACAAAAAAATCACTTATTTTAGTAATGCTATGAGATTTCATACATTCAGAAGTCAGGAACAGAGGTGGTGTGGCCTTGAGCTCCCACATCTGATTGTGAGTCCGTGAGTGAAAATCTGTTTGGCGATGTGATGCTGGATAGTATTGTTTGGTTGGGATGGTGAAAGATATTCCTTTAACCTACTGGTTCCAGCTTATTTCAATTTTTTTTCCTGTTTGTCCTGTTTGTCCTGTTATCTCACTAATCCTCCATAAAAGATTTTATCATTTTATTTCAGGAATTTGTGGCTGTTACAATAGGTGTGGTTTGGCTGATGGCCAGTTAATTACAGTTCTTCCTGCAACAATCACAGAATGTGATTGACGATTGCCAAAGACGATTGATAGGTGGCACTTATGGTGCATTAGATGCTAGTGAAACTATCACTGCATTTAATCTCTGTACCGTTCAAGTTTACATCTACTTAATATGGAATATCAATATGGAACTTTAGAATTAAAGGAAACCTTTATTAGCTGAACATAAAAATAACCAGAGCATAACGTCTCTGAATGTCACAAACTATATTAATTTAGGAATATAAATATATGATGTATGCTGTATATGCATGGTAGTGGTAGCTTAAATAAAATGTACACAACCGTATTTCACTTTCTTCATAAAAATTTGATGCATCAAACATTTAACTCAGTAACTTACTGTGGTTGTTTAAGAAAAGTTTTGATGTGCTCGTTCTTATTGTATTAAGTTTATATATTTTATAAAAAGCTATAACGTTTTAAACTTTTCTATGAACACTTGCTGTCGTTATTGCAGTAAAAATGTGTACTTTTCAGAATCTGCTTAATAGGGAATATAATATGGAATCTCATAACTAAAGAAATTAATAACGATATTAATGTAAGGATCTTAATATATTTATATGGCTAATAGTATTACCATATTCCACTTTCTTTGTAAACATCTGCATCAACTTATTTTATTATTTTTATATATCACAATGCCTTCCACCAGTTTAATTTAATTCAGTTCAGAAATACTTTATTCATCCCAGTGGAGCAATTAAACACAAGTCTTTATAATAACAAAGTGGTATTAAAAAGACCACTGAAACTTAACTGTAATAACATATCTGATCATTGTTAACAATATAAATGTATTAATAATAAATAATCATTTCAAACATTTTGTATTTTGTTCAGGGTAATTTGTTGTCTCCGGTTTTCATAGCCTTTGCTTTCTTATTAAAATGTCTATTTATGAGACACCATGTTTCAGATGTCAATAACTTTGCAAACAAATGACACAGAGCCTTTAAACCACAGGTATTTTACGGATCGTCATTTGTGAACATTTTCACCTTTATCGTTTGCCCAGCAACTAACACAAACTAAATAACAACACAAAGTGTATGTGCAAGAATAACAATTACAAACATTTAAAAAGCATACTTGCAAGATCAGAGTAATACGCTGTAATATTAAAACACTCTATGGGCACTACACTGTGAGACACACTGCCCAGTAACCCGAAAACTTCATGGCAACGTCACGTAGCTAATTCACAGCTGGATACAATTTTATCTTGCCTCGTGAAGCTGAAAATCCAGAAATTTGTCAACTTATTTACTAAAATGATCATCATTAATCTCATTGTGCACCCCGGTGCTCACTCAGTCTTCATACTCCCAGTATAGTAAAGGAAAAAAATGTGTTTTTTTCAGGTGTGAAATATATTTTGTAACTGTTAATAAATATAATTGTGATTCTCTCACAATAAAACACAATGCAAACTATATTCACATTTCTGAAAATTGTACATATCAAATATTAATATTGATGATAATGTAACAACATGAATAAACCTCCAGACCATCTCCAAGATGTTCAGAAAGAGCTCAGGAGGGATTGTTTCATGCCAGCCAGCACATTATCACCTTGCACACGAGAGGGAAGGGAAAGTGCTGGTGAGCTTTTATTTTACTTTCCATTACCCCCCCACCCGGAAGGACAAAGGTGAAAAAGGTCATAAAAATCCATTCAAAAGGGTGTGGTGTGTTAACATAAATTTTAACAGAGCTTGTAAGACCAAGGTGACTTTCTGCTCAATTAAAGCTATAGCACAGATAGATTTTAAATAATTCAAGCAAAATGAGCTGTTTGTCAAAAATCAGCTACTTTACAAGCAGTACACGACTTCTGAAAAGGTACCTTTTGTCTCTCGTGCAAACTACAGTTTATTTTTTTAGAATTCTGAAACTTGGAGGGTATTCTTTAGGGACTCATTATAGTATAATCAAAATCCCCCCCGCTGTTCCACACACGCGAAAACCCATGAAGTCAGATCCACAGATATACCGCAACAGTAGCGCGCATGGCAATGAACGGCAGTGTGTTCATATACTGTATAAATATACGATACCGTATGGTTTTAAAGCCACTACAGTACAGTATGTATGAAGTATTTTTACAGATGGTGGATATATATAATTTTTTGCAGTTTATTACTGAACATCCTCATTTACTACTCCTACTACTACTAGTCACGCCCTCCCTGTAAACCTCTCCAGCAACTGATCCAGAGAATTGCACACAACTCCAAAACATTTCAAACTGCTCGACTGAGCAGAACTACAACAGGACCTAAGCTTACATTCATATTCCCTATTGTGTGGTATTACATCAGTGTTACACCTTTTTCTTATAACAATAATGGCAAGTGTTCTTATTACACATTCTTCAAAAAGGATAAAACATTTTTTTATGAAGTATATAAACTTTATATAGTTAGAACAAACACATCAAAACTTTTCCAAAATATCCACAGTAAGTTACTCAGTAAAAAACTTGAATGTATAAAATGTTTATGAAGATGGTGGACTACTGTGTATACTTGGGTTTTTTTACATTTAGTTACTACTACCATCTACTGTATGTACATTAGGTATATAATACTGTGTATATGAGACAGTATGGCTTTAAAGATACAGCAGTTCAGTGTACGTGAAATATATTTTTCACTTTCAGAATTTAAAGTTAAATTATCCTGATTACTCATTGCTGAAATTTACGTTAAGGAACAATACAGTATATATTATCACAATGTGGATACAAGCCTAAAAAAAGCACATTGTGTTGTAGCGGCGAGGCTTGTTAATAAGACAGAATTAAGTGTTGCTGTGCTTTCCCAAATGAGGCCCCATCTCTCCCTTCATCTCTGTGGTGCAGCCACAGAGAAACTATTCATGCAGGCTGATTTAAGGTGTTTTCTTTTGATAAGGGACAACTCCCAAATGGGGATGCACTTAGCTAAGCCTGGCTATCATGATCAATGGTCATCCATTGGCGCCTATCTGTCTAGGGAGTGCCAGATGGACATCTGGACTGCATTCCTAAGTGTCAAGAGTAAGTGACTCATATCTCACCTTAATCAACCAATCAGGGACTGGTAGGGCCGAGTAACCCACGTGGGACTCTGATGCCCATGGAACTTTCAGCCAATGAACGAGCTGAAGTTCCTCCAGGTAAAAACAGGCAACACAGAGCTCCAAGACTATTCTAAAGAATTCCAGGGCAGGACGGCCCAGGAGCAGAAAGGCTCCCAAGGGCAGGACATTCTCGCAGCGCGCCTCCTGACCATCCTGAGACTCAGCCCGGACAACCACGGAACGGCCAGTGTGTCCGAGTGCCAGAACTTTCCTTTGTTCTAAGAGTCGAGAGCGGAGGTTGCCACGAGTAACCAAAGGATCCACCCGAGGTTAGCACCAGCAGCAAGCCTCGTGAACAGGTCGGAACTGTGGACAGCTGAATCAGTATTCAGAACTAGAGCTTCATCAGGAACAAACCGGTCTTCTTCCTAACCTGCTGGGACCCAGAGTATCTTTTCTCCTGTGCACAAACTTTGCTAGTTAAATCCAACACTAACTAGCTGGTCTTCAGAGAGCATCAGCAGCGCACCGTCGCAAGCAGCACAGCACAGCCTGGCACGGAGCCAGAGAGCGCGGATTGGACAGTAACAAGCCCGCAACTGCTTCTTTGTGCCTACAGGAGATCTGAATCCCCAGAGATTGGATGAGTATTCAACTTCACTGCATCACTGCTCGAGAATTCAATTGTTATCCCAACCAGTTGATATCAATTTAATTCCTAAGAGTTATGTACTTGTTTTGAGTATCTAATGTAGAAGTTGTAACCAAGTTCAATTACGAAACGGTCTAAATGAATGATATACCGAACGTATGTCCTCTTGATATGTGTAACTCTTTGTAACCACCCGTATCTTTTGTATTCTGATAACCCTCACGATAAGATCTGTTAGGTTTACATGCATATTCTATATATTAATAAATGTATCCTCGTGTATTAGTACCTCTGTGTGTGCATTGTTTGAGTTATATCGCATGGTTGGATTCTAAGGCCATTAAAAGAATCAATTTTGTGATTTACTGCCACAATTAATAATTGTCCCAGTAAATGCCCAAACCCCTACAGAACTGGTGCCTCGTGAGAGCACACTACAGTGTTCACAACAAGCCACAGTAGAGTAATAAACTATTTTTCATATATCGAACTGAGTAATGTTGTTTTTGCAGAATAGCCCTATTTTTTTTAGTTAATTTAATATTTAGCATACTGTAATAAACCATTTAAAATTAATAAAAGTCTAAACAATTTACAACTTGTTGTGTATCTTAATAAAAAGCCGTTTTTATATTATTTTAACTATTTTATTAACTACACAAATCACGCCCTTACACCATATATTCCCACCTTCTACTCTCTCGTTCTGTTGTCTCGCGATGTCTACTCACTATACTACATCCCTTCCTTTGTTATTTTTAAAGTCCATAACTTTACCATACAATTGTAACAATTCTATATCAACACACAGTAAACGGTTATTAACTATTATAACAAAATGTATGTAAAACCTTCCATTTCTATTCGACACATTCAACTTTTTTTCTTTTTTTTTACAACTATTTCTATGCATACCAACTCAAATTTTAGTTCAATTTCTACTTAAGTCACTTCTAAATATCACCTCATTTCTAGAAGTCTAAGCAACATCTACATAGATAACACAAACAAAATAGGGCAATTTAACATTTGGAGAGCTATGCAAGTCCTATATTTTTAAATGTCTCTGTAACGAGCCAGTTTCCTGATAACCCTGCCACTTCTGGTTGTTACTTCACTTCTGGGTAAAGTTACTGGCTCTCCTACAGATGTACTCTCCACTGTCTGAGGACTCGGCACTTCCTGCACATCAGAAAGTCCTGTATTCTCAGCATTTTCTGTTTCTGCAGATTCAAAATCAAGATCCAATGGAGGAGTGTGTCAAAGATGTTTTACATTTCTCATTATTTTTGAGCCATCTTCCACATTCACTAACTCAAAAGAGTTACAAGAGGTGTTTCTTAATAACACATAGCGAGTGTCTTTGAACGTGGCATCCAATTTACCGTTGTCTAGGCCAGCCACAAACACTACATCACCGACCTTGAAGTTGTGATCCCTTGCTCGATGTGTCTGGTCTGCATATAATTTCATTTTGTGTGTGTACTCCTCATGATGTCTATGGATATCTTTTGTCTTTTGAATGTCCCTCGGCTCTTCTTCTTTCTTTTCCACGTTTGGTAGTTTAGTCCGGATATCACGTCCAAAGATAAGATTAGCTGGGGTTTCTCCAGATGCCCTGTGAGGTGTTGATCTATAAGCCAGCAGAATCTTAGGGAGTTCCTCTCTCCGTTTTTTTCCTTCTGTCGCAGCTGCTCTCAAGGCCCTTTTCAGGTATCTGTGAAATCTTTCAATTTTGCCATTACTTCTCGGATAGTAATGTGTTTAATTCCACAGTTAGTCAGAAATGATTCAAACAACTGTCCTATGAATTGCCTCCCATTATCTGTTACTACCTCTAGTGGATAACCAAATCGTGCAAAGATGTTCATCAGCTCTCTAATAACTGTGGCCGAAGATATGTCTGATACAACAACCGCCTCAGGGTAAGAAGTATAATAGTCTATGACAGTCAATATGTATTCATTCAGAATGGGACCTACCAGGTCAATGCCCAATTTTGTCCAAGGCCTTGGTGGTAATTCAAGTGGTTGGAGAGGTTGACCCTCCTGCAATGGCTGATTCAACACACAAGTGAAACAATTCCTGACTAGTCTTTCAACATCACTGTCCATGTTGGGCCAGTAAAATTTGCTTCTCAGGTACTGTTTTGTAAGAACCACACCCTGATGTGTCTCATGTGCTATTTTCAATCCTTGTCTGATTTTTTTCGGTAACACAATCCTCTGTCCTCTTAAAAGCAGTCCATCATATGTAGATAACTCCAGCCTACACCTGTGGTATGGCTGCAGTTCTTCTGGAATTGGATTAGGCCATTGTCCTTTTTCCACTATGGACATCAACAATTTCAATGTGTCATCTTCGTTTGTTGCCTGCTTAAGTTCCTCAAGTGTCAGTGCATGCAGTTCATAAGTGCTGATTGAAAACACTCTACCAACATAGGTTTCTACATAACCACTGTCTTCTGTGTCTGGTAAAGGAAGACGTGACAATGAGTCTGCAACATTGGTTTTCCCTACTATGTGTTCAATTTTGTAATCATATGGCCGTAATCTCAATCCAAGTCTTTGTATCCTGGGTGGTAACAATGTTGCCCTTTTGGGCTTGAACATGTAAATGAGGGGTTTATGATCCGTTTGAAGTGTGAACTTGCCTCCCCATAAATATGTCCTAAAATGTTCCACTCCCCAAACACAACCCAAGGCTTCACGCTCTATTTGCAAGTAATGCCTTTCTGTTGGGGTAAGTGAGCGACTTGCATATGCCACTGGCTTGTTCTGTCCATCTTCTTGTCTTTGTAGCAATACTGCTCCAAGCCCTACAGGACTTGTGTCACTGATCACTACTGGTGGCGCATCTAGTTTGAAGTATGCCAGACACGGTTCAGTTACAAGTGCTCTTTTCAACTTGGCAAAGGCTTTCTCAGTTTCCGATGTCCATTCCCACTTCTGTCCTTTCCTCGTTAGTTTTCTAAGGGGTTCTGATATATCTGCATAATTAGGAATGAATTTAATCAAAAATCCACAAGTGCCTAAGAACGAGCGCAAAAGTGCAACATTCTCAGGTCTGGTGCACTGCAAACAGCTGTCACCTTTTTCGGGTCTGGCTTTATTCCTTCTGCAGTGACCAAAGGTCCCAGTTTCTCGATCGCTTTCAGGCCAAAGATACACTTATCTTTATTTAAAGTTAAGCCTCTGTCTTGGAATCTTTGGAATACTTGCCTGAGCCTCTGTTCTAGTTGTTCTTCATTTTCCTACATCATCATCCATATACCATACAACACCTGGCATTGCACACAACATCGAACCCATAGCCGTCTGATAGGCCTCTGGGGCACTAGACAAGCCAAAAGGAACTTTTCTGAAACGGTAACAACCCAACTTGCCAGAACCCTTTTCAAGCATCTAACTTTGCAAAAACCTTGGCTCCTTGCACTGCTTGCAATATGCTGTCAACCGTTGGTACTGGATGTCTCTCTCTGATTACTGCTTTATTCACTTCTCGCAGATCCACACACAGTCTCACTTCCTTGGTGTCTTTTTTAGGTATTATCAGAATATTTGAGATCCATTCTGCACCTTCATTCACGTCTTCAATAATTCCATCATCCAACATTTTATCTAACTCCTGATTAACAGCTTCTATCATCGGATAGGGTACTCATCTCAGACTTTGAGCTACTGGCGAAACTTTCTCATCAACTGTAACCTTGTGACTGTAACCCTTGATCTGTCCTAAACCTTTAAAAGAGTGACTCATATTCCTGTGCTAACTGCTTAAATCTCTCTGAAGACTGGTCAACCGCATTGACAGTGTCTCCTACACTCAGAATCTTCAGATCAAAACATGCTTTTCTTCCCAACAACGCTTCTACATTTCCTTCAATTACATAAACTTTGTCCTTTATTACATTCTTCTGCCATTTCAGCTGTGCCTCGAAGTAGCCAACACACTTAAGTGGACTAATTTGTGCATAGGCATAAAATTTCTTCTTAGTCTGCTGAAGTTCAGTTCTGTGTGCAAACACTTTCTTGAAAAGTTCTACTCCAATGAAGTTTCTTCGACTTCCTGTATCTATCACCATTTTTATCTCTTGGCCATTTATTTGAACAGTTTCTTTACCTTCAGGGTCAATGGAATTAACAAATTCATCTGAGTCTGAAGAAGGTTCTTGAACTGCTCGCAGTTTTGTCCCTTCCTTATTTGTATTAAGTTTCTTTTCCTGATGGGAACCGTCTTTCTTTCTACACACTCGTGCATAATGTCCTGTTTTCTTACAGTGCAGACATTTTGCTGTTCGCGCTCCGCATTCATCTGCTTTGTGCGTTGTTAGTCCGCACCTGTAACATTTAATGTCAGCCGTCCCCTGTTCTTCTATATCTCTAGCTTGACTGCATCCGGCTGCTTGGCTTTTGTTTGTAAAGTTTGAGCAAGTACCCCGTTCAGTGTTTCTTGTGAAGTAAACATGACTCTCTCTAGCTTTGTCACTGTGGTCAGAAAGCATTCTTGATTCTGCTTGAGCTGCTTCATGAATTCTAGCGACTGTAAGAGCTCTTTCTAAAGTCAGCCCTTCCTCCCGCAACAATTTATCACGCAGTCTCTTATGTGCACATTTTTCCACAAGCTGATCTCTTAACATGTCAGCTTCCAATACTCCAAAGTCACACGATTTAGCCAGTCCTCTTAGTGCATTCACAAAAGCATCAACAGATTCGTCCTGAGACTGAGTTCTCTGCCTAAATTTATGCCGTTCCAAAACCACATTTCTCAGCGGTGTAAAGTAAGCGTCTAAGGCAGCTACAGTCTGTTCATATGTACCTTTTTCTCCAGGGAGGTTGGCGAAAATCCGCTGCACAGGCGCCCCCATACAGTGCAGTAATGTAGCCCGTCTCACGGCATCCGGAGCTTCTGTAGATCCACTGGCGATTTAAAAAAATCTGTACGACTCCATCCATATCTTGTATTCCGTATACAAATCCGGAGCTCCGAGGTTCAGTGGAAGCGGTGCAGAAAGCTGGGCATAAGCAAAGCTTCTCGGCGCGGCGGCCATATCTTCCATGGCGCAAGCTAAACGAACAGTCCGAAAATTCAAAAGTTCGTTTCTTCCAGCAAGAGAACTAAAATCTGCAGTGTTCTGCTCGCTTTGAGTTCATCAAGCACTCATCTCTCGTCGCCATAAATGTTGTGTATCTTAATAAAGAGCCGTTTTTAAATTATTTTAACTATTTTATTAACTACACAGATCATGCCCTTACACCATATATTCCTGCCTTTTACTCTCTCGTTCTGTTGTCTCGTGATGTCTACTCACTATACTACACAACTTAAATTCTATAACTGGGAAAAGATTGTCCCACAGCATTGACCGGGATTTGAAACCAGGTGTTTTCTGGCAACAGCCCAGATACTTCTAGGCCACCTTATGCTTTCACTGCTCCACCTGGTGGTTTTACAAAGTAGTGGTAACCTGCAGTGCAGGCACTGCAATGTACTGCAATATCCTGCAAGCATTTCTGAATGAGTGGATCTGTACTATAAATTATAATAGTGAATGATTATACACTAGTAGTAGCATTATATACACAAATCACAAATATATTCTTGTGTGAATGTGTATATGCATATATCAATACATATATATTAATTATATACAAACCATATTCTTTGTTTTTTGCAAATGCAGATTGATGACAATCTCACCCCACAGCAAGTGATCCAGGCACACTATGACACGATGGGTGAGAAGGTGTCTTCAGAAACATTTGAGGAAGCTATCCAATCCATTGTTTTAAGCAATGCCTGGGTGGATCTGAGGCACGTATTGAATGAGGAGTATCATTTTGACAATGAGTCCTTTCTGAAGGGGAAAAAGCTCATTACTGATGGGATAGCCAGTGTGAAAGGCAACATTAGGCAGCAGAACTTCTATACAGCAAGAAAGACACTGGGGCAAATCTTTCACACCCTGCAGGTGAGTAAAACATTTCATCGTGCCTGGTTAAATCTCTGTCCTTCTGCATCTCTCTACTATGTGCCTATGAGGTTTTTATTGTTGATAAAAGCAGGATAGCAATCTTTCCTATCATACACCTTCTTTGTCAGTCATCTCTACCTACTGTAGCCTCCACATCCATATCAATAAACTATGAGAATTATCAGAATATTTAACTTGCTTCCCAATATGTAAAATGTATGAAACTGTTTTATTGCAGAGATTTAATGATTCCTTGTTCCTGGGGACTATTCAATTAATAGAATGGAAACTATAGCATCTGAAATCTACAGTATGCATCATCAGAATCCAAACAGAGCATACCTTTAAATTACAAGAAATAAGAGTAAAACAAACCTGGTGGAAGCAAGAAAATAATATTTTTGTGATTATAATTATTACATTATTCCAAAGATGGGATACAACAGAAATCCAGGAATAAAAAAAAAACATGAAAAAAATAGCATCTCTAAGCACGTAAAGCCAATAGTCTGTTTGGGTTTTTGTCAGGTTGCTATTAATATATAGTATTAATTAATATATATATTAATATATATACCCTCCAGAAGAAGGGTGTTTTTGATAAAACAAAGGAATTTTAGACATACCTTCTCATTAAATGTTATAAAGGTTATTATATGGTACAAATTTAAACAACAGTTGCTCCCTTAGCATTGACACAATCCTGTTTCATGTTTCTTTATTATCATTCTCTTCCCAACATGTATGTTTGTATTTCCTAGGATTTCTACAGCCACAGTAATTGGATTGAACTGGGCTACAAGACTCCTTTTTCCAACTTGATACAATCCAGTGCCTCTCTCGAAAATATTGCATGTGAGCTACTGTCTGTTGTTCTGTGCTGACACAAAGAGTGACGACTAATCTTCTCTTCTCCTGCATCAGCACACTGCAGAACCTCCCAGTTTCCAGAACACAATCTCGACAAGACATGTCAATCAGCTGGTTCATCTAAATACTTGTTATGGCAGAAGCAATGTCCCACCTGTGCACGAATAATGACCATACCTACAGTATCTCATTGGGAACAGCCTATTTAAGATAGGACTTTGCTTTACTCAGAGCTCAGTCTTAGAGCTTGTTCTGAGTATGAGAGGGGAAGAGATTCCATTCCTAATTCTCGTCTCTAGTTGCTTTAACTTGTGGATTTTGTCTTTGCTTTGTTTTGACTCTGCCTTTATAGTCTACATGCTTTATACCGTGGATTTTTTGGCTGTGGCCATGCTTGCTTTTTTTTTCAACTATACAGATGCAGCCATTCAAAGTGCGCGGTACAGACACGTACCAGAGGTAATTGCCTACAGCGTCGCGCATCGTGACGCGCGGTACCGCGGTACGTGATTGGTTGACCGACAGGGGCACTCGTGGTCCATTGGTCGGACGTAGAAAGATTTACAGTAAATGTCTTTACTGTGCCCGTTTTAGCATTGAATATTCATATGGAATTTTACCACTGAAGGGAAATCTTAGTACCTGAGCATAAAAAGAATAGGAGCATACTGTAACGCGTGTGAAGGCCATAAACGATATTAATTTTGGAACATAAACATACAGTATATGGCTGGTCTCGGTACTTTAAATAAAAAATACACACCAGTATTCCATTTCTCCCTAAATATTTTAAGCTTCGAAGTCTTTAAGTAATGTGATACCGTAGTCAACAAGCATACTTTTAGAATTTGATTAAAAGGGAATATAATATGGAATCGCGTATCTAAGGAAATTAATAACGATATAATTATATTCATGTACCGCAACACAAGAATAGTACACGCTGTACATTGTCTGTTGATAATGTTTCTGTAGTGCTTTTTCAACACTCCTCATGTGACCTCGCCGGTGGCGCTGTGGGTTAGGTTCCCGACTCCTGCATCACATGGTGAGTGTTTGAATCCAGCTGAAGCCATGACTTTTTTTTTAACAAACATTTCTTTGAAAAAATAAAATGTTTCCCTGGGTCAGAAATTAAATAAAACCTCACTCGCACCAAACAAATTTATATTTCTAAATATCACAACATGATCGAATTTAAGTCATTTTAATAACAATGAGTAGTCACCTATGCGTTACAATATAAACATTTATATTGATTTAAATCGCGTTTTGATTTAAATCGCAAACGCGTGTTTAAATATATGTGTTTTTTGATTCACAGTCAGACAAATGTAACATAAATTGATATCTTTGTCTTCTAAGTATCTTAATAAACTTTCAGCATAGCTTTCTCCCCGTTTAGATTTATTTTTCTTGGGATCTTGGGATCAAACGTGGAAAGATTAGATTGTAATCGTTTTTATTTTTTAAATGCATTTTAGAAAAGTGTAATCTATACTAAAAAGCTGTACACCACCTGCTGTAAAGATACATATTGTAATACTTTCGGGTTCGGATAGGACAGACACGAGAACTCAGACTTGCAGAGTTAAAGAAAGTTAAAGCCTTGATTTTATATATCACCTTTAAAAGTGGCATCTCAAAGCAAAGTAAATACCCAACACTGATTGTACCCATCTGTCATGCTAATATAGCACCTTGAATTGGGGGGAGGGAGAGAGAGAGAGAGAGAGAGAGAGAGAGAGAGCACAGACAGGCAAATAAGATACACTCCACAGACATTCACAACAGCGACATATCATAAAACGTTTGCACATATAGTTAAATTATTAGCTGTTTTTCAGGAAGTTAAAAAAAACACTTGAATTACTTATCCAGTCTCTCGAAATAAAGTTATTTTTCAAGCAATGCAACAAACGTCGGACAATGTGTTTTTTTTTAATCCAACATTGACAGCCACATCTTAAATCTTGTCAGTCAGCTCTTTTTTCTCTATTTGAATTGTGGCGATTCAAACAACCTGGGATAACAAGTGGTCTCAAAGTCGCCGAGCTCACAGAGCTTCAACAACAGATGACAATTCCCTTAGTCCTTCCTTAGTCTTCCTGAAATTGTCGGATTATGAGTGAATAAAAGCATCTTATTAAAAACACGTTTGCGTTTGTTTGGGAGCTATATTATGTATTTTTCATATGTAAGATATAATGATGTGTTCCCGCTTACACATCGCACGACTTTAAAAGCTAGAAAAACAGGTTTCGATTCACATTATCTGGAGAGCCTTGTTTTGTCAAAGGACAGCACAAAAAAACAGACAATACACGGGGGGGGAGGGCAAGCGAGAGAGAGAGTTTTTTACCCTCTGTCAAAAAAACCCAAATCACCAGGGGCAGAGACTCTGGGGGGATCATTGTGTGGTACAGAGCGGAGCTCAGTCAATCCAAACAAGTACAGTAGTAAAGAGAGAAAAGTCAACAATTGATTTAAGGACGATCTGTCAAAGTGCAATGAAATACAATATTGTTGTTGTTGTTATTGTTGTTTTTATCCTGTAAAGCGTTTTGAGAAGCCACCTTTAAAGGCGATATATAAAAGCGCTGATTCTTATGGAATGTGTTCCGCCGGGGAACAAGTATAACCTTGTTCATGCACAAACAGTGGCATGTTACATTATTAATTTGGGTGTCTCCTCTTGCCAGAAAGCTCTAAATTGCATTTTGAGTGCGGTTTTTGACTTTTTTAAAATTGTAACCCATAAATAAAGCTGATACCGTTTAGACTTTTAATTATTTTAAACTGTATTACAGCAGCACAATGAACAATGCAACGTAAATTGCAAAAATGCACTTGGAATCTGTCCAAGCCCTACTTTGTCAGGCATTTTCTTTTGCTGCAACGGACATAAAAACTCCCTTGCTTTTAACAGAGCGTTTCATAATTTCTAACTACGAAAATTATTTAAACTGCGACACTTATCATTCAACCAGAGCTCGAAATATCACAAGGATCCTCAAGAGCACAGCAAAGACTGTATTAAAAGAATCGCGTATCTAAAGAAATTAATAAGATATAATTATATTCGTGTACTGCGACAGGGCTGTGTAGGGCTGTTTCACCTCTCTCTTCATGTGACTCTATTCAAAAGCCATTTAGCAAAGAGGGGATGAGAAGAGTGACAAACTAGTATACTTTAGATCTTTTTTTCTGAACTGGGGAAAATCTGATCATGTTTCTCTATAACAATAATAAAAAACATTATTTTACATATCACCTTTAAAAGTGGCATCTTTCCACTTGTATGTCATCGGAAAATACAAGAAGTTTCTGCTTTGTGTAAGGATGGTATCAAAAAGTAATCTAAGTGGTGAGAAAGCTGTGCTCCTCAAAGCGCTTTACAGGATAAAAACAATAACAACAATAGTGTTAGGCTGGGCAAACGATTTTTTTATAGAAATACAAAATGAGATATAACGATGTGTTCCGGCTTAGACATTAACGAGTACAACCCCCCTCTCTGCGGGAGTGCTGGCTGTGACGAATTAAACCGGTTTCACAGGTATTTTCAAAGCAGAAGGGGGCGAGATTTCCAGCGAAAGACACCTCCCCCCTCCAAAAGTACAGTACTTACTAGTTAAGAAAGCTAGGCTCCTCAATGAAATCGCTTTAACATGCTAATGCGTTGGTGTAACAGTCCAGGCGTGGCAAGCTTCTAATGTCTCCCGACTACGGCGAAAGGAACCCTTCTTTCATTGGAAGACAATGAACATATTCTAGCCCTGAATGAATTAATAGCAAACATGGTTTACATAAAAGACATTTTTCCAAGAAAGTTTAGCCTTTGTCACTAATGAAACCACTAAATAAAGACATAAATATAGAAATCTTAAGATTTTTAAAATACATGACTTTGCTAAAATTTATTTAAAAATAAAAACGATTACAAATGCCAGCGGAGAGAGAGAACAGGGGAGGGATGTTGGTTTTGCATAAGGGGTGGGGCTATGGAAATGAGGTCTATTTGGGAATGTGGAGTTACATGTTCTGGCTGTTTGTGAATTATCGTTGTTGAGTATGGAGTGTTGAGGTATTGATTTTGTGTAATGCTTTATGTTGAAAATTGAGCTGGATTTTGTTTATGATAAAGAGGATAAACTGGGATGGGAGGAGGGTTTGGTTTTGCATAAGGGGCGGGATTATGATAATTGGAGGAATTTGAGAGAGTTTTTGGTTTGTATTACGAATAATTCGTACAAGATATTGAGATTTCTTGTTGTTTTGTTGAGATTTGACTCCACAAGTCTGAGTTCTTGTGTCTGTCCTATCCGAGCCCGAAAGTATTACAATATGTATCTTTATAGCAGGTGGTGTACAGCTTTTTAATATAGATTACACTTTTCTAAAATGTATTTAAAAAATAAAAACGATTACAATCTAATCTTTCCACGTTTGATCCCAAGATCCCAAGAAAAATAAATCTAAACGGGGAGAAAGCTATGCTGAAAGTTTATTAAGATACTTAGAAGATAAAGATATCAATTTATGTTGCATTTGTCTGATTGTGAATAAAAAAACATATATTTAAACACGCGTTTGCGATTTAAATCAAAACGTGATTTAAATCAATATAAATGTTTATAATGTAACGCATAGGTGACTATTCATTGTTATTAAAATGACTTAAATTCGATCATGTTGTGATATTTAGAAATATAAAAGTCAATTAATTGTCCATAATATTGCTATTCTATTTTTTCAAAGAAATGTCGCAGTACACGAATATAATCATATCGTTATTAATTTCTTTAGATACGCGATTCCATATTGTATTAGCAGAAAAGCTTAAAACTACCACTTTTTTACATGCTATTTCACATGTTAGTTAAAGACTTCGATGCTTAAAATGTTTAGGGAGAAATGGAATACCGGTGTGTATTTTTTCTTTAAAGTACCGATTCCTGGAATCTGACTGGCTGACACCCTTCTGAAGTGGTTCCATAATATCTGGTATACGGAAAAGAAAGCGTTGATAAAAAAGCCTGGATTCTCATGTATCTGATACAAATATCTTTTAATACAGTCTTTGCTGTGCTCTTGAGGATCCTTGTGATATTTCGAGCTCTGGTTGAATGATAAGTGTCGTAGTTTAAATAATTTTCGTAGTTAGAAAGTTTTATGTCCTTTGCAGTAAAAGTAAATGCCTGACAAAGTATGGCTTGGACAGATTCCAAGTGCTTGTACAAATGTGCTAAAGAAATTATACTTTGAGTTTACAGCTTGTCCAAAGTCATTCATTATTAATACTATTAGTAATATCTTCGGTAAAGGCTTTGATGCATAAATATTTCTGATAAAGGTAGGTTGTGTACTTTTGTCCAACTGAGCAATCTTGCTTTCATAAAATATACCAACTTTTTAATGACTGATGATTAACATGCTGTAATACACAGTTTAAATTTAAAAGCTCAAATGCTGTACATGAGAGGTTAAGCTTTATTGGCTCCTCCTGGCAGTTTTACAAGGTGATGCCGGATACTTTCCGGCATGACGTCAAATGACGCGATTAACCCCGTGATACTGCGTGATACTGCGACAAGCCCACCGGGGTATACCGCGAAATACCCCACCCATTTTGAATGGCTGCATCTGTATCTTTGGATTGCATTTGTCTGCTTACTTGTTCGCCATGCCAGCTATTCTGCTTGCCTCACCTGCTCTTGGGTTCTCCTCTGGAGACTTTGGGTCTTCCTATCTTGACAGCTTCGGTCATCAGTAGAGGAAGCTGAAACAATCGCATTTTATATGTGATGGAACATTATTTAACCTTTTCTGTCTGGCACTTGCACTTGATAATACTGCCACATCATTTCACAGTTTCGTTTATTGTGCAATAATAGTGTAAGATGCATGGAGAGATCGAAGATGCAAATTACAATTTGTTCTCAGCAAAGGATTATGTGTACAGAGTGTAGTTTGCACCTCCCATTAAAAGATGGAGCTGAATATAATCAGTTCCATGAGGCACAGTTCATTAGCCAAGACATTGATTTCTTCATGCCTGTTATCCATCCATCCTTTTTCCTGTTCAGAGTTGTGTGGCAGCTTGAGCCTATCACTGCAAACAATGGGCCTAAGGCAGGGTGCAGCCTAGGTCCATCACAGGGCAGACACACACACACTGACATCTAGGGCAAATTTGCCCAGAAATCAATTAACAGGATCACCCAGAGGAAACCGACATGGACACGGTAACAAACAAGCTCCTTGTAGATAGCACTCCAGATCTGGAATCGGGGGCCCTAGCACTGTGAGGCAGCAGTGAGAACCACTGTGTCTCTATTCCACCCTCGTGCTTGTCATGTAATATTTTACTCTCAGGAGTCATAGAAAACTCTATATAGTAGTATCACCACCTGAACTTTAAACGTGCTTACAAATATGTCACATTTAAAGATTTCCTGCACGACAGCCAGTCATCATATATTGTCTAAAGAATTCACTATGTAATGTAAGCATTATGTTTATTTACACCTTTAATGCTTCTATATCAGGGTTTTCACTATATTTCCCCAAAGGAAACAGGTAATAGGAGTCAAAGGGTGAAGACATAGAAGAAGATTATTTTATAAACAGCAAAATGTATTTTATACTCTTGTGCTTTACTGTACATACATTTTGGAGCTATACTGGTGTATTAATATTTTGTTCTTTCTCTACTTAATATCTCAAAGGTTCACATGTCAGGTCTGTGTCAGTTTCTCTGAGTGTCTGTGACTGTCATCTGGCTGTTCCACCCATCAGCACTACTTGCAAAACTTGTCTTTTCCTTCAGCTAAAGGTGAGCCAACATGCAGTGACTGTGCTGAGGGGACATGTCCGGACAACATCCTGGAAAGTATATTACAAGGAAGGAAGCTCACGTCAGGGTATTTTGATCTCAGGCCTTGGGCATCAAAGCCAACAGGTATTGTAAACCAGTTACACCTGTTATAATAAACTAAATTAAACTACAGCTATATATTTCATATTATTTGTTAATTTTAGAGGACATTTATTTCTGTTAAGATTTCAGTCTTCATTTTCCTCAAGTATTTCTTTCATCTTGATAAGTAAAGAAATTGCCTTTCAGCTCATACAAATTACTATGTATGAATGGCTAATTGTATTTATTGCTCGTCAATAAACATCCATCCACCCATTTTTGAACCACTTCATCCAATTCAGGGTTGCAGGGGAGCCAGAGCCTTTTCTGGCAATCAGTGAGCACAAGGCGGGATACACCCTGGAGGGGACACCCGTCCATCACAGGACACAACCACAGGGTCAATATTTTAACCTACTAATACGGCTTTGGACTGTGGGAGGAAACCGGAGCACCAAGAGGAAGCTCACTTGAACACGAGAAGAGCATACAAATTCCACACAGACCGCACCACAGGAATTGAGTCCCAGGCCTTGACACTGAGGCAGCAATACTAACCACTGTGCCACTGCTTCGCTCATCAAAAAACACATCACAGTTTAAATTAAGGTTTATTAGTTTTATTTTTTGTATACACAAATCAATTGTGACAAGAGTCCTTGAAAATGATCATTTGTAGTGCTTATAAGGTTGTTAATAATAATAATAATAATAATAATAATAATAATTGCTTACACTTGCATAGCGCTTTTCTGGACTCTCCACTCAAAGCGCTTTCCAGTGTAACGCTGCGCGTTGTAGATTCAATGTTGAACCCTATGCGGAGTTGTGGAGCTGAGTAGGGAGAGATTTTAGGTAAATCCTGGTTCAATACCAAAGATAATCCAGGAGGAGAAGGCAGACAAATACAAAATGCTAGACGAGATCAGGATCAAAGGTGAGTTCTGGGTTCGAGTATCCAAAAGCAAGAGCAAGCAGTTACCAATGCGAGGTCAGGGGTTCCGAGGAAGCTAACAATACTGAGCAAAGGAACAAGTAACAGGTTTATTCCTGCAGAAAAGAGAAGAGAGAAAACACAATGTTTCAGCTCTGGAGCCTTCTTCAGGTGTCTTTCTTCTCTTTTCAGCGTGGAATAAACCTATTACTTGTTCCTTTGCAGCCAACGCATGTTGACGCAGCTCCCCACCTGAAATATTGAGCAACGATCAGTGAAATGGAGAAGGCTTTAGTATGTTTGGAAGTGGAGGGTGTGTTAACAAGTGAGGCACTCTGATTGGATGAAGTGATAGATCGGCGGCGTTTGCAGGGATTGCCTCCAGCTGGTGCTTGATTGGGGCGAGACCGTCTGTGTGGAGGATTAGCAGGGGGTGTGACATCCAGGTCATGGGGATCCCCTCCACCACCACCAGTGTGCAGCCCCACCTGGATGATGCGACCGCAGCCATAGTGCGCCAGAACACTCCCCACACACCAGCTATCAGAAGGGAGGAGAGCAGAGTGATGAAGCCAGTTCATATTTAACGTCTCATCCGAAGGACAGAGCCTTTTTACAGTATAGTGTTCCCACTAACACCTCTTCCAGCAGCAACCTTAGTTTTTCCCAGGAGTCTCCCATTCAGGTATTGACAGGCTCACACCTGCTGAGCTTCACGGGGCTGCCAGTTATGAGTTGCTGGGTGATATGGCTGCTGGCTAATGATGGCAATGAATGATGGTTTGTATGTCTTTGCTGAGCCTGAATACAAATTGCTAGCAATGTTATCATGTCCAGTGCAATGGAAACATTATTTCAGAAACATGAAAAGTTAATTACATGTAGTACAAAACAGCGTAAGCATTATTGAAAGATTAGTTTAGAGGTTAAATGTGAATGGCAGTCTGCAATTGTTCAGTACAATGTCTCTGGGCTCTAAATGCAATCTTTTAAAATGTGATATTCACTACGACTTGAGATCTACATGGAAGGTAACAGACAGCAGTTAAAGGCCCTGAACGTTTTATCATTGCTATCAGTAACAAAACCGTGTACAGACTTTAGCAAACAATCAACATTTTCTCCTACTGGAATTGTCAAGCCTTCCTGATATTGCTGACTGTTTTTCCTGTTACTGCTCTTATCACAAACCTAAACTGTACATATATACTTTATACTATGGTTTATTCTCTCTCCCTGTGTGTTCCCCTCTTTCTCACTTTTCTACTCTCTATCTCTCCAACTCTAGGGAAGTGTAGTCATGGTGGGTTGTCTGATTTTACTAGTGATGATATTCCCCGTGGAGGTATCAGTAAGGATACTTACAGTTCAAATCATGGCTCTCTGCATGAAATCGCTGCGCAAATAGCCACCACAGCTACGATGGAACAGCTGCAGGACCTCCGCAATGCAGCTGGAGATGATGAGTTTCTACGGTATGAACAATTTTGAAATTTATTATTTTTAACATGTGTCAGAGTGCCAGTCATTCAGTGCGATCATTCAGTATATCTCAGTGGACTTTTAGAGTGCTTGCTCACTCATGGTCAGTGCTATGTAATTTTGGCCATCGAAGTGCAGTTCTGTATTTCACTTTCTAAACCCCTACTCTCACTTTTCATTCCAAATCGTTCTCACACATGCCTGTTCTTCTGTCTTCCAGGTTCATGGGAATTTCTCGTCCTTCTGTGCTCTGTTTTGTCATTGACACTACAGGTAGTATGTTTGATGACATAGAAGAGGCAAAGAGAAGATCCTTCTCCATTATAGACACAAAACGTGGAACCCCCAATGAACCCTCTGCTTATATTCTGGTGCCCTTTAATGATCCTGGTGGGTAATGTATGATAATATACTGATACATAAATGCAGGACTCATGTTTTATGTATTTAATCAAATATGTTAAACAATTATCAAATACAATCACTAAAACTATGAATACCAATATACATCAAATAATTATTAAGTATTACAACTGTCAAATGAACGTTATAAAAAAAATATCAGCTACTGTATGACCTGAGAATGAGAATTGCAGGGTGACATGGCGGCTGGTGATTAGCCATGACCACAGTGATCACCTTATTGTGGTCTAAAACACAAAAGAGAAGGACTTGGAAATCAGCACCTACATGTGCTGACAATGTCCCTCAAAATTCAGAATTACAAACTCTGGATATATGGTACTGATAGCCCTGGGTAAAATCTTTACTGATGGATAATTTAAATTAAAGGAATCCTATCCCTGAGGTCCCTGCTTCACTCAATGAGTACCTCATTACCTCCTCATACTATATTAATATGAATAATAGGAAACTTATACACCTACATAATTTAAAGCGATAATCTTAAGTCTCTCCTCCACATTCAGACAACAATAACATTCTTGAAGAAAACTCAGTCTTCACTCAGGTTAGGAGATTGTCAAACAGTGATCTTTTATTCGATCAGCTGAAGGGGAGCACAGCACGGAGAAAGGTTTTTCCCTAGCACCCATTTAATATGCTCGCTCAACTGAAGTTTCACTTTTCCTTTTATACATTAAATGTAGGCGAGACTTGAACATATCGAAGGAACACACAAGGCACAGGAAACTCACAGAAGTCTTTCAAACAAACAAAATAGGACAGGACCATTCCATTTGGCATCCTGCAATCTGTTTTATGTCTCTCTCTGATAAAACACACGGGTGTGAAAAGTCGCAGGCTTTGGTTGCAGAAAGACAGCTGTCTCAGGTGCAAACAGAAAACCTCTCCCGCGCATAGTCACAGTCTTGACCCTTCTCAAGAGTTCGTCTCATTTAGTCTTCCACTGCAAAACAGCCTTTGCAACATTGTGCTGTACTTCTAATGAAACATTGCAGGTACACCTGACACTTGTGACAGAATAATAATAATAATAATAATAATAAACTTTATTTTATATAGCACCTTTAAAGGTGGCTTCTCAAAGCACTTTACAGGATGACAATAACAATAAATAAGAAGACTACAACAATAAATAAGAACATTTCACAAGATAGGACACAATTATAATTACAACAATACAACAATAACAATAGAGGAGACCGTGGAAGGTGGTATTAAGAAGAGCAGAGGGGTGAAGAATGGAACCAGTTAAGTAAAGGCTTTTCTGAAGAAGGTTTTGAGTCTGGATTTGAAGGAGTTTAGAGAAGGTGACTCTCTAATATCCTTGGGTAAAGAGTTCCAGAGCTTGGGGGCATAGCAGGAGAAGGCCCTGTCGCCCATACAATGTAGACGGGCTTGGGGGACAGTAAGGAGGGCAGAATTTGAAGAGCGGAGGTTGCGAGGTGGGGAGTAGGGCGATAAAAGTTCAGACAGGTATTGAGGTGCCAAGCTATGTAAAGCCTTATAGGTGAGCATGAGGATTTTAAAGTCTACACGGAATTTGACCGGAAGCCAGTGCAAAGACTCCAGGATAGGAGTAATGTGAACACTTGCACTAGACCTGGTCAGGATTCTGGCTGCTGAATTTTGGACATACTGCAGCTTGTTCAGAGTAGATTTAGATACCCCAGGGAGTAGAGCATTGCAGTAGTCAATTCGAGAGAATACAAATATGTTGATCAGCTTTTCAGCCACAGTTAATGATAGCATAGGGCGTAGTCTAGCGATATTTCTAAGGTGAAAAAAAGATGTTTTGACAGTATGCTGTACATGTGGGTCGAATGTTAAGCCAGAATCGAATATAACCCCAAGGTTTTTCAATTTTGATTGAAGCTCAAGTACAGAGCCATCTAAAGACAGAAATTATCTTTAGTTCCTTAAACACGAGCCATATGTGATTTGATTATGCTGTTCTTACAAGTGCATTGGTATTTTGTGACCGGACAGTCAGAACTAGGATTTAACATTAGAAGTAGGCTCCGTTGAAGATATAGATGCCTCAATGTATTATCTGGACCCAGCCATTCACCCACTAATTTACTGTACATCTGATGCCCTGCAGCCCTTATACCTGCAAATTCAGATGACTATACTAAATGTGTTGAATTAAATTCTCTATGTAGTATTCAGCACTACATTTTTGAAGAGTAGATATATGCCTTTCTTAATGCATTTGTATGTTTGCGTTTTAGCTTTAACTTGGCTAGAATTAAAACTGGCGTAGACTACTCCGGAGCCTTTTAGAAAATACTGCTTGACACGTTAATTTTCTATTGTGTGTATAGATTTTGGACCAGTGACAAGGACAAAGGACCCAGAAGTTTTTAAAAAGAAGATCAATGCTCTCACTGCCAGTGGAGGAGGTGATGAGCCAGAGATGTGTCTGTCTGCCCTTCAGGTGACTATATATATACAGTATATAAGTCCTCACAGAGTCAGCTAAAATCAGCATGTTATCTCCCAGTCAGAAAGCCCATGAAGGTACAGTAAAAACAAAGCTTGAAGGCGCACAGCCCTTTTCTCATCACAGATGCAGTACAGTATGTCAAACTGAGTATCACATACATCCAATTTTTTTGAACCACCAATTAACAATTTTGAACCTCTGTCATATTCTTCTGTCTTTCCACGCCTTGACTCCTTGCTGAAAAATTATCCAGACCCCTATAGGCACATGTGGCATCTTAGTAACATATGAACTCCAGATCTACAGGACAATATGAGGAGACTTGTGTGCGATTGGATTTAAAGTGTGGTTCATAAGGGGTAAGCTCAGAAGTGCTGCAGAACATAACTACATGTAGTAAATAACAGCATATTTTATAAATTGCTTTTACATTGACATTTTGAATCTGTGTATGTACCTGCATTTCATTATTCTTGTAACCCAGGTTCTCTGAAGGAAAATAATAGCCATCCGCCAATTAGATATCACTTGGTGAAAGAATGAATGAGTATTTATGACAACTAGGCTAATCACAAGTGTGACATTGAGTGGATCAAGGACCCAGTCACTGCTAGGCTGAATCTCGGATATATGTTTGAATAAGTTGTAACATAGATGTCATCCAGAAAAGTAGTTCAGGTGCTCACACCTGAAGAAGTCCCCACGGCCGAAACGTTGTGTTTTCTTTCTCCTTTTTTTCAGCATGGAATAAACCTATTACTTGTTCCTATACAGAAAAGTACTCTGAAGTAGGACACATAATTTAATCATGCTTTCACTGGTGTGCACATCAACCCCCTCTAGGAATTAGCGATGTGTAGAATGTGGAAATCACATTCACAATCCAGTGAGAATGGTGACTTTTCTGTGGGCACCCGGGAATAATAAAATAATAAAAGACGAGTGGGTGGTCAGAAAGGCATGTTACTCAAGTCAGGTCTATCTAACAGCACCAGACCGATATTGCACTTTGTTCAGACGCATGGGTTGGGCCATAATTACACTCTATATGATTTACTGGGGAAATGTAGACAATCATTCAAACATCATAAGCATATGGAGATTAATGTCATTTTCCAGAAACAACAGCAAGCGAAAACATTGTCTGGATATACAGAAAACGGAGATCCGCCATCTAGTGATATTCAAATGGATTTGACTGTAAATGAGAGCAACAGACCTGGAATCATTTTTTGATAAAAGGTGTATGAGCTTCAACAACATGGCAGAGCAGCTTGTTCCATACTCCCACAACCCTTTGTGTAAAATTGTGAAACTTGCATTTCCTTAGTTTAGTTTCCTCTACTGTCCACTGGTTCATGTTTTACTGTTGATTCTGAAGAAGTCTGTGATGCTTCATACTGTTCATAACCTTGCATTTTAAGTGCAAATGTGTTTCTTTGTAACCTTACTGATTTTTTTATTGATTGATTTTATTGATTTATTCTGCCTGTGTACGGTTTTCAGCTGGCCCTCACCAGTGCCCCCCCTTCCTCAGAGATCTACGTGTTCACTGATGCCTCAGCTAAGGACTCCTACCTGAAGAGCACCATCATTGCACTGATTGAGAGCACCAAATCTGTGGTCAGTAGTTCTAAATGTGTGTCCTGATTAAGAGAAACAGATGTCCTTTGCAGATATATATGTGATTGCATTAGGCTAGATTTCAGACGTTAGCCTTTAGGAATGATAATGACAACATCTGTACAGAAGTACATCCACACATCTGCATGACATCTTTCCAGAAAGACATCTGAAACCAAAATTATCCTGTATTATCACACCTCCCTCCTTGCCTTAACAACAGATTTGTCTCCTTCTAATCCTTTCTATTCATCAGCAGGTTTTGACTTCACACCCCTCTTCCAGTTCTGCCAGGAACACTCCTTCTCTCCTGCGTTCCATCTGCTCTCAACCACCATGTCTTTTGTTCTCCCCTGCTTCATTAACCGCTCATTAATTCCCTCTCTCTCTCATACCTGTCATACCTGCTCCACTGTGTCTCTGTTCACTTCCTTTCAGCATGGAATAAACCTTTAACTGTTCAATGGAATTCAATGTATTTTTATATAGCGCCTTTCACATCAAGGTTGCCCCAAGGCCCTTAACAAAGCTGTGTGACAGTACATAACAGTACAATACAGGAAGAGAAAAAGCCAGAAGACATCAGAGGAGAGGAACCAAAAAACCTTTAGGGGTTCAAGGTCAACTGGCTGCCCAACCACTCTGGACATGCTAAGATTATACAATTCAAAAAAAGTACTAAATGAGGAGTATTAAGTCCATTATGTCCTTCTGTGTGCCAGTACTCCATGCAGTTCTCTGTAGACCAGCAAATCCTCCTAAACGATAGCTATATCCACGATGCCTCTCTTGGATCAATGGCAGTGATGCAACATCCAACTCAGATGGTGCCCAGCCCGGGCGCCATCCAGACATGTGGGGAGGAGAATAGGATAGTTTGGTCAAAACAGATGTATCTACCTGGTGGGCCAACATACTGTAGAGACACACAGTGGTATGTACAGCAGCACCAGCAGCCATGATGTAAGGTGTGAGTAGGCTAGGCTGAAGTAATAGGTTTTCAGTCTGGATCTGAATACTGAGATTTGCAGCTACCTACTTGAACATATTATTATTATTATTGTTGTTGTTATTATTATTATTATTATTATTATTATTTAATGATATTATTGTTAATTATTATCAATATTAATACTACTACTAATAATAAAAACAACTTTCATTTATATAACTCTTTTTCTGGACACTCCAGCTAAAGCACTTTCTCTGCTTTTTCAACCCTCTCTCTGGTTTTACCTCCAGGTCAGCTTCTTGCTCACAGCCGGCCTGTCTCGGCGGCGACGGTGGAGCAGCAGTGGTCAGGAACACAGGCAGCTGATTGCTGGTCGAACCTCTCAAGATGCAGCCCTGCTGTACCAGGACCTGGCACAGACATCAGGGGGGCAGGCAGTACGCGTCAGCAAAGGTCAACTGTCGGAGGCCTCTGCCATCATTTCCTCCAGTGCTGCTCTGGTAAAACATGCTTTCAGTGTTGGATCTCAGTTGATCAGAGGTTGCACTGGCAAGATAATTACAAATGGGGGTTCCAAAAATTGTGAAATCAGGAATTGACCGAGCAGCATAGTCAATAAGTACAATAATTATCCATAACCCCCAACTTGTAAGTGGTTTCTACAGAATATACCTGGCTGGTATAATTAGAGGCACATGAATTCTTTATTTATTTGGTGAAAAGAGGAATAATCCAGACACACTTGGTTAAACAAATGCTTATTACAATGACAAGACACAAACTACACTACACACAACAAAACATACAGCACACAAGTTACTCTATGTACAGTATTTACAGATAAAGCGTTTCAGAGGCCTAACATTCCGATCACCCAGAAAAACCCCAGACATCTACTAAGCATGAAACTCTTAATGCCTACAGAGGCCACATAAGAGATAGGCTGTCTTTTTAGTACAGTAAATGCAATACAACCTGCAGTTAAATCTCTGTGCCACAAATCTGGGTGCAGCAAAACAAATGGGATCCTATCTCCCTATTCTAAAATAAACACCTTCAGCAGGAAAGACATCACTAACAGAGATATTTTTACCCAGGAAACCCAAGTTCCCTAACAACACAGAATAGCAAGCTCTCTCTAGCAAGGTTGAGATACTTAGCTCCAGTCAGGTTTTGTTTGGATGATCGTGAAGTAGGGGCTCTCGTCTGTTACAAGTTCCAGCTCCTCTGGACTCCATTCTTCTCTCTCTCTTCTTTCCTGCTTCTTCTTTCTTTTCATTGTTCGCCCTGTGCTCTTAATGTGATCTTATATGGTGTGTTTCTGTGCTGCTTGTTGAAAATCATCAATCCAAAGCTTACCTAGGTATCCTTAGGCATGTTGGTTTCTTAACAAGGGACCTCCACATTTCAACAAACATCCTCTCTGCTTTGAAAATAGAAGTGTTTACTCTGACAGGTGTTACAATTCATCTTAAATCTAAGAGATACTTCCCAGTCAAAGCTTTAACAATATTTTTCTCTTTCTATATACCCATCTATTCTATATATACCTATACCTATTATTGCTGACTGCCATTGTGTGTGCTGAAAGTATATTTGTGATAAAAAAAGAGTTTGTTTATTTTTTTCCTGCTTTATAATGGTGTATTTAATTAATAGATTATTTTTGTCTTTAGAAAGTTTATCTACAGGGATATTTAATCTCTGTGCTGATTTCTTGGACTAGTGGTTATTGCCAGTGAGATCCAATAGAGAGCCCTTTCAGATTTTTCTCACCTTACATTCTTACATGGTGTCAAGATCAATGTTATTGTGACTGTCCTATTATAAAAATGTGTTGCACATGAAGAGAATAATTGGAAAAGTAATAGGATGTGGAAACATCGGTCTCAAGAACAAATGCAGATATTTAGTACATTCATTCCTCCTTATATACTGGGGAATATGTGAATATTAGGGAATTGAGTAGAGTGCCTGTTGCCTGTGTGGAGCAGAGAGCTAGTTTTGCTAGGGGAATTAGAGTGCAGAGTCAGGGGGCAGAAGTGGAAAACAAAAAAAGACAACAAGTGCAAGCAGACACTGGTGAGAATCAAAGTCCACACATATACATAAGTAGCGCAAGTGGTAACTGCTAAGGACAGTCATTTTTATTACTTTTTTAAGTTTTATGTGTCTAGAGTTACATCACACTGATTAGCTGTAATAAAGATAAACAAAGCTTTCCTTTATTATTATACATCTCCTGAGATGTTTATGCTTTCTAGTGAAATGGTTAACTGATATCAAATTTTGGTCATTTTCATGTTATGGTATTCATCCACTTAAACATTTATTGCTCTCTGATTCTAGGTGACACTGTTCCAGTCTGTGACTGACCCAGGAAAAACAGAGGAAATATTTTCATTCTATGTTGACCCCTCGGTCAGTAACCTCACTCTCTACATCACAGGGAGCTCCCTCAACTTCAAACTGCACAGCCCTGCAGGTAAAAATAAAACTAGCATTTCATCTCTGCCCTGTATAAAAGGCAACACATCACCTCTAACCTATACAAAAGGCAATGCATAATAAGAAGAATAAGAAAAAGAATAAATACACTTACTGTATATAGTGCCTTTCTGGATACTAAACATAAACAAAAAAATATGTTGCAAAGTTGCAATGAGGCGGGTAATGTGGTGGGGCAGTCTGGCTGGGTTATTATGGTTATTGTCAATGATGTGACAGAAGTTTCTGGATCTAGCAGACTCTATCGTATCCTTATATTCAGACAGTGTGTTTGTTCCAAGCCTGATAATGATACAGTTGTATGCAAAAATTTGGACACTCCTGGCCAGATAACATGTTATGTTGGTTTTCTGGCAAAAATATGTCAAATTTAATTTTGTTCACTGCAGAGGTTGTGTTAACTTCTTTTCACTTAGAAAAGCAAAAAAATCTGTAGTTTGGCCAGGGGTGCCCAAACCTTTGCAACTGTATGTGCATGCCAGAAACACACCACCTACATTCAAGTTTCTGGGAGACCAGGGTACCGGGGAAAAAGAGAAAAAGAGATGGTTTGACTTTTTAAAGGAGCTAAGTTTTCCTTCTTCTACACTGTGTCTTGCAAAAAGAATCGGCCTCTTCCAACAGTGTCTTATTTTGGTGACTTAGAAATGATCTAGGAAAAACATTTAAGCAGGCATTTAATCAAAACTTAAAAGCTCAAACTAAACATTTTTTTGGTGTTAGCAGAAACTGCAATGAAAAATATAAAACTATTTCTTACACAAAAAGGAATTCAACATTTCCTTTATAAAAATCATTTCTGTCCTCTGGGAACAAACACTATCACCATCCTAATACAACAAGCAAATAACACCTCTGTCCTTTACAACACACAGTTTGTCTTTCCATTGAAATCTGTTACAATGAGTAACACACTGTATTCTACGCAAGTATTAACAAATCACTGGTAACACCACCAATAATGTCTGATGTCAGTCCTCTACTACAGTCAAAATACTTCACCTCTAAAATTTATCAGCAAAAGGACCTCACAACTTGTTATTGCTGCACAACAACATGTTATTGCTGTTCTGTACAGCAGACAATACATAACATCTCATCTCTATAATGACACGCTTTCCCTCTGTCCTGTACAACCCAAAACAAGTGTTGTGTTTATTGTAATGTGACTCCTGCAGGTTTATCTCAGAACAGTTCTGTGATAGAAGGACCTTTAGGCAGGCTGCATGCTGTGGGGAATTTATACACTGTGTACCTGGAGAACCAGACTGGACTGTGGGAGATCAATGTCACATCCTCAAGGCCCTGCAGCATCAAAGTCACAGGTGAGCTCTCTCAGTCTCTCATTAATGCTAGCATTAATGGAGTTTGTGGTTTTGTATGATCGTGAATGCAGTTTTACATCTTTTGAATTAAGGATATGATGTTGTGTATAATACAACTTGCATTATTTGTAGAAGTTGATAATGTTGAAGATGACTTTTCAAGGTAAGAGTGCTGGGTCTTGTTTTCATGGCATCACTACACATTTCTGTGTAGTAATTATTTTCTTTGGCTTCTTGGTTTACTTCTTAAGAATTCTCTTTTTTTAGGATTACAGACTGTTTGTCATGATCGCTACTCCTCCTCTTAAGGGCGCTCCAGCCCTTCCTCGTTCTGTCCCATTACCCACACCTGTTCCTTATTTCAGCCCTCTTCAGTTCCACCTTAAAAGCCAGACGCAGACGTCACTCGAGGCTCTTCATTGAATCCCGTTTCGTGAGAGCCCGGGTCCTGCTGCGTCTGGCTCCGTTATGGTTTTAACTTTCTGTTGCTGATCCCCCCCGCCGGCTCCAACCCGGTTCCCGTTCTTTTTCCCCCGGATGGATCCCCTGGCCATGGACTATAGCTTCTGTCTTGGATTACCCGTTTGGACTTCTACATGGATTGTTCGCCCCGGAATCACTACCCCTGGACACCTGCACCCCTTGGACACGCCTCCGTCTCCATACCCTCTCCTGCATGACTTTTTCCCCAGTGTTTCCTCACTCCGTTCGGGATCGTGTCATCTGCATAGGGCCTGGAAAGAACTGTTCGTGACACTGTTTACAGAGATGATTTTGTGTTGTGAAGTTCTTCAAAATTAGAACTAGGTAAGGTGTGTATGGTAGCACAGTGGTTAGCATTGCTGCCTTACAGCTACAGGGCCCCTTGGTTCCATTTCTGGGTGTCATGACTAGTGCTGCCCCCGGACATGTAGGTGCTACAGACCCAATAGCTAGGCTTCCGGCACACACCACAGGCACAAGACAATGTGGCACCAAGCCAGCCCGAGGTGACACTGTCTACTCGAGCCTGGGGATGGAGTTGGGAAGCAAGGGCTGCAGGGTGTTGCTCTCATCAGATTTGGATAGTGGGATGGAGGACAGCCTGCTGGAGTTGGCCAGGGTGCAAATAAGCGGATTGACTGACTGGAGAGCAGGAAGGGGAGGTGCAGGATGGGAATGAGCCACCAAAGTCCAGAGCTGTGTTTCATCTAAAAGGCATTGCAGGGACAAGGAATCTGACCTCCCTGGCCGTCAGGAAACTCCCAATAGGGGACCACAGACCAGGCCAGTCTTGCACTGTCAGTCTGGTCTCCTGGAAGACAGTCCTCAGGGGAAGCACTGTCTGGAAAAAGACAGAACCAGATTTCCAGGCACCATCAGGACTGGGCAAGGAGACATCTGCTGAGCTTCTCTCTCAACCACTGGAATCCTCCAGGCAGCACAGCCACAGGCAGAGCTCCCGCCGGAGCCCTAGCGAACTGGAACTTTTAGACAGGCAGGGCATCTACATTAGGATGCTGTTTATAGATTACAGCTCAGCCTTCAACACAACTGTTACCTCCAAGCTGGTCCTGAAAATCTGGAATCTGGACTTCTGCAGTTCCACCTGCAACTGGATACTGGATGGGTAGACCACAGGTACAAGAATGTACACCAGGTGGATGCTGCACGTTGGTGGTGGATGAGAGTCCCTGTTACCTGTAAAGCGCTTTGAATGGAGTGTCCAGAAAAGCGCTATATAAGTGTAAGCAATTATTATTATTATTACTCCTTGTTCACCTATGATTGTACAGCCATTTACAACAGCAACCACATTATTAAGTTAGCTGATGACACCACAGTTATTGAGCTGATCACAACGTTGAGTCTGTATATAGGAGTAAGGTTGAAGTAAGACACAAGATTTGAAAAGGGTTAACTTAAGTCAGTTCTGCCTGAAGATTAGCCTTCTAAGCAACAGGAGTTTATGGCAGGAAAGGGAGAACTGATAAGGATTCCAGATGCCAGCTAGGAAAACCCCTGGGGACTTAATCCCTGACCATTTGGCCAAAAGGCTGTAAACTGGCAAAACACGTGACCTCCATAATAACGAATGACGTCCGAAGCAGCAAGGAAGGACTATATAAACCTAAAGTTTGTACCAGCACCTTGAACAATATTTCGGTTTTGTTGTTTCTTGTGGGAAACAAGACTTCGGCTTTATTGTCCTTGCATGCAATAAACTCATCTGTTTAACTTCATCTCGGGATCCAGAACCTTATTCTTTCTGTTACAACAAGGTGGAGCACCTAATAAGGATGAACAAGACAAAAGAACTCATTGTGAACTTCAGGAGACCCAGAATCTCGCCCCAATCAGTATTGAGGGCAAATGGTCAGCTGCTTCATATTCCTCGGACTGCAGATCTCCGCCAGCTTGGCTTAGTCTCACAACACAAAATATAAAACATGAAAGCTGTATTTAGCACATTTCTATTACAATAACCGCCAACAAATGAAGGGTTTTTGAAAGTTTTCAGATCCTGATAATTCGATTGAAGACTTTGCGTCTCATTTATTTGGGTTGATGACTGTGTCTGTTGACAGGTCAGAGTGTCATCGGTTTCCTGTATTCCTTTGTGCAGCTCTTTGAGGGACCTCACCCTGGCTTGACATTGATAGAGGGGCGCCCCCAAGTTGGTAAGATAGTTACCAGTTGTTTCAGGTGAAAATGGTTACAAAACAAGTGAAATGCTGATGGTTGCTTTGGTGAAAACTTGAAGTTGAACTTTATTGCCATATGTAACCGGTACTGGTACAATGGAATTCTTACTTACAGAAAGTCTCTCGATTGTAAAACAAGTGTAAAAAACAAGACAAAGTGCAAACAGTGCATCAAGACAATGTACAAACAAACAATAGACAATGTGCAAGTAAACATGTAGACAGTTTGAATGTAAACAATACAGACGTGTAAACAATGACTGGAGATGTGCAATAGATAAGAAATCATAAAGAGGTAGATGGTGATGGTGTAGGTGTGGTCCGAGGGGGATGGCTAAATGTGTTCGACAGTCTCACTGCTTGTGGATAGAAGCTATTGAAGAATCTAGTGGTAAGTGTCCATATGCTCTTATATCTCTTGCCTGAGGGCAGTGGGGTGAAGAGCTCATGCCCGGGGTGGTGACTGTCCTCTGTGATGGCCAGAATTCTACCACGGCAGCGGTCCTCATAGAGCTGTTTAATCTCGGTGAGACCGCAGCCGATGATCTTCTGGGCCATATTGACCATTCCCTGCAGTGCCTTTCTTTCTCGCGAAGAGGTGTTGCCATACCACACGGTGATCCCGTTGGTGAGGACGCTCTCGATGGTGCAGCGGTAGAAGTTCACCAACACATGTATTGGCATCCCCCATCGCTTGAGGCACCTCAAGAAATAAAGGCGCTGCTGAGCCTTCTTCATGATAGAGTCAGTGTTCACAGTCCAGGTTAGATCTTTAGAGATGTGAATTCCCAAAAACCTAAAGCTGGTGACTGTTTCCACATCCGTTCCATCAATACTGAGTGGGCTGTGAGTGTATGGCCTGTGTCTCCGAAAGTCCACTATTAGCTCTTTCGTTTTCTTTATGTTCAATGGAAGTTTGGAAGGTGTTCTATTAAGTTTCTTTTTTTTGTATTGACACAAAGTTTACCTGTGTCACTCTCTCTTTCATCTTCATTTCTAAAAATATTTTGATATTTTTCCTACGTTAGCAGAACATAACAGTTTCTTAGATAGACATGACAGAGCACTTACATCTCCAACTTAAAACTGCTGCTTTTCAGGATTTAGGGCTTCATTCACTCAACTGCAGTAGTATTAGTAGTATAAACTGCATGTATTAAATTCAATTTGGTTAAATTTAGCAACACAGTATACCAATCTTACCAAGTAGAAGATGGAGTTTAGCATGAACAGAAAAACATTATATTTATTATGATATGTAAATAATTCAAATACATTGATATTTTTAAATTATGATTTCTGGAAATGTGTGCAATATCTGGATGTCATTATCCTCATTGTCACCTATAATCTAGCTCTCAGCCTTTCTCATTTTTTTTTTCCACAGGCAAGAATGCCACTCTGTTAGTGTCAGTAACGGGCTCTGAGTCTCTGAGAGTGGCAGAGGTCTCTCTGGTGTCGGCTTCTGGTTCAAGAGTTCAGAGGGGCAGTGTTACTCCACTGGACAGGAATGACAGGAGAGAATATCTGGTGTCAGTACCCAGTGTACCTGCAGGGCAGTTCAGTGTCTTACTGATTGGGGTGGACAATACTTCATCCACACCCTTCCAGAGGCAGGCCAACACTCAATTCACATCCACCAGCATTGAGGTCAAGGCAAGTAAACACTCTTACCAGCAGTTTGATGGGTAAGGTTGGGCAAACAAATGTTGAACTGAAATTTGTCTATTTACAATTAATTTAAACAGGACAGCTACAGATACTGTCTTTTATTTTCATTCTTTATATGTTTTTTTTTTCCTGTGACCTTATAAGGTTAAAATTAAGAGAAAAGAAGTCTGATGTCCTTAGCATGCAATAAACATATCCTAAGCAGTTGAGAGTAACTATAGTGCTGGCATGATTGTGTTACTTTGTGGGTCGATTCACTGGTGAAATAACGTAGACTGTTTACCTCACAGGCTCAGGCCAACACAACTCTGGAGCCTGGGAAAGACTTCATCATCCCCTTCACTGTAGCGACCAATGGGATGAGAGAAACATACACCATCAATGCACGAGATGACAAGGGATTCGTCAAAGCATTCACAGACAAGTGAGTACAACAAAAAAAAAACTAATAGAGGAAGAGAAAAAAACAAATAAGAAGTCATAGTACTTTCCTTCTGACATATATAGTTTAAAATAAATGACGCAATAGATGTGTCAGTAATATCGCCCCAGCCCCCGGAGCACTGGATTATTGTTAATAAAAGTCTTGGTACTTAATAGAGTTTAATTTAGTTTTGATTCTTTTCCAAACTTTGCATATTAGAGGGAGCCTATTTCCTCTGTCAGTTGGGTCATGTATGACAATTTTTATGTCAGCAGCTCCACTATAAAGTAATTCTGGAAGACAAAAATGAGAAATTGCCTCACCAGTTGAATTAAGGGGAAACCTTTGGGAGACCAGAAAGTCCAATTGCATAGATAAATTTAACAGGGACTATTTGTGGAGGATTTTCTTGTCCACAGGGAAATGTGACACTTTACTGTATTGTAAGCACTACTGCGGTAAACTGGATTTCCTTGTTTGACTTCAGTACCAGCACATACCTTGTCCGGCTTAGCTTTTGTGATCTGAAAGGGTACAATAATGCTATTCTGTGTTGCAAAAACGGAGATGTTGATACATAATGAAATAAAAGCCAAGTAGTTTTTGTGATTACAAGCTACGGAGCAGAGCTGGTTCTTATTAAACATGTCTTTATTACTCCAATGTAAAAAAATGAAAGGACTATTAATAAGTTTGTGACAATAGAAAATAAGTGAAACCATTTCTGTGATTTAATTAAACTTTTTTATTAACCATTAAATATAAATTCCATCCATATAAGTCAAAATTTAGCTACAGTACTACATAATTACATCTTAATGTCATGATGCTAGTGTCTGGGGGTTACACAAAAAATAAAAAACTACACAAAGTAAACAAAATTTGACGTTTTTTTAACCAGATGAACACATTTCACATGGTAGAATAGGAATATATGAACGGTTACAAACAGCAGGAGGCCATTTGAGCCATGTTTTCCATTGGATAGTTAGTATTCAGGGTTATAAACATCTTAACAAAAAGAACCATGTTCAATCACCAGGGTTTGACAAAAGTCAGGATTTTCACTTTCACAAATGCTCACGAAGAGCTGTATCTGGTTACATAACTACAATAACATATCTTCAACTCTTGACCTGCTCTGGGGCAGCTGAACGTATCCTGGAAAAAACAGGAAAAGCTCTTGTAAAACATTACTAAGATAAACTGAACCCGGCTACATTATGAGTTGAAAACTACAACAAAATTGAAGCGTCATACACTTTATGAATGGCAGCACCCAGAGGCATTTGCATTGAAAAGACCTTTTTTTTTTAATATTGTAGCTAGTCAACAAATTAAAGAAAACTAAAGAAGAAGAAAAAACTTTATTTTACAGTTTGCATATTAGCAAATTACCGTTTTTGTCTTGGCTAGAGATTAATGTGTAAGAGGTAAGTTACTCTTTTAAAATGTGAGTTGGTCGAACACAGTGGGCGCGCTGCATTTCAGCTGTGTGATGCCATTAAAGTGAGACTGTAACGTTTGTGCACATTTCACAGCCTGTAATGGCCATAAGAAAAGAATGGTCTTTAATTACATGTGATTTGTTTAGGTGGCTGGGTGTTTACCTTACCAGGAAAATGTTATCATAGCGCTAATATTTTTTTCAGCTCATGGAGTCATTCTGTCTTATTTTGTTCAGAAAAGCATGTGAGGAGTGAAGGTGCAGGGCTCTCATTTTGTAAGCATGATACTAGAACGATGTCGTCAGCACTTAGACAAGTATTACACATTGCTAGTTTTTGACTGAACTATTATGATATCAAAAGGGCTAGTTATTAATAATATTATACCAGTGAGTTAAAGAATGAATATATTACTTGATATATATTTTTAAGTTACTCATGCAATAATTCCCCTATAGTTATTGCAAATTCAATATTGGTATGAGCGTCTGCTGAAAACATTTATAATAATATTGCTTTGAAAAAAAAAGTTACTTTGAAAAAATAACATTACAAAAATACTTATATAAAAATTATTATTGACAGTGCCAAAACAGATTTTCTTATTATGCCAGACTCACTGAATGTCTCTGCATAAGATTGTTATTAATCCTTTATTGCACAATTATTTCTTGTATTTGTATTATTCTAATTCTGTTTCAGTTGACTGAAAGTAAGAGTAATTATAGTCAAACTTATTCAACTAAAGTAGAAGTGGATGACTAGAAAGTGGCTATGACTAATAGACATTTTAGTCGACTTGACTAAGATTATGACTAAATCAGGTGACTGAATTAACACTGCTGGAGTCCCACAGAAAGACTCCTTTTCCTTCTTGAGATGAGGCTGAGAAAATGGCCACCACACAGTGGAGTACAGTGAAATAGCCACATTGCTTGTTCTTAGTTAAGTCTTTGTTCTTTGTTGGCAAGGTTAGTTAGCAAAACAATGTGTCTGAATGTCACAGTCCAATAACAACAGCATACACTGCATAACAGTCACTAAACTAACAGTAAATAGTTTAAAATTCAATGTAATCAGTGCACCACTGTACAACAAAAGACACACCACTAACTGAAATGCTGTAACGCATCCGATTCCGGAAGGTAAACCAATATCTTACACCAGCTAGTTACAATGCAAAATTACACATGATAATGTAAAATGATCATAATCAAAAACATTCATCCACATCAAAGAACTGATTAACCTAACAAAATACTGTAAATTAACATCCTTAACTAGCTACCTCAGTCTCCAGACCTCAATTCAATTTCTTATAACTATTTATTGTTCAAAGTCAAGGCGGCAAACCACAGATGGAAAACAAAGTGCCTGAAGGACCTAGAGCTTATCTGTCTTGATAAATGGTCCAAAAAAACTGTGAAGACCAGAACCTCATAGTAGAGTGCAGGTAGCATCTTGTCACTGCAAGTCTGATTCTTCTCCCTCTTGATTGTGTAATGCTCACCAAAAATCCTGACAGAAAATTAGGCCTTGTAGGGAATGTCTTAAATTTATATTCCATTGCAAGTCGTCGTGATTTCACTGTGCTTGGATACTGTGTTCAGTTCCTTTAGTTTTATCTGAAGATAAATAGAGCAGCCAGAAAAATAGTTGAATATCTGTCATCTATACAGGTGTGGCTGCGTGGCTTTTGCCCCCCTCACCTCCTACAGTGCTTAGAGGCCAGCCAGGGGACCACCATTCATCAATGTTTCGCCCCCTTACCGCGGTACATCTCCTAGTGGTGGGGCAGTGAAAGGGATGTCTCCCTGTCACCCCCTGAAGCTGCCCTCTCCCTAATTAGTTTTTTTTTCTTGCCCCCAGATCCTATCTCTTCTCCTCAGCCATAGCTAGAAGCTTCCTTTTTCCACCTCCTCCGCTAAGTGCTTTACTGCCACTCCCACATCCCTGAGGAGGTGTAACATTGATGTACTTATAAAGCTTCAGCATGCCACTTCCACTGGGCAGGTCTCCAGTGTGGTCTCCAGCCACCTTCTCTGCATTCTGCTGTGAGCTCAGAGTACCTCAGCCTCTTCCTCTCATATGCCGCGTCCATTACCCTCCTCTCACAGGACTGTCAATTCTACAAGGAGTACAGTCTTGGTCTCTTCTGTCCACACCACTATATCAGGGCACAGTGCCGTGCTGCAGATTTGCATTCTTGCAGCCTGTCAGAATATGCTACAGGTTTCTATTGGGGGTGCCACAAAGATGGCAGGACTCCTCCACCCTGTACCATGGGTGAGGTTTCTAGGAGCAAGGCAGGATGTCATAGGTCGCCCTGATCAGATAACTGAGGAGTGTTTACTGAGACCTTCCACATGTCCTCCAGATGATTTTCCTGTTCACCACAGTCTCACACAGCACAGCTTCCCTGTTGGCCTTGTGAAACTGCTTTCCTCTCCATCTTTGTGACCTCCATGACCACCATCTCTTTCTAATCGTTCTTGTTGGCTTTGGACCACAGGCGAAGTCTGTCTCCATCCTAGTCCTGCTTGACCTGTTTGGATTGATCCAACCACCTCCCCGTGTTGCAGCCTGTTCACTGCCTTCTGCATTTCATCTTGTGCCCTCCAACTTCTTCCAGTATGCACCTGGACATTGACACCTCTGAGTGTCTGGTTGCTGGACTCTCTCAGTTCCATGATTAGCATGCTCTTCTCCTGCTTATAGCCTACACTTATGGATTTTATAGGAAGCTAGAGAGAGTTCCTCCCGCCTGGGCAATGGCCAAACTCTGAGAGACATTGTGGGAGGTTTAGCCACTTTCAATTGTAAATGTTGGCTTTTATGTCTATTTTTTGTATTGTTGAGGTCATCTCACAGATCTTCACATTATCCTTTGGTACAGTATAAATTAGTAGCACCATACCTTGTACTTTCCAGTAATCTGACGTCTCTGCTGCATTAATATCTATACAATAGTACACCATATAATAGTATTAATATTTATTATCTGCCAAGACTTGGGTGGGTTGCTCTGCAATCAGGGGGATGCGCTCTCCGCCTACCGAAATGGAGATCTCGTCATTCCTTATCCCCTTCCTGATTGACAGGCATCTGGACTTACTCGGCTTAAACTTCACTCATGCCCAAGTGATCAGCTCATCCATTCTCCTCAACAATCTGGCTGTGCATGCTGCTGTCCTCAACAAGCTCATGAGGTCTTCCATGCAGGCTGTAGTGGTAACCTCTGCCCTGATGTTAGCCTTATGCCACCCAATGATCTCAAAGGCCACCACGAACAGTATTGGAGAGATGGAACATCCCACTGTTCTTCAAACTTCCAGTTGCTGCCAGCCTGTTGTATAATCCTGTAGCGCAAAGCACATTTATAAGTTCCCTAAAGTAGTTGATTACCATTCCTTTAACACATTCTGGGATGTAAAACAGGTCCAGGGCAAATGCATTTAAATGCATGTACATTTCAATTACACATGATGTGCTCTGTTCTTATTGAGGATTATAATATGTTGTTAGAGATCAAAAGGAAACACATTTCCTTCTTTTGTGCCCTGAGTTGTTTTCTACTTTGAAGAGTTTTATTTCCCCTCTGTTTTCTCTGTATTACTCATCTTTGTGACATAGTACAAAAGCTGTTTAACATTTGGTTCTGACTGCAACTCACACCTCCGAGAGCCCTTTTATTACTGAAAGGATAATATGGTGCTGTAGCTGGCTATCATTAACCCATCTATTAATTCATCTATTATTAGCAGGAGGTCAGCTAAGAATTTAGAAATGTTATGAAGCTTTGAATCAAAAACTGTACAATACCATACATTTCCATCTGTTTTTACAATTCATGCGATCCACTACACCACTCATTAATTTTAAAAGTTTTTAGTAAACCTTTTGACCGTGGGTCTTTGATAATGTCATACTCAATGACAATGTGTGTGCTCCAGGTTCCCTGGTAACATTTTTATTCATAGGAAATCTTTTACCTCATTTTTGACTGGTGGATAAACTTTCTGCTGTATTTGTGTCATACACACCGTATCTCACTCTTTTTAGTACCCTCAGTATCATTACTTATACCATGTTAACATGTTTGTTTAGCCTTTCTTCTTTCTGGATGCTTCACTTAATAATTGACCTTCCTAATTCTCTGAATCCCTTAATAAGGCCCTAGCAATTTAGGAACAGACATTCCACTGTAGGAACAAGAAAGAGTACCCCATCTCCTGGTTTAGTGATCTGGTCTGTTACTTGTACCTGTCTTAGTTGCTCTCTGACAATAAGTAATTTTCTATATTGTTGTCTTCCAGTCTAAACCTGACCAATGGGGGCAGTGCTGAGGGCTCAGTGACACTCGTAGCACCAAATGGCACAGAATCTGGAACAGACGTGTCACTCACCGTTGAGGTGGCGTCTTCATCCACTGGCGATTTTAACTACGTTGTTCTGCGTATCACTGTTGCCAGTAAGGTAAGCCTAAAATATGGAATATATAAGGCTTGTCTGGTCTTAAAATTCAACAGAAAGACTATTGCTGTGCTGCACCCAAAACAAAGTGTGCCATCTGCAGATAGTTTTGCTGTCTGAAAGAGTTAGTGTTTAATTGTACTACTGAATATCAGCATGATTCAGGACCATTGATTAGGCATTTTCCATAATGTCCATAATGAAGGACAGTAGATATACAGTAATATTGTGACAACATACACAATCACACAACTCATTTTCAAAATGAGTGAGATTTGTATCGTGTTAGGTCTTGCAAAGATAATTAAGTGTTTTTTCACCTTTGGCCATTCAGGTGACAGATGTCAGCCCACCAGTTTGCAACATAACTTGGGTGACAGCAAACTGTACAGAGGACTGCAGCCTGAAAAACTGGGAACTCTCAGCCAACCTGAGTGACGGGAGAGGGTCAGGAATCCAGAGTGTTTACTCCCGCCTGGGCAATGGCTCACTCAGTATCACACGATCACTGGACACAGAGGGCATCAACGTCACTGTGGCCACCTACAGTGCCACCTGCTGCTCCCCAGATGTAGAAATTGTTGCAGTAGATGCTGTGGGCAATGTGGGTACCTGCAGACACTCCATCAGGACCTCAGAAATATCAACTACTCCTCCCTCCTCCCCCACCACTACTAACACCACTATCTCTGTCTCAAGTTCTACTCTGTCTCTCTCTTCCACAACTGGGGGCTTCTCCTTCACTCTCAAACTGTGCTTCATGCTCTTCCTCACCATCACACTGTCACCTTGAGCTTTTAGCTCATGAACAGATAAAAAGCAGCGAGTATGTTACATACATGACAGTACACTACGTACATTTTAATTTCTTTAAAGAAAAAGACATTCAAAAATAGATGTAAACAAAGAACATTACATAAAAGCATAAGCATGTCATCTTAAAATCAAAGTAAAAAATAAAAAGATTGAAGCATCAGCAATCTGTGCTATTCTGCTGTGCCTCTGTTCCTTTTAAAGTGCTTTTGTGTTTGGAGAACTGGACAAACTAGACAGCTCTCTGTTTCTGTTTCAAGTAAACCTTTTGGATTATTTTTCTCTGATCTTTAAGAATAAAATATGTGGCTTACAAAAATAGTGGATATCGGAAATTGACCAAATGGATAAATCAATAAGTAAAATAAATAATCATAACTCCCAACTTGTAAATGACTTTGCCAAGAATATACCCTAAGGTTGGTATTGTTAAAGGCACATGCGTTTGTTTTCTGGCACAGCTATGGTGAAAAAGAGGGACACTGGGTTAAACATTTGTTTATTAATAACGACAGTACTCACACTAAACAAAACACAACATAAACATACAACACGTTACAATATTATCAAATTTTCAAATAAGGTACCCCTAATGTCCTAACTACACAGAAGTCCATACTGCTACAAAGTATATGACTCTTATATAACACCTACAAAGGCCAAAAAAAAAAAAGAAAAGCTGCCTTCTAAACTAAACAGAATACAACCTGCAGTTAAATGTCTCTCTACACACCTGGATGCTACAAAACGAATCTCCCTATCTCCCTATTCTAAAAATCTACCCACTAAGCAGGAGAGGCTGTTTTTAACAAAGGGATTCTTCACACAGGAAATCAATGTTCAACGTCTTTGTAACAACAACAGAACAGCAAGCTCTCTTAACAAGGTTCAAATATTTGACTCCAATCTGGTCTTTCTGGATGATCAGGACAAGGAGCTCTTGCCACCTGTCTTCCTCTCCTGTCTCGCACTGTCTCATCTTGTTTTTCTTTTTTCCTGTTTGTATCTGCTTGTTTTCATGCTGTGTTTCTGGACTCTTGATTGACAAGAATCATTTACCCAGAACTGACTATCTAAGGTAAACCAAGGTATACTTTACAATTGCTTTGATCACTGAATCTGGACCCCCTACATCTCAGCAAACATCCCTTTGTTTCGAAGGTGGAAACGTTGACACTAGCCAGGTGTTGCCCTAGATTCTTAAACACACTTCAGGACAATATTTTAAAGCTGAACTAATTGGAAGGATGTCTGAGTGCTCTTTTGGTTCTTTTGAAATTGTGTTCTACATATATAGCACATAAGGGTTACTGTATATAACACATAAACATTTCAGTGGGCTGTAAATAAAAGCAACCGAAAGACAAACAAAATATTTTCCAATACTTGGTGAGTATTGATATATGAGAATTGGAAGACTATATTGAAGTTTACAAAGCTTTATCTATGCACAGCTTCAGCCTTTTAAAAGACTCTCAGACTTTACCAGATGCACTGCCTTGAAAAAGTATTCAGATCCTTCCTATGATGTCCTATTTTGAAAAGTTAATAAAATGGTGCATATAACATTTTTAAACAGTTTATTCAAACTGAAAAGCTATAATGGCAATTTCTAGCTGGCCTAGAGATTCTTTTATTGATAATAAGTTTAATTTTCCATTAGAACTCAAAGGGACATTATATAGACAGATTTAAAGCAAAGCAAAGATTTAAGATGATGTTATGAAACCAAATTCCCACCTCACTTGATTCCCTGTCCCTCTTAGAGAAACACTGTAAGAAAACCCCTAATAATCAATTCATACACCTTGTTTTCTTGTCTGGCAACATATTTGCCCTTTTTTAAATTTTAAGGGTGAACCTTTTAGAGGAACACTCACTGTCTGATGAATCACAACTAGATCTAGAGGTAAATTAATTATTGTATATGTTCAGCAGGAGTCTGCCCTAATGTTTCTTTATCTTTTCTCTTAATTATCTTCTTTCACAATGCAAAATATTCCTCGAAAACAGTATTGGCATGAAACTTTTAACGTGCTTGAACCAAGATTGTTAACTCTGCCCTACTGGTTGCACATACTTTAGAGCCAGCATTATACTCACAACTCTGCTCAGGATTGTAGAGCTAAGTAATATGGGACTTCAGGAGACTGCATTCTTCAATCCCCAATTTTCCCCAGGTTGGGGAAGGGGTTGTATCTATATTCAGTGTGAAAAGGACTCACTATGAGACATTGCATCAGAAACATTGCAGTTACTGTGTAAAACCGAAGGAGCATTGATAAAAATATCCCCAGTTAATATGAGAGAATTTCTCATTTTAAGGGTCTATTTTCCCAAACTGAAAAAAAGAGATGAGATCAGATATACAGAATCTCTGCGTTATCTTATGTTCACAAAACAAAAGTATGGGTGAAACAGCCTATAGCTGGGAACTAACTCACAGTTACTCACAAATGTTCAGAGGCTTAAATTTAACATGACATAAACTGATGGTTAAAAACAGAACAGGTACATTACAAGATTGTCACCTTACATGTTCATTCATGGACTTACATTCCCAGAAGTCTCCTTGAATTCTACAATGTTATAAAGAACATATATCATTCAATAGACTATGTTCAATGAGCAACAATATTATTATTGCTCATTTACTGAGCAATTTATTCAGTCAGCTCTTCGTCCCTAAAATTCCTGTAATGAGTTATTCCTTAATGACATATGCTGTAAGGAGAGAGTAGTGGAGTGCACAGGTTCAGTTACTGCGATGATTTTTGCATGACTTTTCTAAATAAATTCACACCAGTAGTACACATTCTGTCTGTTTTGGACATGTTTAAAATGTGGGATAACCAATAACAATTCTGCTGTGATTACCTACAACTACATGAGTGTGTGTTAGAACTCGGTATTGCACCTGTGCGTTTGAAGACACACTGTGGCAAGTACAACAGTACAATGGGTGCAATTCATTCCACATTAAGATTCCAGCATACTGACCATTTTTCACATTACAGATCATGAACAGAAAACCTGAGAATTGAATCACGGTAGGCACGTCTCAGAAAACAATAGTAAGCTCTACAATTTTCCAAAATTCCTGACAGCCAGCCCTCAGTCTGTCAGAGTTGTAACATCCCCAGATTGTAACAATAGAGATGGCCCGTGGAGAGAGCTTCTTCCAACGGACAGACAGAGAAGGCAAATGATTGTTTTTTTCAGTTGAAACGGTCGTAACAGTGTGGAGGCAGTGTTAATATCAGGCCATGAGCTCATTGTCCTGTCCTGTTTCAAGACCACAGACAACAGCAATGACAAGCAGGTGTGAGTCAGGACTTGATGCAGTTGGAAGAGTCTGTCATGGGGATTACTGGTGCATCCCAGAATGGAACCAGAGATTTCTGGACCTAATGACACATATGTTACTGGAGCCAGACAATGCACTACAGGATGAATGCTGTACTCTTGGCTTATGAAGCAGCCCTTACGGGATCCAGTGATCTCTGCACTACAGGACTCAGCTGGCACCCTGGGTTTGGCTCTTACTTGTTGATCTGGTATAGAACATCCATGTTTGTTATAATGGCAGTAAAACCAAATGACTCTTACTTCTGTTCCTCTGGTCTGGAGCAGTAGGTGCTGGAAGAAATGAACATTTCTAAACCTGAGAGAAGAACATGTAGGCATATTTTTATTTTAAAAAATAATAAAGCTCAAAAAACGTGACAATGGGAAATGACCTTTTAATCCCCCAAACACATGACTAAGATATACATTGTTAATACAGTGAACCTGCTTGCTTAACTGCTGAAAGCCTGCAGGCAGTGAAATGGGCCACTATGCACTAAGATTGTGAACTGTCTTGGGGGAATCATTCAGACCACGATGAGAAATACTGGAATAAGGTATTGACATGCTTTAAGGCACTGGTAAGTATGAAAGAAACATCTTTTCAATTTTCTCTAAGGTTTTCTCTGAGGTGGGAGAAACGGGATGTTTTTTTAACCATAAAATCAGTTTATTATTTCACATGGTCTTATTTGATTACTGCTTAGGTAGTGGGATATGGTGTCTTTTATAAGGTTGAGCCTGAATGCTAATGACCTTTTTCAATTACTGTAATACAAGAGCTGTTTTTTCATATGTATTTCACTTATAGTTCACTGCAGTACTGAAAAGTAATTAAGTAAAAGAAAACTAAAAGTAAAAAGAAATTAAAAAAATATCCAGGAGCTTGTACAATGTAACATTATTCCTACAGAAACTCTATTTACTTTACTTGCCACAGTGTTTACTTACCACAGTGCTTCTTATTTACAATTTGGATTGCTCTGAGCTGCAGACAAGAGTTTCTTTCCTGAATCACCCAAATTATTGTCACTTAGATCCAGCTCTCTCAAACGTGAGTGTAGTGATCGAACAGCAGTGGCCAGATCTCCACAGCATCTCTCAGTTAGCCCACATTCTGCCAGCCTGCAAATGAACAGCAGTGCAGTTCAAGATCTGTGGAGCTCATCCACATCTTTTTAAATCCATTCTATAACACCAAACCAATTACTGAAATTGTGAGAGACATGCTTTCTCAAAATGTTAAATGAATACCATTCTAATTTTGTCAGCATGATTGTAATCAAACAAATATTTTTTGTGATTGACACCCGAAGAAGGCTCCACAGCCAAAACGTCGTTTCCTTTCCTATCTTTTCAGCATGGAATAAACATTTACTTGTTCCTTTGCATGCTAAGGCAGCTACCTACTTAAACTACAAATAATTATTAGCTTTATAACAGATCCAGTATAGTCATACCTAATTAACAAGAATAACATCATATAGCCTCCTTTGTACTCTCATTGAAAACATGAGCAAATCAGGGGATTATCATTCTAAATATCCAATCTACATCACAAAACAGATTCCATGGCTTGGTGTGGCACGAAGAGCCTATCTGCCTATTCAGTTTATTCTTTCATTTGGTAAATCTCCCCAATTTTCCTTTTCTTCTGCTGGCTGGCCTCCAGCAGGGCCTCTGTGGAGAGGATCTCTTCCAGCTGTCTGTTCTCAGTGCCTCTCTTACTGAGCTAGATTCCCCACACGTGCCCAGCTGTCCTTCAGGTCTGTCCCTGCACTCTATGACTAGCAGGGACGCCCTGCAGAGCTGTGTTTGTCTGGCCTGTTCCAGGAGCCCACTATTGCTGTTCTGAGACTTCCTGAGCTTCTCGGTCATTTCTTTTAGATGTGTCCGCAGCACGTATTCGCTTTCTGCCAAGCTAAACTGCAGCCAACTGACAACTACCCAGGACAACTACCCTGGACTGCAGGCTCTTCCTCTGCTGATTGTCAGCCTGTAGGGCCTCATTCTCCTTCCTTAGCTGCTTGATCTATTTTTGGTGCAATCTTGACAAATCTTTACAACTCAGCTTTTTCTTCTAGCTGGCTTTCTATCAGGTGGATGACATCTGAAGAATTCTCCATAATCTAAATAGGCTGCTCCCAGTCTCTGAGTCTCTGCTGGGTCTCAGTCATGTAGACGTCTTCAGCTGGGCTTCTGGATACTTTTTCATTTGACTTTCTTTCCCTCTAGGAATTCTTGAGATGGTCTGAGCTTGTCCCACACAAGATCAGAGCACACTGAAGTTGCATTGAGTTTCTACTGCACTTCTTTGGGACCAACTGCCAACAGCCACTGCCCTGCCATGGACTTACAACTCTTCTTCTTCTCTGGGGGCTGGGACCTTTGATACCCCCCAGCCTCTCCTGATGCTTCAGTTCCAGCACATTTTTTCCATCCTCCCCCTGCAGGAGGATCTATGGGCAGGTTTTGCAGTAGACTCTAGCCTTCGTCCTTGAGACAGAATGAATGTAGTGGGGTCCCCTCAAGTGCAAGCTGCCTTTGTTCCTCCTCTCTACACCTCTATGTGCAATGAGTCCAGGCCACAGCTGTCATGACATCACAATTGTCATGACATAAGACTGATTTTACATACAACAGTGTGAAAACCAAAGCTCCTAAAGTAACAACCAAGCCAGGTAGTGACCTATACTAGGAACAAGGTTTATTCCATGCTGAAAAGAGAAGAAAAGAAACACAACATTTCGGCTGTGGAGCCTTCTTCAGGCATGTGAGATGATAGAGTGTATTATCCTTCTCTGCTGTGAGGAACTGGCAAACTTTGGAGTTGAGGGATCTGATGAGGTTAGTTATGAAAGGAAGATGTTGTGGAGCTGTTAGCCATAAAGATTCCTTAGCTTCTTTGATACTGTTGTCAGAAAGGGTAATCTGCTGTTTGAGGAAGAGAGTGGTAGAAAGCATTAGTTTCCTCGAAAATAGTTGTAGAAGTCTGTGAGTGTTACTCTGGGTGGTGTCAGAGTTGTAGAAACCAAGAGATTTGAACCTGAGGTGTCTGTTCGCCAAGCAAAGCTTTATTGTAGGCATACAAGGAACCACAATAAGGACTATTGTTATAGTAATTCAAAGGAGATATGACTCTACACAGTTTATATACACTTTTTCTATACCCTCCCTCCTGTCTTTGAGGTACTTTCTCAAGAAACTCAAGGACTCAGAGAGCAATTAAATACATTCCTTCCTTATCAGGGAGTTTGGTACAGAAGATGGGAGTTTAATACGGAGAGGGGGAAGCATCTGCACTAAAGCAAGTGTGAAGGTTAGAGTTTAGCATGTGAATTCAGCAGGAGTTCACATCTCCTACCACTATATGGGTACAGAGTAACATACAGATCCTGCTAGCAGACTCCATCAGAGTAAAAGGAAAAGGTGTTAAATTTCAGACTAAATCTTTTAGGAATTATATTATAACGACAACCGACATCTGTAAAGGAATAGGAGGTAGTTAGAAAGCCTAGTCTTGGAACAGTTTGATGTGAAGAGAAGGAATGCTGGTTTGTTGAGAGAGGGGGGCAAGTAGTCCAGGGAGGAGGAGAAGAATGACAAAGAGATCTAGAAAAAGATTTAGCAGACGGCGTAGTGGGTCACAGCAGAAATAGGCTGAAGTAGTTCAGGTGGGGAGCTGCATCAGCATGCGTAGGCTGCAAAGGAACAAGTGAAGGCTTATTCCATGCCGAAAAGAGAAGAAAAGAAACACAACATTTCATCTGTGGAGCCTTCTTCGGGCGTGTGATGCAACACAGGTACAGAGATGCAGCTGTACAGTCAGACAGCCAGAGGTCTTTGAGAATGAAAGAACAGTACTTGATACAAACAGAGCATATGAAATTGTTTTTCAACAATCCATGTTTGGACTTCATTAGGACTTTCATGAAAAGATTAATACTCAAATTGCAAGTAGTAGAACTATGGCTACTCACTATACTCAAACGCAGGAAGTATAACTCCTTTACACACAAAACAATGCTGAGAATATTCTTGACAATACTGTCTTGATCCTGAATATGAAGTAGCAGAAGAGTCTTGCCTTGTTTTCCTTATAAAGAGTGTTTTTTCCCCACAGAAATAACTCGGAAATAACTTACCACAATATTTCTAATTTACAATTTGTATTCGTCAGAGATTCAGACAAGAGCTTCCCTCCCGAATCATGAAGAATATTATCACTCAGCCAGAGGAGCCTCAAGCTCGAATGTTGTGATTGAAGAGAACAGGCTAGATCTTCACAACATCTCTCTGTTAATCCAGTTTATCATCCTGCAATCAAAAATTAGCACTATATATGTATTAATGTACTCTGCTACATCATCATACTTCATGTTAGGTTGACAAAATCAGAAGATGATCTCAAAATGTATGCTGTGGGAATACAACACTAGTATCATTTATTTCATTTTAAAGGCTGCAAAGACAGTGGCTTGTCCTACCTAAACAGTCTGACTAAACTCTCTGTTGTATTCAGGTTGTACAGTAGTGTTGTATACAGGCTGGCCAGGTATGAGGAAGACACTTGGGGCTGTAGAAATATTTAATACAGGCTGGCTGGATGAGAGAGACACTGGGAGCTGTAGGAGTGTTTAAGCCCAGGCATCTCTCATTTGCAACTCAGTATCATGTATACTGTTCAAAGACAGGGAAGAGTGAATGTTTGAACAGAGGGAAGGGTAGTTTGTGTACAACATAGAGAGGAGTGTTCCTGTTCAGAGGGAGAGGTGTTCTGATAGCCTAGGAAGGGGGAGTCTATAACTACAACATTTTTCATTTTACTGTCAGTATAACTTTGCAATTATCATGTACATGATCATTGATCATTTGCCAACCCTTTATTTTTCCAACTTCAATTTAACAGGTTGCATCCTACAATTATTGCAATTGATGTCTATTCTGTCATTACTTTCTCTTAGGTAAAACCTACCTCAGTTTTTCTAATTTACACTTAGGATCCCTCAGAGCAGCAGACACCACTTTCACTCCTGCATCACCCAGTGTGTTGTCACTTAGATCCAGGTCTCTCATACTGGAATATTGCGTCTGAAGAGCAGAAGCCAGATCTTCACAACATCTCTGTTAACCCACATTTTAGCATCCTAAAGAATAAAAGACAAGAGTACAGATCACATCCTTCTTTGTTACACTACATTAGCCAACAGCCATGTCACCCTGCAGCTCACAACTGGGAGACAACCTGGGAAAAACGAAGGTTGCTGCTGGAAGAGGTGTTAGTATGGCCAGTAGGGGGTGCTCACCCTGCAGTCTTTGTGGTTCCTAATGCCCCAGTATAATGATGAGGACACTGTACTGTAAAAAGGTGCCATCCTTTGGATGAGGTGTAAAACTGAGGACCTGACTCCCTCTGGTCATTAAAAATCCAAGGGTGTTTCCCAAAACGAGTAGGGTTGTAACCCTGGTGTCCAGGACAGATTTCCCATTGCCATTGGGCTTCCTAATCTCCATCTGAACTGGCTTCATCACTCTGCTCTCCTCCCCACTGATAGCTGGTGTGTGGGGAGCGTTCTGGTGCACTATGGCTGGCATGGCATCATCCAGGTGGGGCTTCACATTGGTGGTGGTGGAAGGGATCCCCTTTACCTGTAAAGCGCTTTGACTGGAGTGTCCAGAAAAATGCTAGAAAAGTGTAAGCAATTATTATTATTACACTAAAAATAATTTTAAACAGTTCCGAAAACAATTTTAGTTACTCCACACCTGCGAACATCCACTTACATTTTTGATGCTATTCTTACAAAATGGGAGTGAAACTACCCTGTTGAAGAGTGTTAGGTAAAATTTGTAGTACATGTGAAGTGGGACATGTGTTCTTTATATACTTTGGCAATGCTCTGGTAACAGAGTAATTAATCAGTCAGGCACAGTCAAGACAAAAATTTACTAACAACAATCAAGGCACAACATACAGTATGCAAATATTTTTATATTGGCTCTGAGTTTCAGAGGCCAATGTCTTTCAGACCCACAAAATCCAATATTCTAGCCCTCCAAAACTCTACCAATACTGTAACGGGCCAAAAAGATAAATAAAAACCTGCAACCTAATAACTGAATTAGAAACAGAATGAAAACGTCCTACAAAACAAATGCTCAAAAATGAGAGCCCCTGTTCTGTAGGGGAGAATGTTCCTCTTCTGAGGGTTCCACAATACAGGAAATCAGTATTTATAACTCCACCGCCCTCCTCTCTCTGCTGAACCAACTTGGCTGACAACAGAACCATGTGCCTGCCACACTTGTTGTCTGACCTTTGGGTCTTAAACTTTTTCCCGAAGCGCCGAGTTAGGGGTGGGCCCGAATATAATTCCTCTCCTGTATTCCATGAAATGGGGGAATTGTGAACTCAGCCTGCAGCCTTGGGATGGCACCTGCACTACCAGTGACCGCAGCAGGAGCAGAGGGGAGCTTTTCAGGGCTCAAGTTGATTAAAACACCTGAGGTCAAAAAGATAGGCAAATTAATTTATAGAACGTTTTTTATATATACTATATTAGTATTATATATACTTTCACAATTCTCAGCCTTACTGATTTCACATCCCTTGTTACCGAGTGCTCTTGTTTGATGAAGAAGGTAAATGTAGGATTAAAGAGAAGAAAATAGCAAAGAGGAGACAGGGGAGGTGGTGAGGAGAGAGAGAGATATTCAAAAAGAAGTTAAGGGAGGGATATGGAGACAAAAGAATGTTTTTGTTATATTGTTTCTTGTATCAATCATTCTCCTGCAATAATTCTAACGAGGTGATAAAATTAAAAAGCAGAAACTGTTCACTTCTCACCATTCACAATCATCGAATGATTAACTAATTCACCTCTTGTATATTTTTGGAGGCCTAAATTGTGCATCTTAAACCAACAAGCTGATTAAATTATCAATCTTTTCTTAACCCAGTCTGCCACAACTTGATACCAGTTTGGACGCACTAAAACACAGGAAGATTCATGAAGGCAGTGGGGGACCAAACTATCACTGAATGACTTCTTACCAAAGTGTTTTTAATTTACAGTTTGGATCCCTCAGAGCTGCAGACAGAAGTTTGACTCCTGAATCACCCACGTCATTGAAGCTCAGATCTAATTCTTCAAGACTGGAGTGTTGTGACTGAAGGACAGAGGCCAGGTCCTCACAACATCCGTCTGTTACACCACATCTTGGTAGCCTACAGAAACACATGGTCACAAACAAACATCTTCATTTTAAGATTTCACCAATATTTACTAACATATTTTTCTAAGTGTTGCACAACAGTACTACCTAGTGCAACATTTAGAAAACCAAATGACCATAAGATTTACACTTGTATTCTCTGCAGTACAGCAGCTGTTACCTAATTGGTTGGCTTTCCTAGTGCAATTGAGCATGATCATACTGGGTTAGACATCTATACATTGCACTGTCACCACCATAGTTACAAAGCACGTATTTTGCAATAGGAGGCAATACGTCTCCATTATCTTGTACAAAAGTATGTGTGATGAGATCATATTATTTATCTTCCTCTAAAAAGGTGCAGTGAATGCTTTTATGGAAGCCTCATTATTTGATAAAATATTGGTACAGATGTTTTTATCTTCCTAGGATAATAAGTAGCTTCCTATGAATATCTCCTTCCATCTCATTGGAAAAATATCATACAAAATCAAAAGATCACACCAGGAAAGAGAGCATATCATCCACATTTCTAAAGCCCTACTTTAGTAAGGCTTGTCAGGCTTTCGTAAATAAAGCAGGCTCCAGAACTAAAATTATATGATAACCTAGCAATCCCAAATAACAATAGGAATACATTATTTTTATCACAGAAATGTTTTTTTTCAAGGTAGAGGAAAACTATCTTATCTTTAATAATAAAACAAAGCCAAATAATGCAATGACACCCAAAATAAACTAGTAATGCAAAGTAAAGGAATAAACTGCCATTATACCTAAATCTAAGACAGAGCAGGCAGTGTAACAAGTAATAATGAAGCAAAAGAATGAAGTAGAAGAAATCTTAATTTGAAACATTATGTTAAGATGAAGTTATATTTAGATAAAATGTAGAAAGCCTGAAGTAGGAGTGCGAGGGGTGGGGCTTCTGCCTGAGCAATATCAATCTCTGAGTGACAGCAGCTTGAGGATGTGGACTGATGGGCTCCAGCTGTGGACGGTCTTTCACAGACAGACAGAGTGAGTAAGAACCAGACAGCAAGAACTGGCACAGCTGCTTGAGACACTGCTGTCTACGAGGCGAGAGCTGATCTGCAATCTGAGAGAGCAGACGGCTGTGTGTATCACAGTAGTTTATTGAGCGTTTATTAGTATTGAGTAGTTTATTGAGCGTGAGGCTGGCGGCTATATGAGTTATGTCATATGGGAAGCCAGCAGGCTGAGTAGGTTACCGCTTCTCTCAGGAGAAGAGTAAAGTGACATAGGATCGAGGACAAATATGTCCCCAATTTGATTTTTGTTTTTTACTTGAATATAGTCTTATTCAAGAGTTGTACCCAAAAAGGGGCACCCTAAAGTCTTGAATGACTACAGACCAGTGGCACTGACATCACACCTAATGAAAACTCTGCAAAGGCTTGTACTGGACCACCTCAGAACCCTGGTGAGTACAGCACTGGACCCCCTGCAGTTTGCCTACCGGTCACACTTGGGAGTGAAGGATGCAGTCATCTGTCTGCTACACAGAGCTAACTCTCACCTGGAGAAGACGGGGAGCATTGTGAGAGTTATGTTCTTTGACTTCTCCAGTGCCTTTAACACCACCTTTACTGAGAGATAAGCTAAGGGTGGCGCATGTGGACACTCCCCTGGTGTCCTGGATTATAGACTATCTGACCTGCAGGCCACAGTATGTAAGGCTACAGAGCTGTGTGTCCGAACAGGGTGTTAGCTGTACTGGGGCTCCACAGGGGACTGTGCTTGCTCCATTCCTGTTCACCTTTTACACCTCTGACTTCAGGTACAACTCTGAGACATGTCATCTGCAGAAGTTTTCAGATGACTCTGCAATTGTGGGGTGTATTAGAGAGGGGAGGGAGGAGGAATATAGGAGCTTGATTACCAACTTTATGGAGTGGTGTCATCTTAACCATCTCCAGCTTAACACTAGCAAGACCAAAGAAATGATCTTAGACTTCCGAAGGAATAAGTCTCCACTGAACTCTGTTTCCATCCAGGGTGAGGACATAGAGGGGGTACAGTCCTACAAGTACTTGGTGGTACACCTGGATGATCAGCTGGAGTGGTGTGGTAACACTGACGCCCTGTACAAGAAAGGTCAGAGATGACTCTATTTTCTTAGGAGGCTCAGGTCCTTTGGTGTGTGTGGAACACTGCTACACATTTTTATGAATCAGTGGTGGCAGCAGCCATCTTCTACGCTGTCGTGTGCTGGGGCAGCAGCATCATGACAAGAGATGCAAATAGGCTCAATAAACTTATCAAGAAGGCTGGCTCTGTGTTGGGGATGAGCCTTGACCCCCTGGAGGCGGTGGCTGAGAGGAGAATGCTGACCAAGCTCACAGCCATCATGAACAACACCTCTCATCCGCTTCATGGGACTGTTACTGGGCAGCGGAGCACTTTTAGCAACAGACTGCTCCAGCTATGGTGTTCAAGGGAACGTTTCTGCAGGTCTTTCCTCTGGCTGTCAGAGTGTATAACGCTGCCCTAGGCTTGGACTGCTAGCCCTTCATCTGCTCGTCCATGGACAGCATGTTGCTCCATTGTACTTTTTGGACAATCAATCTGTATAAACTTATGCACATTTTGCACACACCTATATATTTATTTATTTTAGATTTATTTTGTAAAACTTTTCGTCTATTCTGGTGTCTGTTTTTGCTTGTCTTGGGCTGGACTGCTGTAACACATCAATTTCCCTACGGGATCAATAAAGTCTTATCTATCTAACTCGCCCAGCGATCGTCCCTATCCACAGGCCAAGTGAAGACCGCGAGGAGAACTCGGACCGCGAGCAAGCAGAACGAAATCTCTCACTGTGTGGCAGTCTGGGGGGGCTGAGGATCGCAGGAGTAACATCTAGATTGGAAATTAATTTTTAGTTCAACAAGCGGCAGTGTTATTAGGTCCTTTAAAGACACACTGCTTAAAAGACAAATTTAAGACCTTAAAAAGTCTAGCTTCTGAAATACAATAAACTGGACGTGTCTGCAAACCACACCAAAGTAGGATGACTCGCAAACCCTGTAAGTGCAGCAGATGAAATACAAAAAGATCACACTAAAATCTGCTACTGCTCAAACACTCTGGTTCTCTCTTCCTCCCCTCACCTGACTGTCCATGTCCTCCTCAGGCTTGCTGGGCTGCCACACAGTATTGTGGACAATCTCTTGAAAAAACACAGGTTCAAGAACAGGTTAACCTGAGAGGAAAGAATCGGTCATATTCGAGTTTAACTGTACACACATCTACAATCTATAAAACTTCGTCAGCAATTAAAACCTATTATGTTGTTGTAATAACCTTAGAAAAGTACAAATGTGAGGATACAATTTGGTTGCTAGTAATTAATTGCTCTGAATACCTCACACAGCTGTTTCACAGCTGAAGCAAAAGCATTGGTTCCAGAGCAGCAACCTTTTGTGTTACATGGTGACAGAGATTGTACTGTACTCTGAATGAGGCAGACTTCATTGTACCTTTGAACATGACAACCCTCAGATTAATTCTACACTTTCAGATAATGTGTAAAATTATTTCATTTTACTACCCGCACAGAAAACCCTGTACTTGTTCACCATTACCTGTAAAGTGCTTTGAGTGGAGTGTGCAGAAAATTGCTATAGAAGTGCAAAGAATTATACTAAGTTATTATTATAATTAGCTATAGATGCAATAGGAGGTGTCATACCTCATTTTGCCACTAGAGGGCATTCCAAGTCAAACACAATCTGTATAATTAAATATAGTTCAGCTGGGTAGGTGTGTCAGCATGGTGGGCTGCATAGGAACAATAGGTTTATTCCATGCTGAAAAGAGAGGAAAGAAAACACAACGTTTTGGCCGTGGAGCCTTCTTCAGGTGTGAGAAAGACAGGGCAGTAAGCAAAGGTAATGTAGCAAGAGAACAAGAGCTAGGAGAGAGGAGGAGCGAGGGGTGGGAGCAGGGGACAGACAGAGAGGCCAATCAGGAGGTGTGAAGTCAGGACAGGTGAAGAGAGGTGTGAGATGAAACCTGCAGTGAATAGAGAGAATTGAGGAAAAGAATGAGTGTTATTGAGAGAAGGGGAAAGGTGTGATCCTAGCTGCAGGATAATTTTAGTTTCTGTAGTCTTTATGCAGAAGTAAACCTGAAAGAGGCACATCACGTTCACAAGCTACAGTATAATAAACTTTTTACATATCCAACCGAGCAAACTTACTTTTATCAAAAATACTTACTTTTAAATTAGATTAATGTTTAACATGCTGTAATACAGTTTAAAATGAATAAGTCTAAACAGTATACAACTTAAATCCTTTAATTAGAAAAAGATTGTCCCCAGGTGTTGCCTGGGATCGTAATTCAGGCGTTCTCTGGCTCCACACGCCATGTTGAGCGTTCACTGGTCCAGCTGGCAGTGTTACACAGTAGTGCAGCCCCACTGCTGAGTATTTCTAAAGAGCTGCAGTATCCCGCAGCCCCTGAACTCCAGACTACTGCAGTATCCCTCGCACATTCTGAACGGCTGGAGCTGTAATTAGTGTAGTCTATAAACCACACCAAAATGAAATGCAAGATCACACTAAAATCTGCTACTGCTCAAACACTCTGGTTCTCTCTTGCTGGGCTGCCACACAGTATTGTGGAGAATCTCTTGAAAAAACACAGGTTCAAGAACAGGTTAACCTGAGAGGAAAGAATCGGTCATAATCGAGTTTAACTGTACACACATCTACAATCTATAAAACATCTTCAGCAATAAAAACCTATGATTCTGTTGTAATCACATTAGAAAGGTACAAATGTGAAGATGCAATTTGGTTGCTAGTAATTAATTGCTCTGTATACCTCACGCAGCTGTTTCACAGCTGAAGCAAAAGCACTGGTTCCAGAGCAGCAACCTTTTGTGTTACATGGAGACAGAGATTGTACTGTACTCTGAATGAGGCAGACTTCATTGTACCTTTGAACACGACAACCCTCAGATTAATTCTACACTTTCAGATAGTGTGTAAAATTATTTCATTTTACTACCCGCACAGAAAACCCTGTACGTGTTTACAATGTCATCTGCCAGGTGTTTGCTCAGTTTTCAGGGTTATTCAAGTGTTTTTTTTTTAATTTTCTCATTCCACAGTTTTAGCTAATCCTCCAATCACTTTACTTTAGAAAATCCTAGCAAGATACCTTGCATGTTAAAATCTGTATTTCTTCCTATACAATTCTCAGAGGTTGAGTATTTACATTTCTTAACTGTTTTTTCCCATTCACTTCATATTAAACAAGCACAGCATGGTTCTTTTGAAGGTGGTACATAACACTGTATTTGAACGGAATTGAGGGAGTTTACCCTGTTGTACAGGAATGAAGTCACTGTGATGACAGTTTGGTTCCTAGATCAATAAGCTACAGATGCAATAGGTGTCATACCTCATTTCTCCACTAGATGGCACTCCAAGTGATGCACTTAATTCATATGACTCAGATTTCAAATTCTACACTAAATCAGAAATCCTAATAGCATTGAGTGTCTCAATCACAACTGTTTCACAGCTATTATTAATACCCACTTAAGACGAAACAAGTGATACTTTTCTGAGCATTCACTTGGATAGCCCAGGTTTCTTGAATTTCTTAGATTTTCCTTACAGAGAAAAACTGCAGTGAGCAACTTAACCTCTCAACTGAACCAACACGCATCTAGTAGACAGAACTGAATTTGAAAAGTAAGAATTATCAAGATCTAGGGGACTGTGAAACAAATTCATATTAATTTTATTCAGTCTTAGAAAAAAAAATGCTGTTTAATTGATATGTTTTCCAAAGAAAACATTTACAACTACGAAAGTGCAACCTTTGGCAGGAAAAAAGGTTCTGGATTGACAGGAAATTTTACAAAATACTTGCATGGGTAGCTGGGAATTAAACAATTTCCTAGCGCACATGACTCACAAAACTGGGTACATTTGGTGTATATTTTACACCACTCATTAGTGCTGATGCTTTCTAATCCAGAAATATCAAAATAGCCTTGCAGTTCCCCTTTAATATTCGGAACAGTTTTATCACAAAAGTAAAAAATAATCACAAACTGTTCAACAAATTATTTAGGAAAAACAAGGTGCTTTATAAAATGACTGACAAAACAGAGGAGGGAGGGAGTTTACCCTGTTGTAGAGGAATAAAGTCACTGTGATGACACACACAGTACTGAGTTTGGTTCCTAGTTCAATTTGAGATGCAATAGGATGTCATACCTCATTTCTCCACTAGAGGGCACTACAAGTGATACACTTAATACGCATGACTCATTTCAAATTCTTCACTAAATTAGAAATCCTTTTAGCATCGCATGTTACAATCACAACTCTCTTGCACCACTTGTTATAAACACCTCTTTATTTAGACCACACAAGTGAAATTTTTCTGGGTATTCACTTGGATAGCCCGGGTTTCTTTAATTTGTTTGATTTTTCCTATATGCTACTCTTACTTCATGAAAAGAAGGGAAAAAAACAGGCAGATCAAATCGGTTTTGGTGCATATGATTTTAAGGTACATTTACAGTTTCTTAAAATTACAACCTTACAGAAGGATCTAATCCTCATGATTTTTTTTCATGTCTTGTTAAGTTGTATGATCCTTCCATACAGTTTAAGAGACAGAAGCCTCCTCTTCAGACTGGATAGGAAGGATGGTTAACTCATCTTCCTAAATGACCACAGTTTTATGATGGGGTGTGTGTAACCTTTCCTGGAAAAGTTCAGTCCTTCTCATATCCAGGCATCACAGTGAGAACTGATTTACGCAGCTCAGCCGGTAAAGTAAAGTATGATTTACAACATTAACCTTAGATCCAGAAAAAGAGAAGATCATGAAAGACCAAACAAAATACTTTGATTTTAAAAAGGATGAACAGAATCTTAAAAGCCTGAGCAGCATAACAGGAGGAAACAGGAAAGGCACCTGCTCCTCCCCCATCCAGGAAGCCAACTCGAAGATTTGGAGTGCAATCAATTTACTAAATAATGGAAGCCCCACCTGCAAAGAGAGCAGCACCATGAGGAAAGTCATAAAAATAAACAGTCCAGAAACTGGCATGACCCTCCGAACCCTGACAGCCAGCCTGGGCTATCAGGAGGCATAGCCTGCAGAGTGTGGAGGATCAGTTCTTCTGCACTGAAGGCAGACAGCCACAGTCCAGGTCCCAGAGGAAACAGGAGGGTTTCCCGTGGATCAGTCACACAGCAGAGACAGTGGGGAGAGTCCAGGAGACCGACAGTCTTACCAATCAGGTCAACCCAGAATCCTCCACTGCACAGCTACTGCAGCCAGGCAGACGGACAGGAACCGCCAGCACAGACGATTCAGCAGGGACTGAGAGGAGGAGGAGCTCTCGGCTGGCTTTTCCCCCGGACTGACGTGACTAGAAGCTGAAGAAGAGCCGTTGCCTCCAGGAGGTCTCGCCCAGTGACACGTCTGTGTAACGCTGTGGGAGCAGAGATCCAGGGACAAGGAGCCACCCAAAATAAAGACTAGAGGCTGGGTCTGCGCCACATCTGTTGCTCCTGGAGCCAGAGGATAAGAAGGGCAAAATATTCATATCAGCCTCACCTGCTTCCTTTAAATAAAATACACAAACATTAAGGTGCTCATTTTCTTTGCAAGTGTATTCTATTAGCATGGTTAACAGGACAGCAAAGCAAAAAACACTTTTGTAAAGTATTAGAAGATTCTTTAAAGCAGTATTCTCTCTCATTTATGTAAAAAAGGTGTAATACAGGAAACACTTCAAGCGTCAGCCCGTAAGATGTTATAGTCAAAAGCAAACAAACTTGAATTTAAGCCAGTATCAATCCTGCACTCCTCCATCTCGGGACTCACCATTACCCACAGAATACTCTTCAAGGTCCAATACACTCTTCACCTGCGTCAACATGAGAACACATTTAATCCAACAGATACCACTGTCTTCAAGAAACCCAATCTGGAACAACCCTCCTTAACAAGACTTCAACTCAGACTCTGGCTGGGCTCAGGAATGGGAATCACTGGGCTTAAACAAGCACCCCTTCACATGCCCTTCCCAACAACCTCCCGGCTCCCGCCTGCCAGGAGAGGTCCCCTCTGAGCTGCTTCAGGACCGGTCATGGTCCATGGGATCAGTGCAGCCCTGCCTAGAGTCTGCCCACTGCACAGACTCAGAGAGGACGACTCGCCCTCAAGACAGCCGCACTGCCAGCTGTCTCTGGGCTCGCGGACAGTGCACTCGCTGAATAAATACACTACATGTTGCCAGGAGGTTGAAACGTGGATTTTTTGGCAAGCCTTAACAGATACAAAGTGTAATTAAAAATACGTGTAATACTCACTACTGATTTGGACCTTTTTTATTAATACAATGCAAATACTTTTACTCAAATTGCATATTCTATATGCTGGCAGTGTGTGCTAAGAACAAAATCAATTTTCAATTACACCAGCTTCTTAAAGTAATAGTATTTTAGTGGTTTGACCACGTGAAAACCTCACATTTCCAGTCAGCCCTGAGATATTGCAGCAGTTCTCTCAAACCAAAGGAACATTGCAATTGGGTAAAACGTTTGTTTTTCCTCTGGCGTGTAAATACTGTAAATAGTAGTGTGTTGTCTTATTCTGTCAGCTATTTTGTGGCACACTGAAACACACTAGTCTGTCCTGTGGAAGGCTGCACCCATGCGCCTTTCAGCCTTTCTGTAAATCGAGGTAAAAATTCATTCTTCATTTCTGTCGACAATCAATATTCAAAAGACAACCAAAAATGGGAATAACCCCATCCTTCGCTCCAACATGCTCACGGCCACCCACACCCAGGATGGCTCCCCCACTTACAGAACAAAACCAGTGGAAGAAAACTCTACAGCAATTCTTTACAGGGATGTGACAAAGAAAGTCCGACCTCTTACGATCCTTTGGTTTTACAAACCTGACCTTCATCTAGTCCTGACCAAGTCCTTACAGGAGATAAGTCTAACCTCGTGTGACAGATAACATACAAATTTGACTTTGGTATGATTTATTAAACAACAAAGTCAGCCAACGTGCTGTCATCAGCGTGTTTGAATATGACCCCTCATGGGAATGTTACTGTGCTCCAGGGCAACGGAGGGCTGCGATGCTGGCAAACCTGCAGATCTGAGTAACTCATCCAGCGATCGTCCCTATCCACAGGCTAAGTGAAGACCGCGAGGAGAACTCGGACCGCAAGCAAGCAGAACGAAATCTCTCACTGTGTGGCAGTCTGGGGAGGCTGAGGATCGCAGGAGTAACATCTAGATTGGAAATTAATTTTTGGTTCAACAAGCGGGAGTGTTATTAGATCCTTTAAAGACACACTGCTTAAAAGACAAATTTAAGACCTTAAAAAGTCTAGCTTCTGAAATACAATAAACTAGACGTGTCTGCAAACCACACCAAAGTAGGATGATTAGCAAACCCTATAAGTGCAGCAGATGAAATACAAAAAGATCACACTAAAATCTGCTACTGCTCAAACACTCTGGCTCTCTCTTCCTCCCCTCACCTGACTGCCCATGTCCTCCTCAGGCTTGCTGGGCTGCCACACAGTATTGTGGACAATCTCTTGAAAAAACACAGGTTCAAGAACAGGTTAACCTGAGAGGAAAGAATCGGTCATATTCGAGTTTAACTGTACACACATCTACAATCTATAAAACTTCGTCAGCAATTAAAACCTATTATGTTGTTGTAATAACCTTAGAAAAGTACAAATGTGAGGATACAATTTGGTTGCTAGTAATTAATTGCTCTGAATACCTCACACAGCTGTTTCACAGCTGAAGCAAAAGCATTGGTTCCAGAGCAGCAACCTTTTGTGTTACATGGTGACAGAGATTGTACTGTACTCTGAATGAGGCAGACTTCATTATACCTTTGAACACGACAACCCTCAGATTAATTCTACACTTTCAGAAAATGTGTAAAGTTATTTCATTTTACTACCTGCAAAGAAAACCCTGTACTTGTTCACCATTACCTGTAAAGTGCTTTGAGTGGAGTGTGCAGAAAATTGCTATAGAAGTGCAAACAATTATACTAAGTTATTATTATAATTAGCTATAATGCAATAGGAGGTGTCATACCTCATTTTGCCACTAGAGGGCATTCCAAGTCACACACAATCTGTAGAATTAGAATATAGTTCAGCAGAGTAGCTGCGTCAGCATGCGTAATAGGTTTATTCCATGCTGAAAAGCCAAGAAAGAAAATGTTTCGGCTGTGGAGCCTTCTTCAGGTGTGAGAAAGACAGGGCAGTAAGCAAAGGTAATGTAGCAAGAGAACAAGAGCTAGGAGAGAGGAGGGGTGAGGGGCGGGAGCAGGGGACAGACAGAGAGGCCAATCAGGAGGTGTGAGGTCAGGACAGGTGAAGAGAGGGGTGAAATGACACCTACAATGAATAGAGAGAATTGAGGAAAAGAATGAGTGTCGGTGAGAGAAGGGGAAAGGTGTGATCCTAGCTGCAGGATAATTTTACTTTCTGTAGTCTTTATGCAGAAGTAAACCTGAAAGAGGCACATCACATTCACAAGCTACAGTATGATAAACTTTTCTACATATCCAACCGAGCAAACTTGCTGTTATAAAATACACCTACTTTTAAATTAGTTTTATGTTTAACATGCTGTAGTACAGTTTAAAATGAATAAGTCTAAACAGTATACAACTTACATTCTTTCATTAGAAAAAGATTGTCCCTCAGCGTTGCTTGGGATCGTAATTCAGGCGTTCTCTGGCTCCACACGCTATGTTGAGCGTTCACTGGTCCAGCTGGCAGTGTTACACAGTAGTGCAGCCCCACTGCTGAGTATTTCTAAAGAGCTGCAGTATCCCGCAGCCCCTGAACTCCAGACTACTGCAGGACCCCTCGCACATTCTGAACGGCTGGAGCTGTAATTAGTGAAGTCTATAAACCACACCAAAGTAGGATGATTAGCAAACCCTATAAGTGCAGCAGATGAAATACAAAAGGATCACACTAAAATCTGCTACTGCTCAAACACTCTGGTTCTCTCTTCCTCCCCTCACCTGACTGTCCATGTCCTCCTCAGGCTTGCTGAGCTGCCACACAGTATTGTGGACAATCTCTTGAAAAAACACAGGTTCAAGAACAGGTTAACCTGAGAGGAAAGAATCGGTCATATTCGAGTTTAACTGTACACACATCTACTATCTATAAAACTTCTTCAGCAATTAAAACCTATGATTCTGTTGTAATCACATTAGAAATGCACAAATGTGAAGATGCAATTTGGTTGTGAGTAATTAATTGCTCTGTATACCTCACGCAGCTGTTTCACAGCTGAAGCAAAAGCATTGGTTCCAGAGCAGCAACCTCTTGTGTTACATGGTGACAGAGATTGTACTGTACTCTGAATGAGGCAGACTTCATTATACCTTTGAACACGACAACCCTCAGATTAATTCTACACTTTCAGATAATGTGTAAAATTATTTCATTTTACTACCTGCACAGAAAACCCTGTACGTGTTTACAATGTCATCTGCCAGGTGTTTGCTCACTTTTCAGTGGTATTCACGTGTTTTTTAACCTTCTCATTCCACAGTTTAGCTAATCCTCCAATCGCTCTACCTTAGAAAATCCTAGCAAGATACCTTGCATGTTAAAACCTGTATTTCTTCCTATACAATTCTCAGAGGTTTCTTAACTGTTTTCTCCCATTCACTTCATGTTAAACAAGCACAGCATGGTTCTTTTGAAGGTGGTACAAAACATTGTATTTGAACTGAATTGAGGGAGTTCACCCTGTTGGTCACTGTGATGACAGTTTGGCTCCTAGTTCAATTAGCTTCATTACTATCTCCTCCCCACTAATAGCATCATCCAGGTGGGGCTGCACATTGCTGGTGGTGGAGGGGATCCCCATTACCTGTAAAGTGCTTTGAGTGGAGTGTGCAGAAAAGCGCTATAGAAGTGCAAGCAATTATAATAAATTATTATTATAATTAGCTATAGATGCAATAGGGGGTGTCGTACCTCATTTTGCCACTAGAGGGCATTCCAAGTCACACACAATCTGTAGAATTAGAATATAGTTCAGCAGAGTAGCTGCGTCAGCATGCGTAATAGGTTTATTCCATGCTGAAAAGCCAAGAAAGAAAATGTTTCAGCTGTGGAGCCTTCTTCAGGTGTGAGAAAGACAGGGCAGTAAGCAAAGGTAATGTAGCAAGAGAACAAGAGCTAGGAGAGAGGAGGAGCGAGAGGCGGGAGCAGGGGACAGACAGAGAGGCCAATCAGGAGGTGTGAAGTCAGGACAGGTGAAGAGAGGTGTGAAATGAAACCTAGAATGAATAGAGAGAATTGAGGAAAAGAATGAGTGTCGGTGAGAGAAGGGGAAAGGTATGATCCTAGCTGCAGGATAATTTTACTTTCTGTAGTCTTTATGCAGAAGTAAACCTGAAAGAGGCACATCACGTTCACAAGCTACAGTATGATAAACTTTTCTACATATCCAACCGAGAAAACTTGCTTTTATAAAATACACCTACTTTTAAATTAGAGTGATGTTTAACATGCTGTAATACAGTTTAAAATGAATAAGTCTAAACAGTATACAACTTATATTCTTTCATTCGAAAAAGATTGTCCCTCAGCGTTGCTTGGGATCGTAATTCAGGCGTTCTGTGGCTCCACACGCCATGTTGAGCGTCACTGGTCCAGCTGGCAGTGTTACACAGTAGTGCAGCCCCACCGCTGAGTATTTCTAAAGAGCTGCAGTATCCCGCAGCCCCTGAACTCCAGACTACTGCAGTATCCCTTGCACATTCTGAATGGCTGGAGCTGTAATTAGTGTAGTCTACAAACCACACCAAAGTAGGATGATTAGCAAACCCTACAAGTGCAGGAGATGAAATACAAAAGGATCACACTAAAATCTGCTACTGCTCAAACACTCTGGTTCTCTCTTCTTCCCCTCACCTGACTGCCCATGTCCTCCTCAGGCTTGATGGGCTGCCACACAGTATTGTGGACAATCTCTTGAAAAAACACAGGTTCAAGAACAGGTTAACCAGAGAGGAAAGAATCGGTCATATTCGAGTTTAACTGTACACACATCTACTATCTATAAATCTTCTTCAGCAATTAAAACCTATGATTCTGTTGTAATCACATTAGAAATGTACAAATGTGAAGATGCAATCTGGTTGCTAGTAATTAATTGCTCTGTATACCTCACGCAGCTGTTTCACAGCTGAAGCAAAAGCATTGGTTCCAGAGCAGCAACCTCTTGTGTTACATGGTGACAGAGATTGTACTGTACTCTGAATGAGGCAGACTTCATTATACCTTTGAACACGACAACCCTCAGATTAATTCTACACTTTCAGATAATGTGTAAAATTATTTCATTTTACTACCCACACAGAAAACCCTGTACGTGTTTACAATGTCATCTGCCAGGTGTTTGCTCAGTTTTCAGTGTTATTCACGTGTTTTTTTAACCTTCTCATTCCACAGTTTAGCTAATCCTCCAATCGCTCTACCTTAGACAATCCTAGCAAGATACCTTGCATGGTAAAACCTGTATTTCTTCCTATACAATTCTCAGAGGTTTCTTAACTGTTTTCTCCCATTCATTTCATATTAAACAAGCACAGCATGGTTCTTTTGAAGGTGGTACAAAACATTGTATTTGAACTGAATTGAGGGAGTTCACCCTGTTGGTCACTGTGATGACAGTTTGGCTCCTAGTTCAATTCGCTTCATTACTCTGTCTCCTCCCCACTAATAGCATCATCCAGGTGGGGCTGCACATTGCTGGTGGTGGAGGGGATCCCCATTACCTGTAAAGTGCTTTGAGTGGAGTGTGCAGAAAAGCACTATAGAAGTGCAAGCAATTATAATAAATTATTATTAAAATTAGCTATAGATGCAATAGGAGGTGTCGTACCTCATTTTGCCACTAGAGGGCATTCCAAGTCACACACAATCTGTAGAATTATAATATAGTTCAGCAGAGTAGCTGCCTCAGCATGCGTAATAGGTTTATTCCATGCTGAAAAGCCAAGAAAGAAAATGTTTCGGCTGTGGAGCCTTCTTCAGCTGTGAGAAAGACAGGGCAGTAAGCAAAGGTAATATAGCAAGAGAACAACAGCTAGGAGAGAGGAGCGGCGAGGGGCAAGAGCAGGGGACAGAAAGAGAGGCCAATCAGGAGGTGTGAAGTCAGGACAGGTGAAGAGAGGTGTGAAATGAAACCTACAATGAATAGAGAGAATTGAGGAAAAGAATGAGTGTCGGTGAGAGAAGAGGAAAGGTGTGATCCTAGCTGCAGGATAATTTTACTTTCTGTAGTCTTTATGCAGAAGTAAACCTGAAAGAGGCACATCACGTTCACAAGCTACAGTATAATAAACTTTTTCACATATCCAACCGAGCAAACTTGCTTTTATAAAATACACCTACTTTTAAATTAGTTTTATGTTTAACATGCTGTAATACAGTTTAAAATGAATAAGTCTAAACAGTATACAACTTACATTCTTTCATTAGAAAAAGATTGTCCCTCAGCGTTGCTTGGGATCGTAATTCAGGCGTTCTCTGGCTCCACACGCTATGTTGAGCGTTCACTGGTCCAGCTGGCAGTGTTACACAGTAGTGCAGCCCCACCGCTGAGTATTTCTAAAGAGCTGCAGTATCCCGCAGCCCCTGAACTCCAGACTACTGCAGTATCCCTCGCACATTCTGAACGGCTGGAGCTGTAATTAGTGTAGTCTATAAACCACACCAAAGTAGGATGATTAGCAAACCCTACAAGTGCAGGAGATGAAATACAAAAGGATCACACTAAAATCTGCTACTGCTCAAACACTCTGGTTCTCTCTTCCTCCCCTCACCTGACTGCCCATGTCCTCCTCAGGCTTGCTGGGCTGCCACACAGTATTGTGGACAATCTCTTGAAAAAACACAGGTTCCAGACCTGAGAGGAAAGAATCGGTCATATTCGAGTTTAACTGTACACACATCTACTATCTATAAAACATCTTCAGCATTAAAAACCTATGATTCTGTTGTAATCACATTAGAAAGGTACAAATGTGAAGATGCAATCTGGTTGCTAGTAATTAATTGCTCTGAATACCTCATGCAGCTGTTTCACAGCTGAAGCAAAAGCATTGGTTCCAGAGCAGCAACTTTTTGTGTTACATGGTGACAGAGATTGTACTGTACTCTGAATGAGGCAGACTTCATTGTACCTTTGAACATGACAACCCTCAGATTAATTCTACACTTTCAGATAATGTGTAAAATTATTTCATTTTACTACCTGCACAGAAAACCCTGTACGTGTTTACAATGTCATCTGCCAGGTGTTTGCTCAGTTTTCAGTGTTATTCACGTGTTTTTTTAACCTTCTCATTCCACAGTTTTAGCTAATCCTCCAATCGCTCTACCTTAGAAAATCCTGGCAAGATACCTTGCATGTTAAAACCTCTATTTCTTCCTATACAATTCTCAGAGGTTTCTTAACTGTTTTCTCCCATTCATTTCATATTAAACAAGCACAGTATCGTTCTTTTGAAGGTGGTACATAACATTGTATTTGAACTGAATTGAGGGAGTTTACCCTGTTGTACAGGAATAAAGTCACTGTGGTTCCTAGTTCAATAAGCTGTAGATGCAATAGATGTCATACCTCATTTTCCCACTAGATGGCACTCCAAGTGATGCAATTAATTCATGACTCAGATTTCAAATTCTTCACTAAATTAGAAATCCTTATAGTACGCTGGGCAAACGTTCCGAGGTCAAATTCTTCCAGCACGGGGGTACCTTTAAAGCGGAGACGACGGCACCGAAATATTTTGGTGCGCCTTCTCTTTAAAGCCCTGGCCAAATATGAAGACAGTACGTACAGTTATAATTCAAACTGAATTAAAAACTACACATCCCAGTTACCATGGTGGTGCTTGTGATCATTGCGTTTAACCAACGAAACAGGGCGAAAAATCAGTCACATGACTTTGGGGTAGAGTTTTCGAAAGCTTAACCTATCAGCAACAAAGCGAAATTTACACGATAGGCGACCTCAAACCGCCAGTTACACGACTGTGTATGTCGCTTAAGCCACTCCTGTTTGGCTTTTTAGTTATGGAGGCGAGAAGATGCCCCCCCCTCTGGGTGCCTGATTTGCCACCATCTTTAACTGTTCGGTGTCCGAATCGCAGTAGCTACGCGTACGAAATAAAGTTCATCCCAGCTACAAAACATATATATTTTTGTGGTAAGAGGGAGCAAAACATCAGTATTTACTGCTATTAATTAGTGTACGATTTATAGTTGAAATCTGAGCCCAAATATAAAGTTAAAATCTGGAAAAAGCAATGTAGGAAATGCGCACACAGAAATACAGAGAAAATAAATCCTTTCTGACATCTAAAATCAGTTTCGATCAAGGTCTCTAAAACGAACAAGAAAAAGAGGATTTTCGGAGGGCAATTACGCTGTGTTTATATAGAATAAGTGATTTATGAGCAATCTAATTTCTTGTTCGTTTAAAACAGTGAAATGTCAGCTGCAAAAGATCGCACCAGAAACAGCACTCTCTCTGCCTGTCATAGACGTTCAGGAAAGGGTGAAGGAAGTCATGTCAAGTACAATAATTCGGTGATCAATAATAACAGTTGTAGGACAAGAAACAAAAGATAGTGAAAACTTAAGCTTTTTAAGGCTAAAACTAAAATTCATTCTACAAATTAAGGCAAATGAAAATTCAGGACGTTAAAGTGCTAGAGGTGTAAAAAATACAAAAATGCACATGAGCAAAAAGTTTTAGAAATGGAGCAGGTGTTGCTTTGAAATAAGCAAACAGAAAAAGAGCCATGACTATAGTGCAGAAGAGGGATGCAGGAACACTTGCTTAGATATACAAAAAAATCACAAAAAGGTGTATGTTACAAAAGAACATGCAAACATGTTCATCATGTACATGAACATGTACATCAATTTCCCTTCGCGATCAATAAAGTCTTATCTATAAACATGAAACAGAGTGAGGAATCAGAAAATTAGCATGCATAAAAAACAGCAATTCTGTCAGTGAGCCCTAAATGAATTAATAGCAACCATGGTTTCATGGAGGGCTTCTCAGATAGTTGGGCATTCAGGTAGATTGCCAGGTGAAAGGATTTGTAAACATATTTTGTTAAAGCAAGTCAGTTTTTTCAGCAACACATAAAAGACATTTTTCCAAGAAAGTTTAGCCTTTGTCACTAATGAAACAACTAAATAAAGGCATAAATATAGAAATCTTAAGATTTTTTTTTTCAATGTTGGTAGCAGGATGAACTGTCAGGTTGAGCTAAGTGTATATTTTGTCGCAGAGTTGCTGCAAGATGTTAACAGTGAAAAAAGGTATTTAGAAATGAGTTATTTCAAGAAGAAAATTTTCAGAATAACTGCAAATCTAGCAGGATAGAGAAAGCACAGAAAACAGGCAGTTAGATTGATCAGATTAGTATGAAAAGCCATTTAGCAAAGAGGGAATGAGAAGAGTGACAAACTAGTATACTTTAGATGTTTTTTCTGAACCAGGGAAAATCTGATCATGTTTCTCTATAACAATAATAAAAAACTTTATTTTGTATATCACCTTTAAAAGTGGCATCTCAAAGCAATACAGTAGATGTAAAAACAGATAAAAGGACCACAGATTACAAAGTAAATACATATAAGAAAGACAAGCAGTTAGAGGTGCTACCAAAATTAGAAAATGAAGCAGATACAGACACTAAGTCTTCTGAAAGAAAGGTTCTGAGGTTAGATATAAATGCACTCAGGGTACGTGACTGATATCACTGGGAATACAAACTGAGAGCTCTGGGGTGCAGCTAGAGAAGACCCTGACACCCACAGAATGTAGATGTTCTTGAGGACAGCTAGAAGACCAGAGTCAGACGGACAAAGGTGGGGAGTAGACAGATAATAAGCCATATACTGTAGGTACTGAATGAGGATGAGGATTTTGAAGTTGACTCGAAACCTGATAGGTAACCAGTGCAAGGACTTGAAAACAGGTGTAATGCATCCCTGATAGGATTCTCGCTGTCATATTCTGAACATATTGAAGATTGCTCAGTGTGGTTTTAATTTCCCCAGTAAACAGGATGTGCATTTATTAATTCTAGAAAAAAAAGCCTTTCTTGATTTCTCTAGTTCTTAGTTTCTCTAGTTCCCTTTAAAATAAACTATTATTCCACAACGCAGAGTATTACATGGCCAGTATTTACACATGATATTTGTGATTTAAAATAATTAACACAAGCAGCTTTTGGAGATTTAAGTGTTGGCTGAGTTATTGCAGGATAAAAGACTAGAGATGTTGGTAAGAAGAAGATAATTTTGGGAAAGCTGAGGAATACACCGATAACAAGAACACATTATGCCTAATGGGGTTAGGCATACTTTTGATGAAGATGATGAAGTTAACAGACTGTATGTTTACATAGATACTGAAATAAGGATTGTATTTCAGATTTTGTGTAGTTGCTAGCATTGAACTGTGTGTTGGATGCACATGAATTGAAGGAATGGGCAAACATAGCTGACGCTGATCCACAGAGCCAGCATATTAAGATGTTTAGAATTAGAGGCAATTTGTTTAAATAACTAGGTATGGATACTGATGTGCAAGAGAGGTGGAAAGGCTGTTTCTTAAGCCAGCACTATAAAATATTTTATTCTCAGTGAGATGCTGCCATTTCATAGTGGGTTTCTAACACTGTGTATAGTTCCATCCACACAGTGCCTTTACTTCCATCCATTTCTAATCTCTTTATCCAGTACAGAGGATTTGGAGCCTATCCCAGTAAGCGACGGACACAAGGCAGAATACACCCCGGACATAGCGCCAGTCCATCACAAGACAGACAGACAGACAGACAGACAGACAGACAGACAGACAGACAGACAGACAGACAGACAGACAGACAGACAGACAGACAGACAGACAGACAGACAGACAGACAGACAGACAGACAGACAGACAGACAGACAGACAGACAGACACCAGGGCCAGTTTTCCCATAAACCAATTAACCTACCAGTATGTTTTGGAGTGCGAGAGGGAGTCATATCACACATATGGAGAAAAACCATGTAACCCAGAGAGAACATGCAAACCCCACACACAGAGGATGGCAGGAATTGAACCTAGGACCCCAGTGCTGCAAGACAGCAATGCTAACCACTTTGCCACCATTATAAATGGATGGATATCTTAGTTATCTTTCTAGTTCACAGGTTTGCATGCATAATTTAATTTTGAAAGCCACTGAGACATCAGGTACTACTGTTGTATTTATGAAAAAGAAACAAAACAAAAAGCATACTAACAACTGTGCCATCCTACTCCTCAGTTAATACATTTTATTATTCATAAACAGTTAACATTGTTAGCAAAATATTTTGAATTATATTTAACCCTATTTTTTCTTTAGTTTTGTATTTAACTTATTATATGATAGTCAGATTTAATGTATATTTGAACAATGAAAATATATTTTTACAAGATGCGGGGGAAAGTGAAACAACTTATTACAGTGCTAAATTTAATATTATTCATTGCTAATAGTTTATGCTAACACCTAACTTTCTTAATTAGATGTATTTAAAACAGTGAACTAAGTGTAACATACCATTCAGAAATACAATCGAGAATAGTTTTGTGGTGTTTGTATGGATGAAACGTTTCTAAAATGTATAACGTAACAAAATTAAAGACGATTAAAATCTGTAATCTTTCCACTTGTAATGTCATTAGAAAGAACAACAAGTTTCTGCTTTGTCTAAGGATGGTATCAAAAAGTAGTCTAAGTGGTGAGAAAGCTGTGTTTAATGATAATTAAGTGACTTAAAAGTAAAAAGAGATGCTTCATATTGCTTGATTAATTTTAAAAACTAAGTTATAAATGCAGACGCGATTGCTGCCATAAGCGCTCCAGGCAGCAGAATGTTCATTCTGTACTGCTGAGCTCAGCGCCTCCTCCCTCTCTCGGTGCCGCGCCCCTCTCTGACGGAGCGCAGTGGGGGTACGCTATTTTCAGAGCCTCTGATTGGGGAAAAAAAGACCTGCTGATCAGTTTCACACAACAGGAAGAGAAAAGAATGGGATTTGTTCTCTTCGAAACGTGTGTTGTCTTTATGAAATTCGTGTATTTTAAACTTTTAATTAAGAAGTAAAAACCTTACAGCGTACACAAAGATTCTGAGCTGATCACGAGGAAGAAAAATCACCCATTTTTCGCGCATAAAAAGTGGTTTTTAACTCTTGAAACCTGTTTTTATAGGTTTTAAAGTTGTGCGATGTCTAAGTTAAGCAGGAACACATCATTATATCTCATTCTTTATTTCTTTTTAAAAAATTGTACAAATCGTTTGCCCAGCCTACTTTATAGCATTGAGTGTTTCAATCAGAACTGTTTCACAGCTATTATAAATACCTATTTAAGACGAAACAATTGATACTTTTCTGAGCATTCACTAGGGGACTGTGAAACAAATTCATATTAATTTTATTCATTCTTAGGAAAAAAAAATGTTTAATTCACACATTTTCCAAAGAAAACATTTACAACTACGATAGTGCAACCTTTGGCAGCAAAAAAGGTTCTGGACTGACAGGAAATGTTACAAAATACTTGCATGGGCAGCTGGGAATGAAACAATTTCCTATCGCACATGACTCACAAAACTGGGTACATTTGGTGTACATTTACACCACTCATCAGTGCTGATGCTTTCTAACCCCCAAATATAAAAACAGCCTTGTAGTTCCCCTTTAACATTCAGAACAGTTTCATCCCAAAAGTAAAAAATGACAAACTGTTCAACAAACCATTTAGGAAAAACAAGGTGCTGCATAAAATGACTGAAAAAAACAGGAGGCAACTGAAGGAAAGGAGAACAATGTACTGCATCACACAAGAGCCAAGAAGGGTGAAATAAATATACAGAAAAGTGAGAGGTCAGATAAGGTATGAATTCTCAACTTGAGGTGATGGAACTAGTGGAAAACAATGAAGCATCTGTACTCTGGCCACTACTCAAATTAATTTATATCACTGATCTAGATTTTGAAATACAATAAACTGGACGTGTCTGCAAATCACACCAAAAGTAGGATGATCAGCAAACCCTGTAAGTGCAGCAGATGAAATACAAAAGGATCACACTAAAATCTGCTACTGCTCAAACACTCTGGTTCTCTCTTCCTCCCCTCACCTGACTGCCCATGTCCTCCTCAGGCTTGCTGGGCTGCCACACAGTATTGTGGACAATCTCTTGAAAAAACACAGGTTCAAGAACAGGTTAACCTGAGAGGAAAGAATCGGTCATATTCGAGTTTAACTGTACACACATCTACAATCTATAAAACTTCTTCAGCAATTAAAACCGATTATTTTGTTGTAATAACCTTAGAAAAGTACAAATGTGAGGATGCAATTTGGTTGCTAGTAATTAATTGCTCTGTATTCCTCATGCAGCTCTTTCACAGCTGAAGGAAAGTTATCGATTCCAGAGCAGCAACCTTTTGTATTACATGGTGACAGAGATTGCACACAACACTCTAAACATAATTCATTATACCTTTGAACATGAAAACCCTCAGTTTTCATTCTACACTTTCACCTCTTTCAGATAATTTGTATAATTTCATTTTACAATGCGCTAAGAAAACTGAGCACTTGTTTATAATAAATGTCATCTGCCAGGTGTTTTCATTTTTAATTTATTTTTCTCAATTTTCTGATTCTACAGTTTTAGCTAATCCTCCAATCACTTTACCTTAGAAAATCCTAGAAAGATACCTTACATGTTAAAACCTGTATTTTTTCCTAAGTTTCTCACAGATTTAGTATTTACATTTCTAGCTTCTAGCCAGCCTGTGCTATCAGGAGGCACAGCCTGGAGAGCGTGGAGGATCAGTTCTTCTGCACTTTAGACAGACAGCTACAGTCCAGGTGCCCACAGGGAACGGGAGGGTTTCCCGTGGATCAGACAGTCACGCAGCAGAGACAGTGGGGTGAGTCCAGGAGACCGACAGCCTTACCAATCAGGTCAACCCAGAATTCTCCACAGATACTGCAGCCAGGCGGACGGCCAGGAACCGCCAGCACAGACGATTCAGCAGGGACTGAGAGGAGGAGGAGCTCTCGGCTGGCTTTTCCTCCGGACTGACGTGACTAGAAGCTGAAGAGCCTTTGCCTCCAGGAGGCCTCGCCTATTAGCATGTTACCACTGTTAGGTCCCCGTGCGTGTCCGTGTTCGTTTTGTTTTTTCTGCTTCCTGTATTCAGGTACCCCACCCTTCCCCCCCATTGGTCCATCACTACACCATCATTGCAGTTGTGACATCATCAGTCAACTCCTGACCAATCAGCAACTAGATCTACAGTTTAATACTGAAGAAGGTTCCGACCTCAAGAGCTTTCGGCTAAACTTCGGATTGCTTCGGCTCATGTTCACATTTGCTCGCTAGCGTTTGTTCGTTGTTAGCTTCGGCTTCGTTTGTTTGATGGTTGGTTGGTTTTGATTACCCGTGTTTTCTTATTACCTCGCCTTGTTACTTTCCTTTTTACTTTGCTTGTGCTCATTTGTTACCCTATTCCTTGCTCGTGTATTTTCTTCAGTATTACCCGTATACAGTAGGTATAGGTAAGGTGGCCGGGTAACATTGTGCACTTGTAGGGATGTTTTCTGTCTAGACACACTAGGTTAGGGGCCTGTGCCACTCGTGTGTTTTGGTTCTGGTAAGTTCAGTGTGGGGAAGTTAGGGCGCTTGAAGACGCAGAAGACCTTTTCATTTTTGTTTGTTTATGTTAGGATAGACCTCACTGTATTAGCCAGATCTGTTTGGGTTTGTTATTTTCTTTCCTTTGGCACCACTCAAGTTCCTTTTCCCTGTGATACTATGTCCTGTATACGTAACAGTCACTTATTAACTTTCTTACAAATAAATCACTTTTGCACCAAACTTGTCACACTTCCCAACTCCAACTTCCCAACTCCCACCTGCATCCAAACCCATCCAAAATGTTACATCCCTTTACTCCTAGACACCTGGGGTCATAACAAGCACAATATTCAAAGCAAAACTAAAAACAAATATGATTATTGCACTATTATTCTGCCCCTCAGACAGTAGTTGGTGCAAGCACCTCTGACTGCAACTACAGCTTTGAGTCTTCCTGGTTAAGTCTCTATCAACTTTGCACACCCAGGGCTATGCCACAGCTGCTGTTAAAGAAGAGTGGCAAGTTCTTATCAATTTGAAAATAACTCATACTGAGGTGGCGTAGTGGTTGGCATTGCTACCTCACAGTGCTGGGGCCCTGGGCTCAATTTCTGGGGTGTTGACTGCATGGAGTTTGCATGTTCTCCCTGCTTTTGCGTGGGTGCCTGTGTAACCTGCAAATGACTGGCACCCCTTCCAGGGTGTATCCCCCCTCATGCCAGCTGGTTTCTGGATTAGGCTCCTTTGCAACTCTGTAGTAGATAAAGCAGTTCGGAAAAAGGATGGTTGAGGCTTTAGAGGGTCAAGCACTGTTATAAAGAAACCACTGGGTGTTTCCACAGTCCTAGTCCTGTTCATACTCCAAGCCAGATTATCATAGAAAGACTGGGAAATGTGTGAGTAGCTAATGAAGATAAGGTTAAATCTAAGGTTTCAGAAGGCTGGGTAACTTGTCCTGGAAAATGCATGCTCTGGGACAGGGTTAGAGACTCAATGTAAAGTCCCCAGAGCTGTGTAGCGACGGGGCCATAGAAAGAAACCCAGCCACAGGCCACCAAAAAAAGGTGCAAACACTGGCTTGGAGATAAGCAGGCACTCAATGACACTACAGACTGGAAAATCACAAACTTAACTACCAAATGGAGGGAAGAAATTAACCAGGAAACTACAGACCTGTAACTCTTACTTCTGTTTTTGGCAAAGTTATAGAAATGAAAGAGCTAAGTTAGAAGAACACATAGCTTCGAAAGGGAAGGTCTTATCTAACTAGAATTCTTTGAAGAAGCAACAGACATTAAATAACACTAAAGCACATGACATTTTGATTTTCAGAAGGTGTCTGATAAGGCAATTCATTAAAGGTTGATTCTTAAAAGCCACAGAAATGCAAGCTGATGTACAGTAAAACCTTAGTTTTCAGGAGGGTTAATCACCCTGAAGTCTCTGTAAAAGGCGATTCTGCAGATGCAGAACTTAATCCTAATGGGTGAAGTAGGGTATGGTACAGAGGCTCATGAAACAGGCATTTTGATAAGAAGCCTTTTGTTAGAACATATCTATTTCAGAACTAGTGTTAATAATCATTGGTAGCATCTTTAATGAAAAATAACACAGTAAACTTAAAATTATGCATTGTTTTATCTGTAATTTATAGTGGATATTTAAATGATATCAAGATTACAGCATAACCTTCTGATAAGAGTGCATTACTACTTTTTACATCTTATGTTCATTAGAAATCCAGCATTACTGCTCTGTAATGAAGTTTATTACAGCACAGTAACACCGATGCAGCACTCAGAATGTGCATCACTTCTTAGTAACATGGCATGGTGCAGTGTGTGATTCACTGGCCAAAGATAATCGATAGCTGGCACTTATGATTATTAGTGAAATGATTGCTTAGTTTAAACTGATTCCAAACTATTCACCATATTTAAATCCAAGCCCCTTGCTCTTCAGCATTTACATGTTTCCACTTGGTCAGCTTTTAAGATCACATGGCCTCAGCTTTCATTTTTACGCTGATGATACTCAAATATACATCCATACCAAACCTGACACTGACATAGCTGTCTCTATTCCATCTAATTGCATCTCTGACATAAAAACTTGGATGACTCAATTTCCTTCATCTTAACTGTGACAAGACTGAAGTCATGCTTATTGGCACCCCCTATCAACTTAGTAAAGCCAGTCCTGCAACCCTATCTGTAGATGGCTCTACTGTAGATCTGTACAAGGTGTGATCCTAGTTTCAGGATAACTAGTTTTGGATTCCTTTTACAACCCCTCTTTGAGAACGCAAATGGAGAGATCAGTGTGATCACAGCTGTTAGAGGTGAAATGAGAAACTATGGGCTTGGAGAGATCTTTGATACCTCCAACAACCTTATTTACTGCATCACTTGCAGAAAATGCCCACTATCTACACTGGGAAACAGGAAGCAGACTGGTAGACTGCCTCAGGGAACATGTCAGGGCTGTGAGGATCAAAGATTCTCTCAGTTGTGAAACTTTTTGTATTTTCTTGTTTTTACTCAGATAAAAATAAACTACATAGACAATTATTTTGACGGTGGAAAGATGTTCAGTGCTTAACAGCCTTTTCACCAGAGAAAGCATTATGCCACATTTTGTCTCTCAAATACCACACTAATACTACTGTATGTCACACCCCTACCTTAAAGCTAGTAATAAAATGAGGCTGTAAATACATAGTATGTAGGGGCACTTTAACACACCCAAACTCTATGTCTTGCAATAACACACTGCATTCACAAGAAGTCCGGTCTTTTTAAATAAAAGCTCTTCTAAAAAAGGTTTTGAGTCTAGATTTGAGAGAGCAAAGGTGACTCTGATATCCTCAGGTAAACCGAGAGACTCAAGAAATCGCTAATGATAAAATATCTGCCTTGTGGCATTTCTCAAACTGCTCCAAAATCGGGCACAGAATAAAAACCTCTAATCTGAATGCCATGATGGACACACCACCAATTACCCCTACACAGCACCTTTAACACCAAGGACAACTAAAAACGAATACACGCAACAAGTACACGCACGCCCCAAGGAAAAAATACAGGCTCCACAAAACAGATCAACAATGCCGGACCAGCCCTGGAAATGTTTCATCCACACTACAGTTACGCCAGGGTGAAAAATGGGAGCAATGTAAAAGCTGGATATAATGACCACGCAGAAACAAACTGAAGAACAGTACAAATTTTTTTTGCAAGAATGGCAATTACAAACGTTTTAAAATACGTACTTGCAACACAAAGATCACAGTAATGCACTGTTATTTTAAAAGTAACTCTATGGGCACTCTATGGTACTGATGCGGCCCGTTGTTACTTGCTGCCCACTAACTCCCTTTCCCCAAAACTTTACATAGCTAATTCACAGCTGGATCTTGCCTTGTGAAACCAAAAGTCCAGACTTTTGTCAACATACAGTGAATATCAAAAGTCTACACACTCATAGCAATTTCAGCTTGTGTTCATAGAAAGGCTGAAATCAAGACAAATCATACCTGACCTTTTTTCAATTTTAAGAAGGTCTTGTAACCAACAATATTCAAGTGAAAACCAAAAGTATCATTTTTATGAAAAATAATTAAAAACAAAACTTTCAATTGGTGTGTGGACTTGATACCCACTGTACTTAATAAAGTGATATAGCTAAATATTTTCACAGTGTGAAACAGTGCCCCATTGCTCAATGAATCTTCACACCCTCAGTATGATTAAAACAAAAACCGTAATCTCATAGGCAGGCGTGAACTACAGTAGAGTTAATAACTTCCTTTTTAAAAAGATCTCAGATTTGTTTACAAAATGTGTATCTGCTGTAACTGTTAATGGTAAACAGAATTGTGATTCCCAATAAATTAATATGCAAACTATATTCACATTTCTAATAACTGTACATTTCACAATGTGTCCGAAATTAAAATATTAATATTTACTAATAATATTAAGGATATCAGGGTTTAATAATAGATTGGATATCACAGTAGGGTTCAGGAACTGTTGAGGTTTTATAATTTCCTAGAGAAGAGGGTCGAACAGGGGTAGTAAACACATTGTTATATTTTAAGGCACACTTATCTGCTTGTAAGAGCAAGGTAACTTTCTGCTCAATGAAAAAAGCTACAATAAGGTCAGGCAGACAGATTTTAAATTTTTCAAACAAAATTAGCTGTTTAAGTTCACAAAAATACCCCTATCTCTTGTGCAAACTTAAAGGTTTGATTGTTTTTAAATTTTGAAACATTTCATGGTATGCCTCAGGAACTAATTCATGGTATAATCAAAACAAAACCCCCACTGGGCACAACGAGGTATGACATGCAGGTGTGAAATACAGTAGGGTTAATAACTTCTGTTATTAAAGGTTTCAGATTTGTTGCAACTGTTAATACAATGGTCATATAATTGCAGTTCTACCATTTGTCGCTTAATACTGTTATTGTTATACATGTGTGTTGTACCAGTGATGTGGTTGTTAGGGTTAGTCACAGGTTCAGTCTCAGTATACTGACACAACCATTGAGAAAAATATGTACTATGTTGATGTCAGTGATTTTACAATAACGAATATTTTTTTGATTTGGGGAAAAGTTTGTCTTACAAATTAAGTCCCAGCGTTAGACTATGTAGTGCAATGAGGAAATACAATCTCCCAGTCAGGATTCTTTAAATAGTGCCTTCTCCTCTCACATTCCCAAACAGTAGCGCACACGTCAATGAACAGCAGTGGGATTGTATACAACATCAATATACAGTAAAGTATGATACCATATGGTTTTAAAGCTACTACAGTACAGTAGGCGTGAAAGATATTTTTATAATCCAAATTTCTGGCTACAGCCTAAATATTTCCACACGACACGTTATACTGCTCCACCTGGTGATTTTACAAACTAGTCCAATAGAAGAATATTAAAAAATAGGGCTGTGCGATATGGTGTGGTGTATAAACCACAACCTGCTGCCTGATTCTGTGTGCGTTCTGAGTGGGTGAATCTGTAACAGAAGTGTGCTAACTGCCTTCCCACTCAGCCAACTCTCCTCTAATTTGTTACCCTTTTCCACAAACCATGTGAGAAGTGAAACTGTGGTCACTTAGGGACCAAAGTTTTAACTTATTTAACAGCAAAACACTCATACAGCCATTACCCTCATGTCTACACACAACGTACATGTAGCGCCTTCCTGACAGACTGATCACCTAAAGCATGATGCACCTGTACATACAGATCCAACCATTCAAAATCAGCTGCGTTATAATGCGGTGGATGTAATGCAATATACCGCAATTTGCCACATCTTTTTTTTAAAATAGGACAATAGTATCTGGAAGCACCTTGTAAAAGCGCCAGGTGGAGCTAATAAAGCTTTACCTCTCATGTACAGCATTTGAGCTGTCACCAGAAAACACTCGGTTTCGAATCCCGATCACTGCTGAGGGACAATCTTTATTCAATTAAGAATTTAAGTTCTTATACTCTTTAGACTTTTAATAATTTTAAACTATGTATTACAGCATATCAACCATTAAACATTAAAAAGTCAGTATTTTAGTTGGACCAAAGTTTACTAACATAAGTTCTGGTTTTAACATGCTTGTTCTAACATTAAGCTTATATTCTGTACTTCATAAGAAGTTGTGACGTTTTATCCTTTTCTAAGAATACGTAGTAAGAACACCACTTGCTGTTATTGTAAATAGACATGTTGCAGTGATTTAACATAACTTGATAGTTATATGAATATAGAATCGTGTAACTAAGCAGCTAAAGTATCACAAGTGGACATTTTGGAAACTTTATGACATTCCTTTTTTTTAAACTTCTATTGTCCTTGTAGTGGCAATGATCACTCTAATGTAGAGAGCTGCACTCAGGCGGTTCAAAGCGCCATCAGAGCCGAATGCATAAAAATAGTCCACTACTACAGCTTATTGTGAACATGTGTTTCTTTAGGTTTACACCCGAATAGAGAAAATCAACATTTTGTCTAAATCCAAATGACAGCAGCCAGTAATCAGCCAACAATTAAAAACAATTTTAAAAAAATTAAACTGTACTATGAAGTACACTGCCTGGGACTGAACCCAGTCCGTCAAAGTCATTCAACAGGGAACCAGCTGGCTGGGCTAAAGGAGACCTCAGTCCAGGTGCCGATTGGCTCTGGGAGGTTGTGTCTGGCAGAACTGGCTCCGGCGTGTGTATCTGAATGAATTATTACACATGATGGTTTTGTGTTTAAGAACTTCTTCACGGACATATTTAAATTAAACGAGGGAGGGGGGAAGGGTTATTTTTTTTACAATTGCCAGTAATCGGAGCACAGCTTATCAATCCGATGGGCAAACGATTTTTTTTTAATTTTTAAAAACAAAATAAAAAATAAGATACAATGACATTTTCCTGCCTAAAACATTGCATGACTTTAAAAGCTGTAAAAAAGATGGTTTAGATAAAAAAAACGAATGTGCGAAAAATGGGTGATTTTACTTCCTCGTGATCAGCTTAGAACCTTTGTGTGCGCTGTAAGATTTTTACTTTTGAATTAAAAGTTGAAAATACTTGAATTTCATAAATGCAATACACGTTTCATACAGGAAAACAATCATCTTCTCTTCTCCTCTGGTTGTGTAGGACAGATCAGCAGGTCTTTTTCTCCCAATCGGAGGCTGTGAAAATAGCGCACCGCCCACTGCGCTCCGTCGGGGGGCTTGGGCACGAGGAGCAGCACAGCATGAGCGAGCTCTATAGTGCGGAGTGCGAATGGCACCAATAGCGTCTGCATTTATCACTTATTTCAAATTAAACAATGTTAATCGTTATCTTTGTCTTCTAAGTCACCGAATTAACTTTAAGCATAGCTTTACCACCAAACAAAGCAGGAGCTGATTGTACTTCCTAATGGCATCACACGTGGAAGGATTAGATGGTAATCGCTTTTTTAAAAACACATTTTAGCAAAGTGTCATCTACACAAATGCCACAAAACTATTCTCAATTGGATTTCTGAATGTTATGGCACACTTAGTTAAACGTTTTAAAAACATCTAAATAAAGTCAGGTGTGAACAATTAGTAATCGATAATATTAAAACTATCACTAATAAATTGTTGCACTTTTCCACATCCTGTAAAAATATTAATGTACAAATCATTGTTCAAATATATGTTAATTCTGATTATTAGATAATAAGTAAAATACAAAATTAATAAAGAAAATAGGGAAAAATATAAGTTAAAATATTTTACCAACAATCAACAATGAATAATCTCAACTGTTTATAAAAATAAATAGCTAAGGAATCGGATGGCACAGTGGTTAGCATGCCTTTTGTGTTTTTTCATAAATAAAACAGTAGCACCAGATGTCTCTGAAGCGCTCAAAATGAAATGATGTATGGAAATCACTGAACTGAAAGATGACTAGGGTATCCTTCCATGTTTCATTAGCTTTGCCACCCTGCCGTGCCGAGGCCCTGGGTTCAACTCCTGAGGTATTGTATGTGTGGAGTTTGCATGTTCTCTCTGGGCTTTCTCCAGGTAATCTAATTTCCTCTTGCACTCCAAAACATACTGGTAGGTTAACTGGCTCAAGGGAATACTGAGCCTGGTTTAGGTGTGTTTTTGTCTGTCTGCCCTGTGGCGGACTTACACTATGTCCAGGGTGTATTCTGCCTGGCATCTGTTTCTTGCAGCCTTAGACTGTTACAACCTCAAAAATACATCTAGGGCCCCAACACAAAAGAACGGCCGAGAGATCGGACTTCCGAGAAAACAAACCAGCTTTATGATAACAAAAAAACCCAGGGAGGCAGAGGTGCACATCTGTATTCCAACTGGGAGGGGAAAGACCAAAAGAAAAACAAAACCCTGACAAACTAACTGACTAAAAAAACAACTAGATAAGATAGAACCGGGAAAAAAAAGGCGGTTGTGCCTAACAATGCGGCCATACCAAAAAAAACCCTTCCGTGTCCTACCCATATCTACACTAACTACCAAAGCAAAACCAAAAAAAGAAAAGCACACGTCTTTCCCCCATCCCTAATACACACCACTCAACTAACCTCATTCACCACCTCAGATCTCCCAGTGTTCTCCCTTTTGCAGTCTCATTTCCCCTTTTAAGTGTTTCTGCCTCATTTGCTTCATATATTATTTGGCAGCACCCCCAGAAAAAGGAGAAAAAAATTAGGAAAAAAAATTACTCTCCAACTGAAGACCATACCAGACTCCAGCTGCTCTGTAAAGGATAAAGAGATGGAACTAAAGGCACTGTGTAACTACTGTATACACAGGGATAGAAACCCACTACGGGATGGCAGGATCTCACTGAGGAGAAATTATTTTATAGTGCTGGTTAAAGGAGTCAGCCTTTCCACTTCTCTGGGTCTGATCAATCCAACGACCTATTTTCTGTGCTTTCCCTGTCCTGCTTGATTTATAATTATTCTGAAAATCTCCTTCTTGAAACGGGTCATTTATAAATACCTGTTTTAACTGTTAACATCTTGCACCAACTCTGTGATAAAATATAACACTGAGCTCAACCTGACAGCTGCTGAGTCCTTAGCTCATCCTGCTACCAGCATTGAATACTGAAATCGAAAGATTTTATTCATATCTTTATTTAGTAGTTCACTAGTGACAAAGACTAAATTACTTTCTTGGAAAAATGTCTTGTTCCAAAACAATGACTCGCTTTAACAAAATATATTTACAAATGCTTTCCCCTGGCAATCTACCTGAATGCCCGACTGTTTGAGAAGCCCTCCATGAAACCATGTTTGCTATTAATCCATATAAGGGCTCTCTTACTGAATTGCTGTTTTTCATGTGTGCTAACTTTCTGACTCTCTATCCAATCACACTTTCATAGTCTCCCTACCAGAAAAAAACCTGATTATTCAAGCCCCTAACTCTCTGCCAAATCTGCTTCTGGTTCACATGGTCTTTTGTAACACACACCTTTCTGTGATTTTTTGCATTTCTAAGCTTTTGCAAGTGTTCCTGCATCCCTCTTCTGCACTATGTCTGGTCATGGCTTTTTTCTGTTTGCTTGTTTCAAGGTAACACTTGCTCCAATTCTAAAACTTTTTGCTCATGTGCATTTTTGTATTTTCACATTTACATCTCTAACACTTTAATGTTCTAAATTTTCATTTGCCTTAATTTTTTAAAAATGAATTTCAGTTTCAGCCTTTAAAATGCTTAAGTTTCTTTCTTTTGTTTCTTGCCCTACAGAGCTCTTTAACTGTGAAGTTCCCAGCATTTTTAAATTACTCTAATAATGGTCAGGTTACTTGGACATGTAACTATTTTGTAAGTTAATTTTGTGATCTCCCCCCTGCTGAGCTTGCAGAAAAGACATGTAATTGCCAGCAATTACTGCTGCACACTGTATTGTTGTAAATTTGATAAATACATTTTGATTTGATTTTGAAGCAGTTATTACTGATCACCGAATTATCACACTAAACATTGCTCAATTCACCTCCTTTCTTGAACGTCTATGAGAAGCAGATATAGTGGTCTCCGGTGCGAACTTTTTGCAGCTGAAATTTCACTGTTTAAACAAATAAGAAATTAGATTGTTCAAAAATCTAATCACTTATTTTAACTAGTGCTGGGCGATAATTCGATAACGATAATTATCGCGATATAATTTTCCTCGATATAATTTTAACAAAAGTTCGATAAATGTTCGATATATATGTTTATGCTTTGCGCATGCGCACAAAATACTGTGCGAGTGCGATTTTGTAAATTTTACTCATGCATATTTTGACATAAAAAAGACTTGAATACTCTCCACCTCAGATTTGTTTAATGTTTCTGCTGGTTGGCAAGTGTTTGTTGTGTTCTTAAAATAAAGAGTCGTTTAATTTACCAATTAACTGTCTGGTTTCTTCAACTTTCACTCAGGAGAAAAAATCTGCCTTTAAACTTGAAGGAAATAATGATTTGACATTTATCGTGATAATTATCGATATCGACTGATATGAAATTTTTTATCGTGATAATGTTTTTGGCCATATCGCCCAGCCCTAATTTTAACTGGGTGAGAACTCCAGCTGAATCATCCAATACGAATATTACGCCTTTCACTGAAAGACTACTCGGAAAACGGCAAAACCGTGCACAAAGCAAGAATACTTTTGCAAGGCACCCTATATCTGTAGATCTGATTTGCGTGTGTGGAACAGCGGGAGGCGAGACTCGGCAGGGGAGAGGGGGGAGGTAATATGCAAGAGCCATATCGTTCAGGTTTCAGGAAGAATAAAAAATAAACCTTTGAGTTTACACGAGAGACGAAAGTTACCTTTTGAGAGGTCGTGTACTGCTTGCAACGTAGAAGATTTTGACAAACAGCTAATTTTGCTTGAAGAATTTAAAATCTCTCTGTACTATAGCTTTAATTGAGCAGAAAGTCACCTTGCTCTTTCAAGCAGCTCTGTTAGAGTTGGTGTTAACACACCATGCCCTTTTGAATGAGTTCTAATCAAGCTACGATGATTATGCAGCGACGACATCGATTTCCAGAACCAAGCCCTCAAAATGTACTCCTTTTTCATCAACAGAGGATACCCCAGCAGTGTTATTGACAGGGCCCTTGCCCGAGCCAAAAACACCCCTCGGACCATCAACTCGATCAGGAACTCCTGCCATAACAACCGCATTCCTTTGATGCTTCCCTACCACCCAACACACTTCCTATCCCCAGGACTATTAACGACAACTTTTCCATCCTACAGGATGATCCCTCCATTGGAGCCCTCTTTTCTGACCACCCCATCATCTTATATCGCCGATCACCTAATCTGCGCAACCTTCTTGTTCACAGCTCCCTCGACTGCCCTCAGCAACCATCCACACCAGGCACTTTCCCTTGCAACAGAGCTCACAGTATCACCTGCAAGTACACATCTAACACCACACTCATTCATGGCCCCTCGGGACAATTCCGGATCACCCAGATGGCATCTTGTACCTCCATCAACCTTATTTACTGTATCTCTTGCAGTAAATGCCCAGCCATCTACGTTGGAGAAACAGGAAGGAGACTCGGAGACCGCTTCAGAGAACACGTCAGGGCTGTGAAGATTAAAGATCTCTCCAAGCCCACTGTTTCTCATTTCACCTCATATGGCCATGATCACATTAATCTCTCCATCTGTGTCCTCAAAGACGGTTTTCCAAACTCATACATCAGAAAGACTACAGAAACTAAAATTATCCTGCAGCTAAGATCACACCTTTCCCCTTCTCTTAACGACAGACTACTTTTCTTCTAAATTCTCTCTATACATTGTAGGTTTCATTTCACACCTCTCTTCACCTGTCCTGACTTCACACCTCCTGATTGGCCTCTCTGTCTGTCCCCTGCTCCCACCCCTCGCTCCTCCTCTCTCCCAGCTTTTGTTCTCCTGCTACATTTCCTTTGCTGACTGCCCTGTCTTTCTCACACCTGAAGAAGGCTCTGCGGCCAAAACGTTGTTTGCTTTCTTCTCTTTTCAGCATGGAATAAACCTATTACTTGTTCCTAATCAACCGTCTGTGCAGGGGGGTTGGGCAGAGCGATGGAGAGTGAAATAAATGACCGCTGGCACTTTTCCTTCCCCCCTGTGCGAGGTGACAATGTGGAAAACTGGGTTTTTATTTTACTGGGAGTGTGAACACTGAGTGAGCACTTGGGCGCACAGTGAGATTGACACAGTGAGATTACTGAGATGGATAGTTTTAGTAAATATGTTGACAAATATCTGAAGTTTTGCTTTCACTAGACAAGATAAAATTGTATCCAGCTGTGAATCAACTACGCGATCTTAACCCCGTGAAATGTGGGAAAGAGGTTTACTCACAGTATAGTGACCATAGTGTTACTTTTAATACTGTACAGTATAACAGCATAAAGAAAGTACGTTTTTAATGTTTGTAATCGCTATACTTGCAAGTACATTTTGTATTCAGTTTGCTTCTGCATGTTAGCTGGTGGGCAAACGTTCGAGGTGAAAATTCTTCCACAAGGAGTGTACCTTTAAAGACGGCACCAAACTTTTTCGGCTCTGTATGTCGCTCAAGCCATTCCTCTTTGGAGCCTTTTGACCCCTCCCCCTTCCCTCTGCCTGCCTGACCTGTCCCCACTGTTAACCAGCGTGTGTCCGAATCGCAGCAGGTGAGAGAGAGTTGGGAGAGACAGAAAAAAGTGAAACCTGGTTTAAATTTAAATGATATTTTACCACCAAGAGATTCAAGCCTGAAGCGTCCGTTCGCCAAGCCAAGCTGTATTGTATGCACACAAGCAGCAACGTATTTGAGGCTTACTGCTGTATTGCTCCTTGTGTGCATACAATACAGCTTGGCTTGACGAACGGACACTTCAGGCTTGAAGCTCTTGGTTTCTACATGTTTGTATTTTACGTACTTTTTGATAGATTTAACGTATGTTTGAACACAGTCTTGCAAGTTAATGTTTTTAGAAGATGTGGAAGAAGTGCAACAATTTATCAGTGTGAAATTTAATCAAATTATTGATTACTAATAGTTTATGCACCCGAAGCCTGACTTTATTTAGATGTATACAAAATATTGAACTGTGACATGACATTCAGAAATACAATCGCAAATATTTGTGTAGAAAAAACTGATATTTGTGTAAATTAAAATTTTCTAAAATTTATATTTAAAAAATTAAAAATGATTAAAATGTATAATCTTTCCATATGTGATATAATTAGAAAGTACAATAAGCCCCTGCTTTGTTTAACAATGGTTTCAAATATAAGACTAACTGGTGAGAAAGCTATCTTTAATGATAATTAAAAGAAATGATTTAGATTCCATTATGAAGTTTTAAAGGCAGACGCGCTCCGTGCCATACACACTGCAGGCTGCAGAACAGTCTCCTTACAGCGCCGCCTCTTCTCTGACTGAGCTGAGCTCAGTGGGCGGTGCGCTGTTCTCTCAGCCACCTGCTAATTCGCTTCACACCACGGGAAGACAGGAGAACGCGATTGTACTGTATCAGTACGAAATGCACCTGGCGTTTACAAAAGTAAAGTGTTTCAGATGTTTCAAAAGTTAAAAAAACATACAGCTTACACAAAGATTCTAAGCTGATCACTAGGAAGAAAAATCACCTGTTTTTCGTGTATTTCTTGTTTTTAACTAAACCCTTTTGTTATGGGTTTTAAAATCATTTAATGTCTGTTATAGGCAGACACGTTATTCTTATTTTTTATTTTCTTTCAAATTAAAAGAATCAGTTCCCCATCGTGCCACACGATGTTCCATTTTTATGTTTTTGAGAGACTTCAGAAGGCTTCAACTGATGCATAACAAATACAGCATAATGCCTTCTCACATTAAAAAGTCTCTTGCACCTGGGATCCGCTTTATTCAAAAGATGCAACTAGGTACTAGATATTGTTTAAATAAAAGCTGTGGAATGCTTCACAAACTGCAATCTTTAAACCTGTAGGTTGCAGGCTGTGTCATTTGTTCACAAAGTTATTGACTTCCGAAAAATCATGTCTCATAAATAGGGGTTTTAATAAGCAAAGGTTATGAAAACCATAAAAAAAGACTGTGAAAAAGATACAAGAAGCTTTATTTTTTATTAAATTAATACTGCTTATAATGACCAGACACATTATTATAGCTTCAGTGGTATATTTAATACCGCTTTGTTATTCTCGATTCTAATTACAATATATACGATTTCGTTTTAAGGCTTAAGGCGTCTGTTAAATTGCCCCACTGAATAAAGTGTTTTGAATTAAACCGGTTGAACAGGTTTTTACTCCAACTGTTGGCAGGATTCATGTTTGCCAATTCACATTTTTATTCCATTATTAATATCAGTTAACATTGAATATGCTATAATGCAGGTCTTCTTCATATTCCATGCATTCATAAAAAAACAGCTGGCAGTAAAGCCTTTAGTTACAGGGCCCCTAGCCTATGGAACAGTCTCCCACCCCATGTTCAGGAGGCCGAGTGAATCTCAGTATTCAAATCCAGACTGAATACCTATCACCAGCCTAGCCTACTCACCCCTTACATCATAGCCTGCTGCAACCATGGAAGCTGGGGCTGCTGTACATGCCATTGTGTGTCTCAGTGTTGGCCCACCAGGTAGATCCATCTGTTCTGACCAAACTATCCTATTCTCCTCCCCACATGTCCAGATGGTGCCCAGGCTGGGTACCACCTGAGTTTAATGCTGCATCACTGCCATGGATCCAAGAAGGACAGCGTGGATATAATTATTGTTTAGGAGGATATTGCAGGTCTACTGAGATCTGCATGAAGTACTGACATACAGAAGACATGATGGATGGATTAATACCCTATTAATTTATTCCTTTTTTAATGATATAATGTTAGCATGCCCACAGGGGTTGAGCAGCCAGTTGACCTTGGACCCCTAGAGGTTTCTTTTCTCCTTACTGAGGAGTTTTTGGTTCCTCTCCTTTGTTGTCTTCTGGTCTTTTCTGTTCTGTATTCACATGTATGGTCACTTGTTAAAAGTGCCTTGGGGCAACCTTGTTGTGAAAGGCGCTATATAACAAACTGAATTGAACTACTGTAAAATGTAAACATTGCTTAGTTTGGAAATTAGTGTTAATTTAACCTTTAATGGTCAATAATAGAAATGTAATACTGATATCATTGGAATTATTTTGTACTAAAGAAGAGCAAGTTCCAAAATAATAAAATGATTGGGCAATATTTCTGGGATTCATAAAACAGGAAGAATTTACACAATCTTATGGGAATTTATGTTCAACTTATGAATTTACACTTTATGAACAGTGTTTAAGGAATTGATAACGTTCACAGATCATGGGATGTCTATACAAAATTACTGGGTACTCACGATTTGGGAAAAACAGGATTGAAGAGATGGTGGCGTGGAGCTATGGACCAAAATTACCTGCAAGACAGAGACCTGAATTAAGAATGTGAAGGCGACTTAGAACCTGTACGGATGAAACCGTAAAATAGAAAACCAAAGGCTTCATCAACAGGTGTTTGCTGCTGGGTACCCAATGATGATACAGGCACAAGTAGCTTACTGTCTGACGAGATCAGGGTGGTATGTAGCAAAGGTGACTTTACATTGCTATAAGACTAACTTTCCACATATACCCTGGGATATGGCAACAAGAAATACAGAAACTGAATCGTCTGAAATGGTTATTTGCTGCTTAGTTTTTAAAAGCATCCGATAGGAGGGATGCTCTTTTTGACAACCTCTTCAAACCACTAAGAAATAATTAAGGGGATTGATGATAAAGTCACTAGGTGATTAAAACCATAATATACTGCCTTTGGCTATATATGTTAAAATTCAATAACATGTAGGACAATAATATTATAAAAACAGGCTGACAGAGTGGGGAATGCACAACAATAAACTGGAATCAAACGGATGCAGAGTCAACAGAAGAAGGTAAATAATAATTCCTTACACTTATATAGTGCTTTTCTGGACACCCCACTCAAAGCGCTGTACAGGAGGTGGGGATCCCCTCCACCCCAACCAATGTGCAGCTCCACCTGGGTGATGCGATGGCAGCCAAAGTGCGCCAGAACGCTCCCGACACACCAGCTCTCAGTGGGGAGGAGAGCAGAGTGATGAAGCCAGTTCAGAGATGGGGATTATTAGGAGGCCATGATTGATAAAGGCCAATGGGAAATCTGGCCAGGACACATGGTTTGTTATGGTTACAGGGTTACATGGTTGGTTATATTATAATAATAATTGCTCACACTTATATAGCGCTTTTCTGGACACTCCACTCAAAGCGCTTTACAGGTAATGGGGACTCTCCTCCACCACCACCACCAATGTACAGCCCCACCTGGATGAAGCGACGGCAGCCATAGTGCGCCAGAACGCTCACCACACACCAGCTCTCAGTGGGGAGGAGAGCAGAGTAATGAAGCCAATTCATAGATGGGGATTATTAGGAGGCCATGATTGGTAAGGGCCAATGGGAAATTTGGCCAGGACGCCGGGGTTACACCCCTACTCTTTTCGAGAAACGCCCTGGGATTTTTAATGACCACAGAGAGTCAGGACCTTAGTTTTACGTCTCATCCGAAGGAAGGCGCCTGTTTACAGTATAGTGTCCCCGTCACTATACTGGGGCATTAGGACCCACATTGACCACAGGGTGAGCGCCCTCTGCTGGTCCCACTAACTCCTCTTCCAGCAGCAACCTTAGTTTTTCCCAGGAGGTCTCCCATCCAGGTACTGACCAGGCTCACACTTGCTGAGCTTCAGTGGGCTGCCAGCTGTGAGTTGCAGGGTGATATGGTTATATCCGGTTCCACTGGATGATTATATTTCATAAACTGTTAAAGGCCCACAATGAAAACAGTACACCTTAGTTGAGGCAGGTATAGCACCTGTCTAGTGCTCTTTATTGGACTATCCATGAGCTGGAGGTTAAGGAGCAGTGCTGTTTTCCATGACAACTTCCTACTGGGAGCAGGAGCAGCGCTGCTCTCTCTGGATTTGTCTCAGGGATTATATTGTCGGGTTAATTTTAATAAATGTGACTACATTTGGGACTGATTTTTCCTAAGGTAAATTTTACCTAAGAATAAAAAAAAGCTGATATTGGGGGTGAAATTAATCTTATAGCAAGCTGATGTAAGCACATGATATTTATAACCATTATGATAACCTCCAAAGAAAGTGATTTTATCAAACCCTCCCAAACTGAAACGGTCCAATCCGCATCTCTGACTGGGACACTCGGTCCAAAGTCAGAATTCCTTATCAAGAGATTAAAACACCTTGCCTCTGTCCAACTGGCCACCTCGTTTCCCTCAGTGTCCTGGAACTCGGGTGCATCTGAAAGAAAAAAACATAAGATCTTCATCTTCTTATTACAACATTTACAACACTTCCACAAAAAAAAACTGATTATTACCTCGGGTATTGCAACGGAGTGAAAACAGAAGCGTCAGGCCATTTCATAACAAGCGGAATAAACGCTGTCCCTGGGCTCCAGCCTGAACTGCTGTGTGTGGTCACTCAGTCCAAGTTCCCTCTCACAGAAGGGTTCACGAAGCTTGCAGTTAACACGCAGTAGTAAACCATTTTAAGGAACAAAACGTTTATTTAAAACGTGTGTCCTGTGGAGCCTTTCATACCCGGTTCCCCGTGTGAAGCCCTTTGACGAGACAGACCCTTCCCTTTGCAGCCCTGATTCAGGCGTTTCTCGGCGTCACGGGCGTTTCCATAACTTGATCATGTTCATCGTTCTCACTCAGTTAATGATGTTCACTACCGCAGTCATTACCGCATTAAGTCAACCGGGACAACCCTCACAGGAATGTAACAGCTTTATTTGCGAATTCAGCAATGTCAGGCTACTTGTGAGTAATACCCGACACTTTCCTGAACCTCGGGATGGAGTGCTGCACCTTAAGTGATTGGAAATTTAAGCGCATTAGACGATATTTGGCTTAAAACGGTGTTCGAGCAACGAACAACACTCGTAAACCTTAGTATGGATGTAAAATACTGAGAGCTCAAGAAACGGCCGAACGCAGGCCTTTAACAAAACGTTACGGAAGGAAATAAATTGCACGCAAGTCTGCATCACTTTAGTTCACATAAATAAAACCGCGACACGATAAATAATACTGTAGGTGTGTGCTCGACACAAGGTGACATTTTCACAGCGCTCAGCGGTGATTTCTACAGGAGCCCTGCTGTGGCCTCAGGCAAGCGGCCGTTATTAACAAGCGAACCGCCTCCCCTTCAACTCGTATATAAAACCTTCCTCGTCAGACGCCCAGCTACAGGCTTTCACCGTCACTCGACACGTTACAGACTCGGTCTCATACAGTATCCTGGTTTTCTTGACAATTACTGATATTTCGACAGAAACACAGGCGCTGAGCTCCGTGACGGGTCCACAGGCAGGCACGAGCACCGCGCGCGCTTCCACTCGACCGTCCCTCCTCCCTGGCGCGCGGGGGGCGGGCGGGGGTGACGTCACCTCTCGCGAGAGGCGAGCTCAGCCGAGCCCGACGGAGCCACGCCCCGCTGACGTCACGGCGGTTTGAATCTGCGGGCGGGAGAAGGACGAGCGACATGGCGGCACCGCAGCGCGGTAAGAGATTCATTTTCTAATAGTTGCTTAAAATTGCACATCCCAGCGCAGTAACTTCGAGTTATTTGTTTACTGTACAATTCAGTTCATCAGGGCTCATCAGATCTGATCAGTGTACAGCAAAACGTTAACGTTTAGTCTTTTACACCTGTTGGCTGTTTTTTGTTAAAAAATGTGTTTATTGCAAAACGCGCAATGCGGTTATTCGGTGGTGGTTGTGTTTGTGTTAGAAAGCTGTGCTCTTTGAACCGAGAGCGATGCGGGCTCGTTTTGCACCTGTATCATTGTTTTAATAGCGGCAGTACGTTGCAGCTGCCTGTTATGATCGAAGCAGTAAAAAGCTGAAACGTGAAAAATACCGGTGCGTGTTAATTCAACATGATGCGCGCTGGCACAGCTCACAATAGACATGATGGATGGATTAATACCCTCATTCATTTATTCCTTTTTTAATTGTATAATGTTAGCATGCCCAGAGGGGTTGGGCAGCCAGTTGACCTTGGACCCCTAGAGGTTTTTTTTCTCCTTACTGAGGAGTTTTTGGTTCCTCTCCTCCGTTGTCTTCTGGTCTGTATTCACATGGATGGTCACTTGCTTTGTTAAGCGCCTTGGGGCAACCTTGTTGTGAAAGGTGCTATATAAAAATAAATTAAATTGAATTTGGGCCTGAGCTTGGAAAGCTTGACCTATTGGCCACAAAGCGAAATGTACACGATGGGCTCAAACTGTCAGTTACGTGACTGTGTGTGTCGCTTAAGCCACTCCTATTTGGCTTTCTCGTTAAGGAGGCGGGAAGACGCCCCCTCTGGGTGCCTGACTTGTCGCCATCATTAACCGCTCTGGTGCCGAGCCGCAGCGACTGAGAGAGACCCTGAGAAAGCGCTTGTGTGCCCTAGTGGTAAGGGGGAGCTAACATCAGCAGCTACTGCGAGGAATCGGGGATAGATGTCATCAGAGTTCAAATCTGAACGGATCCAAAAACTAGATGTTGCAATCTTGAGGAACAGAGCGATGATGGAGATCAACGCATTTTCCGGAGCCAAGAAATCAAATAGGAAACAGATTCTTTCTGATATCTGAAATCACAATTTCGATCTAGGTCTTGGAGATGAACATGAAAACTAATATTTTCAGAGAGTGGTTGGTTTGTATGTACAGAGGATCATTAATAAGAAATCCCGCTTAAGAAAAAGTGAAAGGGGGGATTTTGACCGCCAGATCTCTGCTCTGCCCCTAGTAAGAAAGGAGAGCAGTGCAATTTCAGCTGCAGAAGATGCACAGCGAGCACTAGCTCTGCTTGTGGTGTGAGATCAGGAATGGGTGAATTCAGTGCTGTAAAGTGCACTAATGAGGTAGTAGGTGAATTGGAAGCACAGTTTAAAAATGTGCATAGATTAATGGAAGAATGCAGGAAGCTGGATGATGAAAGAGCTAGGTTAGACAAGAAAAAAAGAGAGAGACGACTTATGCTTTATAAGGCTGAAACTGAAATTCAAGCTCTCAAAAAAAAATAAGCAAGGCAAATGAAAAGTTGGTGTATGGAGGTGTTAGGAATGTGAATAAAAGGCTTAGACGCAGGGATAGTAAAATTAAAATGTGGAGTGTGAGCAGGCAGTCATTTTGAATGAACAGGAGAAAAGTGAGCCAGAGAAGGAAAAGGCACAGCTAGAGAAGAGTATTGATGAATTGCAGGTTCATCTGCAAGTTGCAAAAGCTTAGATATACAAAAAAAGGAATCGCAGAAGGTTGCGTATTACAAAAGGAAATGTGATTCTGAAGCAGATTTGAGCACATGGAGAGAGGGGCCTGAATGAGCAGGTGCAGTTCTGGCAGGGAGAATATGAAGGTTTGAAAACAGAGATGGACAGGAGAGTGAGTCACAATATTAGCACGTGTGAAAAAGGAAAGAATAGTGATGCTGTAAGAGAGGCTTATATGGATTTAGTAACAAACATGGGGGTTGGTGCACGAAAGGCTTTTCAGATAATCAGAATGTTTTTGGATTAATTGGTGGGTATTTAGGTCGACAGATTGCCAGGGGAAAGTTTTTGTAAATATCTTGTGTTAGAAGCGAGGCAAGTTTCTTTGCAACATCTGAAAGAAAAGCTGTTGCAGGAAAGTAATTTAAGCCTTGCCACAGATGGGACCACTAAATATGGCCATAAATATGGAACTGCAGGGATTTCTTTCCAGGAGGGAAGCAGAATGCATTTAGGACTCGGAGAGCAGGCGTCGGGTTCAGCTCAGTGCATATTTGACCCGGTTAGAGAGGTGGTGCAAGATGTCGTTAACAGTGCAAGCAGGGATTTGGATGCAACACGTTCTGAGAAAGAAATTGTCTACAAAATTACAAATCTAATTGGTGACAGGGCAAGTACAGAAAACAAATTAGTGAAATCGAGCTGAAATCTTCCCTGAAATTGTAGATGGTTTGATGACCTCAGTGAGACAGACAAGGCCAGGATCAGAGTTATCAATGAGTTGTTCTCAAACAGAGTTATCAAAGAGCTGACTCAGTGTGCTCTTCTGACCCCAGCAGTTACATTGGGATGCTCAAAATTGAAAAACGCATTTGTCTCGGGCTGAAAAACACGTTTTTACAACTTCTGCACAGTGGGGCTAAGAGCTGACTTAGTGTGCTCTTCTGACCCCAGCAGTTACATTGGGATGCTCAAGATTGAAAAACGCGGTTTTCTCTGGTAGAAAAACACGTTTTGACAACTTCTGCACAGTGGGGCTAAGAGCTGAGTCAGTGTAACACTTTCTGTCTGGGAAAGAATGATTGTTGGTGGTGAAAAGGTGGGGAGCTCTAGTTTAGAACAGTAGGAGAGAGTGGTACAGTGAGATTGATTAGATCGGTGTGCAAAGCCGTCCATGGAAGAGGGTGTGAGAAAAGTGACAAATCTGGGCAGTTTAGATCTTTTTGTTGAGTCGGGGGAAATCTGATCATGTCCCTCTGGTTCCCTTTAAAGGGAACCTGCAGCTGGAGTTTATTTCTTATGTGCTGAACTGCTGGAATTCATGCTTGATATACGTAATGAAAACAGATTAATAGAAGCAGTGTTTGAGGATTTGAGTGTAGGTCAGTTTACTGCAGGATGCAGAGCACTGGGAATTATTTGTAAATTAGTGCCACAGCCTTTGTGGAAAGAAAGCTCTGGGAAAAAAAGAGCATGTTTTAGAAATGAATGCAAGATACAGGGAGCTCGTGTGCAAACTGAAGAATGGCAGGCTGACAGCAGTACGTTAGTCAGAGGTGAGGTGCGCTTGTTTACTGACACGCGGGTACATTCTGGACCTGATCTGCAGAAGCTCACAGAACAGAGGAGCCCTGAATTTGAGGACATGACTAGACAGGCTGTGGAACTGATCCTTGCTAGTTTTGTAAAGGACGTGGTAGGGTGGTAGCAGATCATTTCGAATATGGCAGGTATGATGAGGTTTCGGAGGAGATGTTTGAAAAGCTTGAATCAGCACCCAAGACACATGTTAGCTGTGAGAGGGATTTTGGAATCTTTGATAATTTACTTAAAGTTAAGGCAAGAGCAACTGCAATTAGCTGTCGAGGGTATGATTATGTTCAAGGAGAACAGGTCTTGGCAGTGGCTTGAAAAACTGGATTCTGAAAAGAAGGCAGAAGTTTTATCTCAAGCTAGAGAATCGGTTAAAGAGCAGAGGGCTGTGTTTTGTGAGAGGATGGCTAGGATAAGAGATGCCAGGTTGCAGACACTTTGAGAGAAGAAGGAAAAAAAGATAGAAAAGGAAACAAGAGATATAAGGACAAAGGAAGTACTAGCAGTAGAGACAGGAGAGTATGGGGGAGTTTGGAACAGCGAGGAAGAAATAGACGAGCAGCTGAAGAATTTAGATGAGGACAAGCAGCTTCCTGCAGTTACAGCACAGTTGAGGTTCAGGCGATTTGTGAGAGGAATGAAACATGAAAACGGAGTTTTCAAGTTTTCAAAGGAGGGGAAAAGGCTTCGTCTAGAACAGCTGATTGATAATTCAAAAAAGTGTTGTCTGCAGGCCAGAGGAAATGCCAGGTGCATCAAGAGAAGACAAAGACTAATGTTTGGCACTGTCAGAATGTATTGTTGGTACAAGGGCACAGTTGCTGAAATGAGACTAGATGGCCAGGAGTATATTTTTAAAATAAAATATGATGGATTTTGAAAAATGTGGTGGTTTGCTCTGTGGAAAGATTATATGGAGAGTTGTTTAGAATTGCTTCCTGTTAGTGCAGAGGCCTTCGTAGGCAAGAAAGTAGAGCACATGTTTGTGAGCAGTGAAGATGGGAGTGAATGTTGGTGGCCAGGCAGGGCAGTCCGTGTAGATAGAACAGGAGACTTGTTTGTTGTGGATTATGTAGAGGAGGGCGATGATGAAGTCAGTGGCATAATTGAGTATCCATTGTTAGGTGATCACATGGATAATGAGGTGAGGATTGTTGCTTAGGTTTCTTAAGTTCCAGGCTGTTGCTGATGTTACCCTGTGTGTCAGATGCAGATAATTTTGAGGAAAACGAAAAGGAAAACATCTTGTAGCCGATGCTGATGCGCCAGGGGGGCTGGTGAAAAGCTGATCCCTGGAGCCAGCATCTTAAGATATCTGTATTTGTAGATACCTAGGGAGTAAATTAATTTGGAAACATGCAGATTATGGATGCTGTTGTGCCAGGGAGGTCAAAAGGCTGATCTCTGGAGCCAGCAATATGAAATTAATCCTCTATACATAACTTCCCTGTGCCTTCTGAGAGCTGGTTCCCAGCACTGTATATAGTTACTCGTTAGTTATCATTTTTAACATTTACATTATTCATTGTTCATTGTTATTCATTGAATATGTTTGCTGTTCAGTTCAAGTTGATATACTTTTAAGATGTATCTTATGATGTAGCTGTGACAATGCCTTTTTCCCATCAGGTCCAAAGAAAGTGTATGTCCTCGGCGACTCTATGTTGCGGGGCCTGGAAACACTGATGCCAGCAGAGCAGGTGTGGCTGCACCCTGGCACAACACACAGTGCCCACCAGCACCTGTACCACCTCCAGGCCCTGAACGAGGATATATTACTGATCATTAACATAGGGACCAATAACAGAGCCCAGGGTGACATTCTCAGAGCTAGGAAAGAACTGACTGTGGCAGTAAGGAGAGCATCTCCTTGTAAGGTTCATATGATAATTTGCTCAGTTTTGCCACGGCTCTGTAATGACTCATTTACTGCTGGAGCTGTGGAAGAAGCTGCCCGGGCTCCTCCACAGCTCTCCTCTCACATGGACCGTGTGCAGCTCCTCAGGAGCAACAGCGTGCTTCTGCAGAGCCAGCAGCCCCTTGCTCAGGCCTCTGCTGCTGATGGGCTTCATCTCAGGGCCATTGGGAAAAGGAGCATTTTTCATCTCAGGGCCATTGGGAAAAGGAGCATTTTTCATCTCAGGGCCATTGGGAAAAGGAGCATTTTTCAGTATATTTTACATTTTATTTCCCATTATTTTAGAACTTTAGTTTGATTTATTTGACTAGCGCCACATTTTATTTCATAATTTCTTTTTTGTTTACTTTACATTTTGTGATTTTTATTTTGTCAGATCAAAATGCACATTTGACCAAAGTCTTGTAAATGATTACGTTTTACAAGACATGGGAAAAAAAGTGCAACAATTTATTCCAACGCAATTTTAATATTAATTACTATATTTATAATAATAATAATTGCTTAGACTTATATAGCGCTTTTCTGCACACTCCACTCAAAGCGCTTTACAGGTAATGGGGATCCCCTCCACCACCAGCAATGTGCAGCATCCACCTGGTTTGTCATTATATTATTTGTCATTCATACTTAATATTATGTATGACAATTATTATATTTATAATGTATACTAACTGTTTTTGTACTTTCCCAAATGTATAAATCATTAAAGACGATTAAAAACGTATTATTTTCCACGTGTAAGTACAATAAGATCCCGTTTTGTTTAACGATGTTATCAATGATCCGTCTAATTTGTTGAAAAAGCTCAGTTTGTTCAATGATAAGTAAAGGACTTAGAAGTAAAAAGAGATGCCTCGCATTGCTTGATGAATTTTAAACGCCAAGCTGTGATTGCAGACGCGGTCGGGGCCATCCGGCTCCAGCCGCAGAGCCCCGCCCCCTCCGTGACGTGGCGTGACGCGGTGGGCGGGGCGCGCTTCTCCCAGACCCGCCGATCCGCCTCACAGCGCGAAGGGAGAGGAGGGTGAATTTTTCTGTTGGATACGCCTCTTGTGTATGAAATTCAAGTATTTTAAACGTTTAGTTAAGAAGTAAAACACTTGCAGCGTACACAAAGATTGTAAGCTGATCATGAGGATGAAAAATCACCAGACTTACGCAGGAACACATCATTTTATTTTATTTTTAATTAAAATATTCTGCCCAGCCAAAACTTCCTCGTCAGACGCCCAGCTACAGGCTTTCACCGTCACTCGACACGTTACAGACTCGGTCTCATACAGTATCCTGGTTTTCTTGACAATTACTGATATTTCGACAGAAACACAGGCGCTGAGCTCCGTGACGAGTCCACAGGCAGACACGAGCACCGCGCGCGCTTCCACTCGACCGTCCCTCCTCCCTGGCGCGCGGGGGGCGGGCGGGGTGACGTCACCTCTCGCGAGAGGCGAGCTCAGCCGCGCCCGACGGAGCCACGCCCCGCTGACGTCACGGCGGTTTGAATCTGCGGGCGGGAGAAGGACGAGCGACATGGCGGCACCGCAGCGCGGTAAGAGATTCATTTTCTAATAGTTGCTGAAAATCGCACATCCGAGGGCAATTACTTCGAGATATTTGGTTACTGCACAATTCAGTTCATCAGGGGTCATGGTCTGATCAGTGTACAGCATAACGTTAATGTTTAGTTTTACTTTTACACCTGTTGGCTGTTTTTAGTTCAAAAATGTTTTATTACAAATCGCGCAATGCGGTTATTCGGTGGTTGTTGTGTTTTTGTTAGAAAGCTGTGCTCTTTGAACCGAGAGCGATGCGGGCTCGTTTTGCACCTGTATCATTGTTTTAATAGCGGCAGTATGTTGCAGCTGCCTGTTATGATCGAAGCAGTAAAAAGCTGAAACGTGAGAAATACCGGTGCGTGTTAATTCAACATGATGCGCGCTGGCACAGCTCACAATAGTGACACCATGTAACCCAGGACGGTTTTAACCGCCAGAACCCAGCTCAACTGCAGCTCAACAGGACTGACAGCTTGTCCTGTATCGAGGTGACGTTCATTATTTTACCCCAGTGGTGCCAATAAGACTTTCTTCACTTTGGAAACTGAAGGACAAGAGACACAGGCACACAGTGTTTGTCTGAGAGAAACTCTCTTTCACGTCTTAAAATGTGACGCTTGAGGGTATAAAACCCAGATGCGTGAGATTTTCAATCGCAAAATGCGACTGCATATCATTTGTGTGGCTTCTTTTATTCACGTACAAAAAAAGCTGTTTAACCCATCGATACGCTCGTGAGTCCCTCCCTATTACTTTAATGTATGTAATATTACACAAATAATGGAGTCTACATGATTTTATTATAAGACTCAACTGTATAACACTTCTCAGGAAAAGTGGACGAGTACATATCTGTTTATTGTGTAAATGTTTAGGTTGTATTGTGGTGTTAAGTTTAATATGACTACATTTGGGACTGATTTTTACTGCATTATGAAATTTTACTAAAAAAAATGATATTGGGGGTGAAATTAACCTTATAACAAGCAATATTTTCTACAGGGGCCTTTCTGTGGACTTAAGCAACCGACGGTAATTAAGTGTGGTGTTAATTAAACCTCTTAGTGGCAGAGACCCATTTAGCCAAGCTGGAATTTCCACCCCTTAAACATTTGGTTATATCTCTGCAGCAGAACATAGTAAGAGCCTGGTTCAGGTCTTAAATTGAAGCTGACCCCCTTGGCTTTGAGTGTGAGCAGTCACATTTCTTATTTTTTAATGTTTGCTGAGTGGACACATGAAAAACACAGCAGGTAAAAATGTTGTTGTGGTCTTCAGAGGTCAGAATTTTCCATTCTAGGCCTGTGAATGTCCTGGGAATGATTTGAAAACCTTGTTCTAGGTGACTACTAGCTTGGATAAAAATCTGGGACAAATTGATCAATTAGGAAAAATTCTACATGTTTTGTGAAGACTGGACCTGGAAAGAAATTTCACACCTATAATAAAAAATCATAAAAATTTTGAAAATAATAACAATAAAAACCTTTAGACACTGCTAGAGAGCCTTTATCTGCTGTTATGCGATGGAAAACAAAACTCAGAGTTGCCTTCTGGTGTGAAAAAAGGAGTACTGATAAGAAACTGATTGATTACCCTTCTGAGTCAATGATTGACAGCTAAAAGGCAGGGGAGTGCAGCCTGAGGCTTCTAGAAGAAGTCTCACCCCCTAAGGGCTCTGAATGGCTGAAAACACAATGAATGACGGCGCTTTTGACCAATCAGATCGCCTTATTTCTGGCTTCTAGCTTCAAACATTTGCTACCAAGTCAGTAACGTTCAGTTGCCTTCAGGTCTGGAGATAAGCTAGTCTGGGCTAGTGTGGATATATATATATATGTGCTTCAGAATAAGGTAAAACGTGGGATATATATATTTTTTGCTGGCTTTTGCTTTTGTGGTCTCGTTTTGCTGGCTTATTGATGATCTAATAGATGTATTATTGAAGTTTGGAAGTGCATCATCAGATAAAAAATGACTTTGTGATCGTTTTGTTTTTAAAAAAAAACGTTTTTTTAAAGCTCCAGTTGGTTGTCCTTTTTCGGTTGATACCATGGTTTTGTGGTTTCGTTGGTAAACGATTAAAATGACGAAGGAGTCGAAGGTAGATATTGATTTACACCGTGGACGTTTACGACCACGCTGAGGATAGCACACGTGTGGCTATATGAACGTTTTTTCTATCATTTCTCAACACGGCTTTGTGAAGCCCAAGTTAAGCACTTTGATTGATAAAAGGTTTTCTGTAAAGGTTTTGGTGATGTAAAATAATGAAGTGAGACGGAACTTTTGAGGCAAGTTTTCCCCAGACCGTCCAGCAGTAATTAACAAGTGAACTGACACTATATCCTCCTCTTGAACTCTTTCCTCCCTAGAGGCCCAGCTACAGGCTGTCACCGTCCCTCGGCACAGACTCGACACCTTACAAACTCGGTCTGTTACAGTATCCTGGTTTTATTGCATCGCTTTAGTTCACATAAATAAAACGGCGACACGATAAATAATATTGTAGGTGTGTGCTCGACACAAGGTGACATTTTCACAGCGCTCAGCGGTGATTTCTACAGGAGCCCTGCTGTGGCCTCAGGCAAGCGGCCGTTATTAACAAGCGAACCGCCTCCCCTTCAACTCGTATATAAAACCTTCCTCGTCAGACGCCCAGCTACAGGCTTTCACCGTCACTCGACACGTTACAGACTCGGTCTCATACAGTATCCTGGTTTTCTTGACAATTACTGATATTTCGACAGAAACACAGGCGCTGAGCTCCGTGACGGGTCCACAGGCAGGCACGAGCACCGCGCGCGCTTCCACTCTACCTTCCCTCCTCCCTGGCGCGCGGGGGGCGGGCGGGGTGACGTCACCTCTCGCGAGAGGCGAGCTCAGCCGAGCCCGACGGAGCCACGCCCCGCTGACGTCACGGCGGTTTGAATCTGCGGGCGGGAGAAGGACGAGCGACATGGCGGCACCGCAGCGCGGTAAGAGATTTATTTTCTAATAGTTGCTTGAAATCGCACATCCGAGGGCAGAACTGCACAATTCAGTTCATAAGGATACTTTGATTGATAAAAGGTTTTCTGTAAAGGTTTTGTGGTTTTGGTTATGTAAAATCATGAAGTGAGACGGTTCAATCATGGTCTGATCAGTGTACAGCATAACGTTAACGTTGAGTCTTTTACACCTGTTGGCTGTTTTTTGTTAAAAAATGTGTTTATTGCAAAACGCGCAATGCGGTTATTCGGTGGTGGTTGTGTTTGTGTTAGAAAGCTGTGCTCTTTGAACCGAGAGCGATGCGGGCTCGTTTTGCACCTGTATCATTGTTTTAATAGCGGCAGTACGTTGCAGCTGCCTGTTATGATCGAAGCAGTAAAAAGCTGAAACGTGAAAAATACCGGTGCGTGTTAATTCAACATGATGCGCGCTGGCACAGCTCACAGTAGTGACACCATGTAACCCAGGACGGTTTTAACCGCCAGAACCCAGTTTGCGCGCTGAGTGTGGCGAGCTGACCGCACTTATCTGTGAATAAAGGGGTTTTAATCGCTCCTAATAAGAGAAGCACACAGTAAGCACCAGTGGTTTAATCAGCAGCGATCTGGACCGCGGAGTGGCTGGCTCTCCGGGTCTTGATCAGCGCAGCAGTCGAGGTGCTGGTGGGTGTGAGTGGCGGCGACCTGACTGGCGATTCTCCTGCCCCGAGGCCGGGGTGAGGTGTCGTCATGCATGGATAGTGAAAACAGAGGTTTCTCCAAGACGGCAGGTTGAACCGTAGTGCTGCAGCAATACTGTGATAAAAATAAATTCCCCGGAGCCTCGTGGTTGACAACAGACATGGAGATTCCTGAGGGCTTTTCCCCAGCATTTCCCATCAGTGCAAATCCGAGTCATTCCTCTGGGAGGCAGAGGAGATCCCGATTGAAGGCCGGTAGTTTTTGCCCGGGGCACCACTGCAGCTGAGAGGAATCGCTCTTTCTGTGAACCTGCTCAGCACTCACTGCTGGTGTCGGGGTGCACAGGATCAGTGAACACTCGTGAGGGCCGTGTGATTGCACTGTGGTCAGCTTAACCAATTCAAAAACAGAGCCCGTTTGGCAGCTAAATATTTTACTGCTTGATTTTTTTCAAGGGTTTTGCATTATTTGACGTTTTTGCTTTTATGACATGTTTCTTATTGACTTAAGCAATTGGCAAATCCTGCTCTAATATTAGTCTATTATACAGAATTTCTTGGCTGATATGTGCTCGGACTTTTTTCATTTGTCCCGTGAGGTGTCCTGAGTACTCAGACAACGATATAAAGCATACAAACTAAGGTTGAGCTATGCAGTGCAATCCTTTTTTTGATGTGGGGGGTGTTTTTTCTGCATTTCGTTCCTGAAATTTGTCCCACTTTCTAGGGTATCAACACTTGTTATTGATAAGTCTCTGTCACGATTCTACACCATGTGCAGTAGGGAGTCCAGATAAACAACGTTTCCATTTGATCACAATCAAAACCCGGTGGGCTTTATATACACTGTTCAGAAGTAAAGACCGAAACTGTTGTAATAGTTGATTTTGTGTTTTTGGTACCTTGCCATGTACTCTAGCTGGATTGGCATTGCAGAATTCTTGTTTGGTGGCAGGGAGACATATGCACAACGTTGCAAAGACGTGTTCGTGAATTCATGTGGAATTACTGCATGGCGATGGAGACTCAATGCTTTTCAATTGGAGTAAATCTGAACGAGAGGTTTACCTGTCGCAGTAAAATTTGAGATTAAGACAACTCTAGATGTAAGGAAAAGCTACGGAGACAGAAATCCTCTTTTGTAGAGCTTCAGTGAACAGACTGGACACGCTGAATTTTGCTTATCTTTGCCTAGCACAAACTGAATTTTCCTCACAAACAAAGGTAAAATGGTGCCAGAGAGTGACTTCTCTGTTGTAGTAATTTAACCTCATGCTTCGGATCGAACGGATGACATCACTGAATCTGTATGTTTCACTACATGAAATATCAGAAAAGCAATTAAGTATGTTGCAAAGAGAAAGTTTTTATTAAAGGCTAAGGACTTCAAATATCCACCTTCTGCATACTTTCACATTAGTAATTAAACCTGCGGCTGTTCCGGATGGTAGGTGGGTGCATCTTGTGCATCGCTGTCTCTGAAACAAGAGAGCTGCTGCCTTAGGGCAGCTCGGTATTACAGGATTGCGGTGAAGGTCTGATAGTAATATCTGATACGTCCCCCATCGGGGGACCACATATTAAACGGATTTTTGGAACAGGGAGCTGGATCAGGAGCTTGCTCCGTCCTCTCCACGCATCGGCCCGGTATTGCAGCGCCTCCGGGAACGGTGCACTACCTTCTCTCAGCGGTGAAAAGACAGACGTAGCTAGCAAGCAAGCGAGGTGGACCGGAGCTCCTTCCTCTCCGGTCTCGTCTCTCGTCCATCCGTGTGTCTCTGTGCCTCTGTGTCTCTCTCTCCCCCTCCCCGTTCCCGTGCTCCCTCCGTGCGCTTTCCCGCGCCTCGACTCTCTCGGCCAGCAGGCCGGCCCCCTTTTCGGCTCCCGTGCGTTTTCCCTCCAAAAAACTTAGTTTTTTCCTCCTTTTCCCTGGGAGGCAGGCGTGGCTTGTGTGTGTGTGTGTGTGTGTGTGTGTGTGTGTGTGTGTGTGTGTGTGTCCCCGTCCTTGCAGGCGGGCCCCTTTCGACAGCCGGGCGTTTTCCCTCCAAAAAACTTAGTATATACACCTTTTCTTTCTTTTTTTTCCGCAGGCAGGCAGGCAGGCAGGCAGGCAGGCGTGTGTGTGTGCGCGCGCGTCCCCGTCCCTCCCGAGAGAGAGAGCTGCCCCTTGCCTCTGCCCGCAGGTGCTGGCGGTCCGCTTTCGCTTGCAGCTGGTTGGGCACAGCTGCTGCCGGTGGGAGGGGCCTAAGCTAAGGAGGCCGGGCGGCTGGCGCCCCCCGCGGCTGCGGTCGTTGTCGGGCCGTTGACAGAAGATCAAAGAGCAGGGCCCCCGCCCGGGACTGGCAGGAAGGCAGGCAGGCAGGCAAGAGAGAGGGGGAGCAGAGTCCGGCGGCAGGCCTCTGGCTGCAGGGAGGCCGGCAGCTGCGCGGGTCCCGGGCTCCAGAGGAGAGTCGGCCTGCGCCACTGTGCGCCAGCGGAACGCCCGCGCGTCGGTCCGCGCCTTTGGGGGTATCGCTTCTCGGCCTTTTGGCTAAGATCAAGTGTAGTATCTGTTCTTATCAGTTTAATATCTGATACGTCCCCCATCGGGGGACCACATATTAAACGGATTTTTGGAACAGGGAGCTGGATCAGGAGCTTGCTCCGTCCTCTCCACGCATCGGCCCGGTATTGCAGCGCCTCCGGGAACGGTGCACTACCTTCTCTCAGCGGTGAAAAGACAGACGTAGCTAGCAAGCAAGCGAGGTGGACCGGAGCTCCTTCCTCTCCGGTCTCGTCTCTCGTCCATCCGTGTGTCTCTGTGCCTCTGTGTCTCTCTCTCCCCCTCCCCGTTCCCGTGCTCCCTCCGTGCGCTTTCCCGCGCCTCGACTCTCTCGGCCAGCAGGCCGGCCCCCTTTTCGGCTCCCGTGCGTTTTCCCTCCAAAAAACTTAGTTTTTTCCTCCTTTTCCCTGGGAGGCAGGCGTGGCTGTGTGTGTGTGTGTGTGTGTGTGTGTGTGTGTGTGTGTGTGTGTGTGTGTCCCCGTCCTTGCAGGCGGGCCCCTTTCGACAGCCGGGCGTTTTCCCTCCAAAAAACTTAGTATATACACCTTTTCTTTCTTTTTTTTCCGCAGGCAGGCAGGCAGGCAGGCAGGCAGGCGTGTGTGTGTGCGCGCGCGTCCCCGTCCCTCCCGAGAGAGAGAGCTGCCCCTTGCCTCTGCCCGCAGGTGCTGGCGGTCCGCTTTCGCTTGCAGCTGGTTGGGCACAGCTGCTGCCGGTGGGAGGGGCTGGCGCCCCCCGCGGCTGCGGTCGTTGTCGGGCCGTTGACAGAAGATCAAAGAGCAGGGCCCCCGCCCGGGACTGGCAGGAAGGCAGGCAGGCAGGCAAGAGAGAGGGGGAGCAGAGTCCGGCGGCAGGCCTCTGGCTGCAGGGAGGCCGGCAGCTGCGCGGGTCCCGGGCTCCAGAGGAGAGTCGGCCTGCGCCACTGTGCGCCAGCGGAACGCCCGCGCGTCGGTCCGCGCCTTTGGGGGTATCGCTTCTCGGCCTTTTGGCTAAGATCAAGTGTAGTATCTGTTCTTATCAGTTTAATATCTGATACGTCCCCCATCGGGGGACCACATATTAAACGGATTTTTGGAACAGGGAGCTGGATCAGGAGCTTGCTCCGTCCTCTCCACGCATCGGCCCGGTATTGCAGCGCCTCCGGGAACGGTGCACTACCTTCTCTCAGCGGTGAAAAGACAGACGTAGCTAGCAAGCAAGCGAGGTGGACCGGAGCTCCTTCCTCTCCGGTCTCGTCTCTCGTCCATCCGTGTGTCTCTGTGCCTCTGTGTCTCTCTCTCCCCCTCCCCGTTCCCGTGCTCCCTCCGTGCGCTTTCCCGCGCCTCGACTCTCTCGGCCAGCAGGCCGGCCCCCTTTTCGGCTCCCGTGCGTTTTCCCTCCAAAAAACTTAGTTTTTTCCTCCTTTTCCCTGGGAGGCAGGCGTGGCTTGTGTGTGTGTGTGTGTGTGTGTGTGTGTGTGTGTGTGTGTGTGTGTGTGTGTCCCCGTCCTTGCAGGCGGGCCCCTTTCGACAGCCGGGCGTTTTCCCTCCAAAAAACTTAGTATATACACCTTTTCTTTCTTTTTTTTCCGCAGGCAGGCAGGCAGGCAGGCAGGCAGGCGTGTGTGTGTGCGCGCGCGTCCCCGTCCCTCCCGAGAGAGAGAGCTGCCCCTTGCCTCTGCCCGCAGGTGCTGGCGGTCCGCTTTCGCTTGCAGCTGGTTGGGCACAGCTGCTGCCGGTGGGAGGGGCCTAAGCTAAGGAGGCCGGGCGGCTGGCGCCCCCCGCGGCTGCGGTCGTTGTCGGGCCGTTGACAGAAGATCAAAGAGCAGGGCCCCCGCCCGGGACTGGCAGGAAGGCAGGCAGGCAGGCAAGAGAGAGGGGGAGCAGAGTCCGGCGGCAGGCCTCTGGCTGCAGGGAGGCCGGCAGCTGCGCGGGTCCCGGGCTCCAGAGGAGAGTCGGCCTGCGCCACTGTGCGCCAGCGGAACGCCCGCGCGTCGGTCCGCGCCTTTGGGGGTATCGCTTCTCGGCCTTTTGGCTAAGATCAAGTGTAGTATCTGTTCTTATCAGTTTAATATCTGATACGTCCCCCATCGGGGGACCACATATTAAACGGATTTTTGGAACAGGGAGCTGGATCAGGAGCTTGCTCCGTCCTCTCCACGCATCGGCCCGGTATTGCAGCGCCTCCGGGAACGGTGCACTACCTTCTCTCAGCGGTGAAAAGACAGACGTAGCTAGCAAGCAAGCGAGGTGGACCGGAGCTCCTTCCTCTCCGGTCTCGTCTCTCGTCCATCCGTGTGTCTCTGTGCCTCTGTGTCTCTCTCTCCCCCTCCCCGTTCCCGTGCTCCCTCCGTGCGCTTTCCCGCGCCTCGACTCTCTCGGCCAGCAGGCCGGCCCCCTTTTCGGCTCCCGTGCGTTTTCCCTCCAAAAAACTTAGTTTTTTCCTCCTTTTCCCTGGGAGGCAGGCGTGGCTTGTGTGTGTGTGTGTGTGTGTGTGTGTGTGTGTGTGTGTGTGTGTGTGTGTGTGTGTGTGTCCCCGTCCTTGCAGGCGGGCCCCTTTCGACAGCCGGGCGTTTTCCCTCCAAAAAACTTAGTATATACACCTTTTCTTTCTTTTTTTTCCGCAGGCAGGCAGGCAGGCAGGCAGGCAGGCGTGTGTGTGTGCGCGCGCGTCCCCGTCCCTCCCGAGAGAGAGAGCTGCCCCTTGCCTCTGCCCGCAGGTGCTGGCGGTCCGCTTTCGCTTGCAGCTGGTTGGGCACAGCTGCTGCCGGTGGGAGGGGCCTAAGCTAAGGAGGCCGGGCGGCTGGCGCCCCCCGCGGCTGCGGTCGTTGTCGGGCCGTTGACAGAAGATCAAAGAGCAGGGCCCCCGCCCGGGACTGGCAGGAAGGCAGGCAGGCAGGCAAGAGAGAGGGGGAGCAGAGTCCGGCGGCAGGCCTCTGGCTGCAGGGAGGCCGGCAGCTGCGCGGGTCCCGGGCTCCAGAGGAGAGTCGGCCTGCGCCACTGTGCGCCAGCGGAACGCCCGCGCGTCGGTCCGCGCCTTTGGGGGTATCGCTTCTCGGCCTTTTGGCTAAGATCAAGTGTAGTATCTGTTCTTATCAGTTTAATATCTGATACGTCCCCCATCGGGGGACCACATATTAAACGGATTTTTGGAACAGGGAGCTGGATCAGGAGCTTGCTCCGTCCTCTCCACGCATCGGCCCGGTATTGCAGCGCCTCCGGGAACGGTGCACTACCTTCTCTCAGCGGTGAAAAGACAGACGTAGCTAGCAAGCAAGCGAGGTGGACCGGAGCTCCTTCCTCTCCGGTCTCGTCTCTCGTCCATCCGTGTGTCTCTGTGCCTCTGTGTCTCTCTCTCCCCCTCCCCGTTCCCGTGCTCCCTCCGTGCGCTTTCCCGCGCCTCGACTCTCTCGGCCAGCAGGCCGGCCCCCTTTTCGGCTCCCGTGCGTTTTCCCTCCAAAAAACTTAGTTTTTTCCTCCTTTTCCCTGGGAGGCAGGCGTGGCTTGTGTGTGTGTGTGTGTGTGTGTGTGTGTGTGTGTGTGTGTGTGTGTGTGTGTCCCCGTCCTTGCAGGCGGGCCCCTTTCGACAGCCGGGCGTTTTCCCTCCAAAAAACTTAGTATATACACCTTTTCTTTCTTTTTTTTCCGCAGGCAGGCAGGCAGGCAGGCAGGCAGGCGTGTGTGTGTGCGCGCGCGTCCCCGTCCCTCCCGAGAGAGAGAGCTGCCCCTTGCCTCTGCCCGCAGGTGCTGGCGGTCCGCTTTCGCTTGCAGCTGGTTGGGCACAGCTGCTGCCGGTGGGAGGGGCCTAAGCTAAGGAGGCCGGGCGGCTGGCGCCCCCCGCGGCTGCGGTCGTTGTCGGGCCGTTGACAGAAGATCAAAGAGCAGGGCCCCCGCCCGGGACTGGCAGGAAGGCAGGCAGGCAGGCAAGAGAGAGGGGGAGCAGAGTCCGGCGGCAGGCCTCTGGCTGCAGGGAGGCCGGCAGCTGCGCGGGTCCCGGGCTCCAGAGGAGAGTCGGCCTGCGCCACTGTGCGCCAGCGGAACGCCCGCGCGTCGGTCCGCGCCTTTGGGGGTATCGCTTCTCGGCCTTTTGGCTAAGATCAAGTGTAGTATCTGTTCTTATCAGTTTAATATCTGATACGTCCCCCATCGGGGGACCACATATTAAACGGATTTTTGGAACAGGGAGCTGGATCAGGAGCTTGCTCCGTCCTCTCCACGCATCGGCCCGGTATTGCAGCGCCTCCGGGAACGGTGCACTACCTTCTCTCAGCGGTGAAAAGACAGACGTAGCTAGCAAGCAAGCGAGGTGGACCGGAGCTCCTTCCTCTCCGGTCTCGTCTCTCGTCCATCCGTGTGTCTCTGTGCCTCTGTGTCTCTCTCTCCCCCTCCCCGTTCCCGTGCTCCCTCCGTGCGCTTTCCCGCGCCTCGACTCTCTCGGCCAGCAGGCCGGCCCCCTTTTCGGCTCCCGTGCGTTTTCCCTCCAAAAAACTTAGTTTTTTCCTCCTTTTCCCTGGGAGGCAGGCGTGGCTTGTGTGTGTGTGTGTGTGTGTGTGTGTGTGTGTGTGTGTGTGTGTGTGTGTGTGTCCCCGTCCTTGCAGGCGGGCCCCTTTCGACAGCCGGGCGTTTTCCCTCCAAAAAACTTAGTATATACACCTTTTCTTTCTTTTTTTTCCGCAGGCAGGCAGGCAGGCAGGCAGGCAGGCGTGTGTGTGTGCGCGCGCGTCCCCGTCCCTCCCGAGAGAGAGAGCTGCCCCTTGCCTCTGCCCGCAGGTGCTGGCGGTCCGCTTTCGCTTGCAGCTGGTTGGGCACAGCTGCTGCCGGTGGGAGGGGCCTAAGCTAAGGAGGCCGGGCGGCTGGCGCCCCCCGCGGCTGCGGTCGTTGTCGGGCCGTTGACAGAAGATCAAAGAGCAGGGCCCCCGCCCGGGACTGGCAGGAAGGCAGGCAGGCAGGCAAGAGAGAGGGGGAGCAGAGTCCGGCGGCAGGCCTCTGGCTGCAGGGAGGCCGGCAGCTGCGCGGGTCCCGGGCTCCAGAGGAGAGTCGGCCTGCGCCACTGTGCGCCAGCGGAACGCCCGCGCGTCGGTCCGCGCCTTTGGGGGTATCGCTTCTCGGCCTTTTGGCTAAGATCAAGTGTAGTATCTGTTCTTATCAGTTTAATATCTGATACGTCCCCCATCGGGGGACCACATATTAAACGGATTTTTGGAACAGGGAGCTGGATCAGGAGCTTGCTCCGTCCTCTCCACGCATCGGCCCGGTATTGCAGCGCCTCCGGGAACGGTGCACTACCTTCTCTCAGCGGTGAAAAGACAGACGTAGCTAGCAAGCAAGCGAGGTGGACCGGAGCTCCTTCCTCTCCGGTCTCGTCTCTCGTCCATCCGTGTGTCTCTGTGCCTCTGTGTCTCTCTCTCCCCCTCCCCGTTCCCGTGCTCCCTCCGTGCGCTTTCCCGCGCCTCGACTCTCTCGGCCAGCAGGCCGGCCCCCTTTTCGGCTCCCGTGCGTTTTCCCTCCAAAAAACTTAGTTTTTTCCTCCTTTTCCCTGGGAGGCAGGCGTGGCTTGTGTGTGTGTGTGTGTGTGTGTGTGTGTGTGTGTGTGTGTGTGTGTGTGTGTGTCCCCGTCCTTGCAGGCGGGCCCCTTTCGACAGCCGGGCGTTTTCCCTCCAAAAAACTTAGTATATACACCTTTTCTTTCTTTTTTTTCCGCAGGCAGGCAGGCAGGCAGGCAGGCAGGCGTGTGTGTGTGCGCGCGCGTCCCCGTCCCTCCCGAGAGAGAGAGCTGCCCCTTGCCTCTGCCCGCAGGTGCTGGCGGTCCGCTTTCGCTTGCAGCTGGTTGGGCACAGCTGCTGCCGGTGGGAGGGGCCTAAGCTAAGGAGGCCGGGCGGCTGGCGCCCCCCGCGGCTGCGGTCGTTGTCGGGCCGTTGACAGAAGATCAAAGAGCAGGGCCCCCGCCCGGGACTGGCAGGAAGGCAGGCAGGCAGGCAAGAGAGAGGGGGAGCAGAGTCCGGCGGCAGGCCTCTGGCTGCAGGGAGGCCGGCAGCTGCGCGGGTCCCGGGCTCCAGAGGAGAGTCGGCCTGCGCCACTGTGCGCCAGCGGAACGCCCGCGCGTCGGTCCGCGCCTTTGGGGGTATCGCTTCTCGGCCTTTTGGCTAAGATCAAGTGTAGTATCTGTTCTTATCAGTTTAATATCTGATACGTCCCCCATCGGGGGACCACATATTAAACGGATTTTTGGAACAGGGAGCTGGATCAGGAGCTTGCTCCGTCCTCTCCACGCATCGGCCCGGTATTGCAGCGCCTCCGGGAACGGTGCACTACCTTCTCTCAGCGGTGAAAAGACAGACGTAGCTAGCAAGCAAGCGAGGTGGACCGGAGCTCCTTCCTCTCCGGTCTCGTCTCTCGTCCATCCGTGTGTCTCTGTGCCTCTGTGTCTCTCTCTCCCCCTCCCCGTTCCCGTGCTCCCTCCGTGCGCTTTCCCGCGCCTCGACTCTCTCGGCCAGCAGGCCGGCCCCCTTTTCGGCTCCCGTGCGTTTTCCCTCCAAAAAACTTAGTTTTTTCCTCCTTTTCCCTGGGAGGCAGGCGTGGCTTGTGTGTGTGTGTGTGTGTGTGTGTGTGTGTGTGTGTGTGTGTGTGTGTGTGTGTGTCCCCGTCCTTGCAGGCGGGCCCCTTTCGACAGCCGGGCGTTTTCCCTCCAAAAAACTTAGTATATACACCTTTTCTTTCTTTTTTTTCCGCAGGCAGGCAGGCAGGCAGGCAGGCAGGCGTGTGTGTGTGCGCGCGCGTCCCCGTCCCTCCCGAGAGAGAGAGCTGCCCCTTGCCTCTGCCCGCAGGTGCTGGCGGTCCGCTTTCGCTTGCAGCTGGTTGGGCACAGCTGCTGCCGGTGGGAGGGGCCTAAGCTAAGGAGGCCGGGCGGCTGGCGCCCCCCGCGGCTGCGGTCGTTGTCGGGCCGTTGACAGAAGATCAAAGAGCAGGGCCCCCGCCCGGGACTGGCAGGAAGGCAGGCAGGCAGGCAAGAGAGAGGGGGAGCAGAGTCCGGCGGCAGGCCTCTGGCTGCAGGGAGGCCGGCAGCTGCGCGGGTCCCGGGCTCCAGAGGAGAGTCGGCCTGCGCCACTGTGCGCCAGCGGAACGCCCGCGCGTCGGTCCGCGCCTTTGGGGGTATCGCTTCTCGGCCTTTTGGCTAAGATCAAGTGTAGTATCTGTTCTTATCAGTTTAATATCTGATACGTCCCCCATCGGGGGACCACATATTAAACGGATTTTTGGAACAGGGAGCTGGATCAGGAGCTTGCTCCGTCCTCTCCACGCATCGGCCCGGTATTGCAGCGCCTCCGGGAACGGTGCACTACCTTCTCTCAGCGGTGAAAAGACAGACGAAGACAGACGTAGCTAGCAAGCAAGCGAGGTGGACCGGAGCTCCTTCCTCTCCGGTCTCGTCTCTCGTCCATCCGTGTGTCTCTGTGCCTCTGTGTCTCTCTCTCCCCCTCCCCGTTCCCGTGCTCCCTCCGTGCGCTTTCCCGCGCCTCGACTCTCTCGGCCAGCAGGCCGGCCCCCTTTTCGGCTCCCGTGCGTTTTCCCTCCAAAAAATTTCCTCCTTTTCCCTGGGAGGCAGGCGTGGCTGTGTGTGTGTGTGTGTGTGTGTGTGTGTGTGTGTGTGTGTGTGTGTGTGTCCCCGTCCTTGCAGGCGGGCCCCTTTCGACAGCCGGGCGTTTTCCCTCCAAAAAACTTAGTATATACACCTTTTCTTTCTTTTTTTTCCGCAGGCAGGCAGGCAGGCAGGCAGGCAGGCGTGTGTGTGTGCGCGCGCGTCCCCGTCCCTCCCGAGAGAGAGAGCTGCCCCTTGCCTCTGCCCGCAGGTGCTGGCGGTCCGCTTTCGCTTGCAGCTGGTTGGGCACAGCTGCTGCCGGTGGGAGGGGCCTAAGCTAAGGAGGCCGGGCGGCTGGCGCCCCCCGCGGCTGCGGTCGTTGTCGGGCCGTTGACAGAAGATCAAAGAGCAGGGCCCCCGCCCGGGACTGGCAGGAAGGCAGGCAGGCAGGCAAGAGAGAGGGGGAGCAGAGTCCGGCGGCAGGCCTCTGGCTGCAGGGAGGCCGGCAGCTGCGCGGGTCCCGGGCTCCAGAGGAGAGTCGGCCTGCGCCACTGTGCGCCAGCGGAACGCCCGCGCGTCGGTCCGCGCCTTTGGGGGTATCGCTTCTCGGCCTTTTGGCTAAGATCAAGTGTAGTATCTGTTCTTATCAGTTTAATATCTGATACGTCCCCCATCGGGGGACCACATATTAAACGGATTTTTGGAACAGGGAGCTGGATCAGGAGCTTGCTCCGTCCTCTCCACGCATCGGCCCGGTATTGCAGCGCCTCCGGGAACGGTGCACTACCTTCTCTCAGCGGTGAAAAGACAGACGTAGCTAGCAAGCAAGCGAGGTGGACCGGAGCTCCTTCCTCTCCGGTCTCGTCTCTCGTCCATCCGTGTGTCTCTGTGCCTCTGTGTCTCTCTCTCCCCCTCCCCGTTCCCGTGCTCCCTCCGTGCGCTTTCCCGCGCCTCGACTCTCTCGGCCAGCAGGCCGGCCCCCTTTTCGGCTCCCGTGCGTTTTCCCTCCAAAAAACTTAGTTTTTTCCTCCTTTTCCCTGGGAGGCAGGCGTGGCTTGTGTGTGTGTGTGTGTGTGTGTGTGTGTGTGTGTGTGTGTGTGTGTGTGTGTGTGTCCCCGTCCTTGCAGGCGGGCCCCTTTCGACAGCCGGGCGTTTTCCCTCCAAAAAACTTAGTATATACACCTTTTCTTTCTTTTTTTTCCGCAGGCAGGCAGGCAGGCAGGCAGGCAGGCGTGTGTGTGTGTGCGCGCGCGTCCCCGTCCCTCCCGAGAGAGAGAGCTGCCCCTTGCCTCTGCCCGCAGGTGCTGGCGGTCCGCTTTCGCTTGCAGCTGGTTGGGCACAGCTGCTGCCGGTGGGAGGGGCCTAAGCTAAGGAGGCCGGGCGGCTGGCGCCCCCCGCGGCTGCGGTCGTTGTCGGGCCGTTGACAGAAGATCAAAGAGCAGGGCCCCCGCCCGGGACTGGCAGGAAGGCAGGCAGGCAGGCAAGAGAGAGGGGGAGCAGAGTCCGGCGGCAGGCCTCTGGCTGCAGGGAGGCCGGCAGCTGCGCGGGTCCCGGGCTCCAGAGGAGAGTCGGCCTGCGCCACTGTGCGCCAGCGGAACGCCCGCGCGTCGGTCCGCGCCTTTGGGGGTATCGCTTCTCGGCCTTTTGGCTAAGATCAAGTGTAGTATCTGTTCTTATCAGTTTAATATCTGATACGTCCCCCATCGGGGGACCACATATTAAACGGATTTTTGGAACAGGGAGCTGGATCAGGAGCTTGCTCCGTCCTCTCCACGCATCGGCCCGGTATTGCAGCGCCTCCGGGAACGGTGCACTACCTTCTCTCAGCGGTGAAAAGACAGACGTAGCTAGCAAGCAAGCGAGGTGGACCGGAGCTCCTTCCTCTCCGGTCTCGTCTCTCGTCCATCCGTGTGTCTCTGTGCCTCTGTGTCTCTCTCTCCCCCTCCCCGTTCCCGTGCTCCCTCCGTGCGCTTTCCCGCGCCTCGACTCTCTCGGCCAGCAGGCCGGCCCCCTTTTCGGCTCCCGTGCGTTTTCCCTCCAAAAAACTTAGTTTTTTCCTCCTTTTCCCTGGGAGGCAGGCGTGGCTTGTGTGTGTGTGTGTGTGTGTGTGTGTGTGTGTGTGTGTGTGTGTGTGTGTGTCCCCGTCCTTGCAGGCGGGCCCCTTTCGACAGCCGGGCGTTTTCCCTCCAAAAAACTTAGTATATACACCTTTTCTTTCTTTTTTTTCCGCAGGCAGGCAGGCAGGCAGGCAGGCAGGCGTGTGTGTGTGCGCGCGCGTCCCCGTCCCTCCCGAGAGAGAGAGCTGCCCCTTGCCTCTGCCCGCAGGTGCTGGCGGTCCGCTTTCGCTTGCAGCTGGTTGGGCACAGCTGCTGCCGGTGGGAGGGGCCTAAGCTAAGGAGGCCGGGCGGCTGGCGCCCCCCGCGGCTGCGGTCGTTGTCGGGCCGTTGACAGAAGATCAAAGAGCAGGGCCCCCGCCCGGGACTGGCAGGAAGGCAGGCAGGCAGGCAAGAGAGAGGGGGAGCAGAGTCCGGCGGCAGGCCTCTGGCTGCAGGGAGGCCGGCAGCTGCGCGGGTCCCGGGCTCCAGAGGAGAGTCGGCCTGCGCCACTGTGCGCCAGCGGAACGCCCGCGCGTCGGTCCGCGCCTTTGGGGGTATCGCTTCTCGGCCTTTTGGCTAAGATCAAGTGTAGTATCTGTTCTTATCAGTTTAATATCTGATACGTCCCCCATCGGGGGACCACATATTAAACGGATTTTTGGAACAGGGAGCTGGATCAGGAGCTTGCTCCGTCCTCTCCACGCATCGGCCCGGTATTGCAGCGCCTCCGGGAACGGTGCACTACCTTCTCTCAGCGGTGAAAAGACAGACGTAGCTAGCAAGCAAGCGAGGTGGACCGGAGCTCCTTCCTCTCCGGTCTCGTCTCTCGTCCATCCGTGTGTCTCTGTGCCTCTGTGTCTCTCTCTCCCCCTCCCCGTTCCCGTGCTCCCTCCGTGCGCTTTCCCGCGCCTCGACTCTCTCGGCCAGCAGGCCGGCCCCCTTTTCGGCTCCCGTGCGTTTTCCCTCCAAAAAACTTAGTTTTTTCCTCCTTTTCCCTGGGAGGCAGGCGTGGCTGTGTGTGTGTGTGTGTGTGTGTGTGTGTGTGTGTGTGTGTGTGTGTGTGTGTGTCCCCGTCCTTGCAGGCGGGCCCCTTTCGACAGCCGGGCGTTTTCCCTCCAAAAAACTTAGTATATACACCTTTTCTTTCTTTTTTTTCCGCAGGCAGGCAGGCAGGCAGGCAGGCAGGCGTGTGTGTGTGCGCGCGCGTCCCCGTCCCTCCCGAGAGAGAGAGCTGCCCCTTGCCTCTGCCCGCAGGTGCTGGCGGTCCGCTTTCGCTTGCAGCTGGTTGGGCACAGCTGCTGCCGGTGGGAGGGGCCTAAGCTAAGGAGGCCGGGCGGCTGGCGCCCCCCGCGGCTGCGGTCGTTGTCGGGCCGTTGACAGAAGATCAAAGAGCAGGGCCCCCGCCCGGGACTGGCAGGAAGGCAGGCAGGCAGGCAAGAGAGAGGGGGAGCAGAGTCCGGCGGCAGGCCTCTGGCTGCAGGGAGGCCGGCAGCTGCGCGGGTCCCGGGCTCCAGAGGAGAGTCGGCCTGCGCCACTGTGCGCCAGCGGAACGCCCGCGCGTCGGTCCGCGCCTTTGGGGGTATCGCTTCTCGGCCTTTTGGCTAAGATCAAGTGTAGTATCTGTTCTTATCAGTTTAATATCTGATACGTCCCCCATCGGGGGACCACATATTAAACGGATTTTTGGAACAGGGAGCTGGATCAGGAGCTTGCTCCGTCCTCTCCACGCATCGGCCCGGTATTGCAGCGCCTCCGGGAACGGTGCACTACCTTCTCTCAGCGGTGAAAAGACAGACGTAGCTAGCAAGCAAGCGAGGTGGACCGGAGCTCCTTCCTCTCCGGTCTCGTCTCTCGTCCATCCGTGTGTCTCTGTGCCTCTGTGTCTCTCTCTCCCCCTCCCCGTTCCCGTGCTCCCTCCGTGCGCTTTCCCGCGCCTCGACTCTCTCGGCCAGCAGGCCGGCCCCCTTTTCGGCTCCCGTGCGTTTTCCCTCCAAAAAACTTAGTTTTTTCCTCCTTTTCCCTGGGAGGCAGGCGTGGCTTGTGTGTGTGTGTGTGTGTGTGTGTGTGTGTGTGTGTGTGTGTGTGTGTGTCCCCGTCCTTGCAGGCGGGCCCCTTTCGACAGCCGGGCGTTTTCCCTCCAAAAAACTTAGTATATACACCTTTTCTTTCTTTTTTTTCCGCAGGCAGGCAGGCAGGCAGGCAGGCAGGCGTGTGTGTGTGCGCGCGCGTCCCCGTCCCTCCCGAGAGAGAGAGCTGCCCCTTGCCTCTGCCCGCAGGTGCTGGCGGTCCGCTTTCGCTTGCAGCTGGTTGGGCACAGCTGCTGCCGGTGGGAGGGGCCTAAGCTAAGGAGGCCGGGCGGCTGGCGCCCCCCGCGGCTGCGGTCGTTGTCGGGCCGTTGACAGAAGATCAAAGAGCAGGGCCCCCGCCCGGGACTGGCAGGAAGGCAGGCAGGCAGGCAAGAGAGAGGGGGAGCAGAGTCCGGCGGCAGGCCTCTGGCTGCAGGGAGGCCGGCAGCTGCGCGGGTCCCGGGCTCCAGAGGAGAGTCGGCCTGCGCCACTGTGCGCCAGCGGAACGCCCGCGCGTCGGTCCGCGCCTTTGGGGGTATCGCTTCTCGGCCTTTTGGCTAAGATCAAGTGTAGTATCTGTTCTTATCAGTTTAATATCTGATACGTCCCCCATCGGGGGACCACATATTAAACGGATTTTTGGAACAGGGAGCTGGATCAGGAGCTTGCTCCGTCCTCTCCACGCATCGGCCCGGTATTGCAGCGCCTCCGGGAACGGTGCACTACCTTCTCTCAGCGGTGAAAAGACAGACGTAGCTAGCAAGCAAGCGAGGTGGACCGGAGCTCCTTCCTCTCCGGTCTCGTCTCTCGTCCATCCGTGTGTCTCTGTGCCTCTGTGTCTCTCTCTCCCCCTCCCCGTTCCCGTGCTCCCTCCGTGCGCTTTCCCGCGCCTCGACTCTCTCGGCCAGCAGGCCGGCCCCCTTTTCGGCTCCCGTGCGTTTTCCCTCCAAAAAACTTAGTTTTTTCCTCCTTTTCCCTGGGAGGCAGGCGTGGCTGTGTGTGTGTGTGTGTGTGTGTGTGTGTGTGTGTGTGTGTGTGTGTGTGTGTCCCCGTCCTTGCAGGCGGGCCCCTTTCGACAGCCGGGCGTTTTCCCTCCAAAAAACTTAGTATATACACCTTTTCTTTCTTTTTTTTCCGCAGGCAGGCAGGCAGGCAGGCAGGCAGGCGTGTGTGTGTGCGCGCGCGTCCCCGTCCCTCCCGAGAGAGAGAGCTGCCCCTTGCCTCTGCCCGCAGGTGCTGGCGGTCCGCTTTCGCTTGCAGCTGGTTGGGCACAGCTGCTGCCGGTGGGAGGGGCCTAAGCTAAGGAGGCCGGGCGGCTGGCGCCCCCCGCGGCTGCGGTCGTTGTCGGGCCGTTGACAGAAGATCAAAGAGCAGGGCCCCCGCCCGGGACTGGCAGGAAGGCAGGCAGGCAGGCAAGAGAGAGGGGGAGCAGAGTCCGGCGGCAGGCCTCTGGCTGCAGGGAGGCCGGCAGCTGCGCGGGTCCCGGGCTCCAGAGGAGAGTCGGCCTGCGCCACTGTGCGCCAGCGGAACGCCCGCGCGTCGGTCCGCGCCTTTGGGGGTATCGCTTCTCGGCCTTTTGGCTAAGATCAAGTGTAGTATCTGTTCTTATCAGTTTAATATCTGATACGTCCCCCATCGGGGGACCACATATTAAACGGATTTTTGGAACAGGGAGCTGGATCAGGAGCTTGCTCCGTCCTCTCCACGCATCGGCCCGGTATTGCAGCGCCTCCGGGAACGGTGCACTACCTTCTCTCAGCGGTGAAAAGACAGACGTAGCTAGCAAGCAAGCGAGGTGGACCGGAGCTCCTTCCTCTCCGGTCTCGTCTCTCGTCCATCCGTGTGTCTCTGTGCCTCTGTGTCTCTCTCTCCCCCTCCCCGTTCCCGTGCTCCCTCCGTGCGCTTTCCCGCGCCTCGACTCTCTCGGCCAGCAGGCCGGCCCCCTTTTCGGCTCCCGTGCGTTTTCCCTCCAAAAAACTTAGTTTTTTCCTCCTTTTCCCTGGGAGGCAGGCGTGGCTTGTGTGTGTGTGTGTGTGTGTGTGTGTGTGTGTGTGTGTGTGTGTGTGTGTGTGTCCCCGTCCTTGCAGGCGGGCCCCTTTCGACAGCCGGGCGTTTTCCCTCCAAAAAACTTAGTATATACACCTTTTCTTTCTTTTTTTTCCGCAGGCAGGCAGGCAGGCAGGCAGGCAGGCGTGTGTGTGTGCGCGCGCGTCCCCGTCCCTCCCGAGAGAGAGAGCTGCCCCTTGCCTCTGCCCGCAGGTGCTGGCGGTCCGCTTTCGCTTGCAGCTGGTTGGGCACAGCTGCTGCCGGTGGGAGGGGCCTAAGCTAAGGAGGCCGGGCGGCTGGCGCCCCCCGCGGCTGCGGTCGTTGTCGGGCCGTTGACAGAAGATCAAAGAGCAGGGCCCCCGCCCGGGACTGGCAGGAAGGCAGGCAGGCAGGCAAGAGAGAGGGGGAGCAGAGTCCGGCGGCAGGCCTCTGGCTGCAGGGAGGCCGGCAGCTGCGCGGGTCCCGGGCTCCAGAGGAGAGTCGGCCTGCGCCACTGTGCGCCAGCGGAACGCCCGCGCGTCGGTCCGCGCCTTTGGGGGTATCGCTTCTCGGCCTTTTGGCTAAGATCAAGTGTAGTATCTGTTCTTATCAGTTTAATATCTGATACGTCCCCCATCGGGGGACCACATATTAAACGGATTTTTGGAACAGGGAGCTGGATCAGGAGCTTGCTCCGTCCTCTCCACGCATCGGCCCGGTATTGCAGCGCCTCCGGGAACGGTGCACTACCTTCTCTCAGCGGTGAAAAGACAGACGTAGCTAGCAAGCAAGCGAGGTGGACCGGAGCTCCTTCCTCTCCGGTCTCGTCTCTCGTCCATCCGTGTGTCTCTGTGCCTCTGTGTCTCTCTCTCCCCCTCCCCGTTCCCGTGCTCCCTCCGTGCGCTTTCCCGCGCCTCGACTCTCTCGGCCAGCAGGCCGGCCCCCTTTTCGGCTCCCGTGCGTTTTCCCTCCAAAAAACTTAGTTTTTTCCTCCTTTTCCCTGGGAGGCAGGCGTGGCTGTGTGTGTGTGTGTGTGTGTGTGTGTGTGTGTGTGTGTGTGTGTGTGTGTGTCCCCGTCCTTGCAGGCGGGCCCCTTTCGACAGCCGGGCGTTTTCCCTCCAAAAAACTTAGTATATACACCTTTTCTTTCTTTTTTTTCCGCAGGCAGGCAGGCAGGCAGGCAGGCAGGCGTGTGTGTGTGCGCGCGCGTCCCCGTCCCTCCCGAGAGAGAGAGCTGCCCCTTGCCTCTGCCCGCAGGTGCTGGCGGTCCGCTTTCGCTTGCAGCTGGTTGGGCACAGCTGCTGCCGGTGGGAGGGGCCTAAGCTAAGGAGGCCGGGCGGCTGGCGCCCCCCGCGGCTGCGGTCGTTGTCGGGCCGTTGACAGAAGATCAAAGAGCAGGGCCCCCGCCCGGGACTGGCAGGAAGGCAGGCAGGCAGGCAAGAGAGAGGGGGAGCAGAGTCCGGCGGCAGGCCTCTGGCTGCAGGGAGGCCGGCAGCTGCGCGGGTCCCGGGCTCCAGAGGAGAGTCGGCCTGCGCCACTGTGCGCCAGCGGAACGCCCGCGCGTCGGTCCGCGCCTTTGGGGGTATCGCTTCTCGGCCTTTTGGCTAAGATCAAGTGTAGTATCTGTTCTTATCAGTTTAATATCTGATACGTCCCCCATCGGGGGACCACATATTAAACGGATTTTTGGAACAGGGAGCTGGATCAGGAGCTTGCTCCGTCCTCTCCACGCATCGGCCCGGTATTGCAGCGCCTCCGGGAACGGTGCACTACCTTCTCTCAGCGGTGAAAAGACAGACGTAGCTAGCAAGCAAGCGAGGTGGACCGGAGCTCCTTCCTCTCCGGTCTCGTCTCTCGTCCATCCGTGTGTCTCTGTGCCTCTGTGTCTCTCTCTCCCCCTCCCCGTTCCCGTGCTCCCTCCGTGCGCTTTCCCGCGCCTCGACTCTCTCGGCCAGCAGGCCGGCCCCCTTTTCGGCTCCCGTGCGTTTTCCCTCCAAAAAACTTAGTTTTTTCCTCCTTTTCCCTGGGAGGCAGGCGTGGCTGTGTGTGTGTGTGTGTGTGTGTGTGTGTGTGTGTGTGTGTGTGTGTGTGTGTGTCCCCGTCCTTGCAGGCGGGCCCCTTTCGACAGCCGGGCGTTTTCCCTCCAAAAAACTTAGTATATACACCTTTTCTTTCTTTTTTTTCCGCAGGCAGGCAGGCAGGCAGGCAGGCAGGCGTGTGTGTGTGCGCGCGCGTCCCCGTCCCTCCCGAGAGAGAGAGCTGCCCCTTGCCTCTGCCCGCAGGTGCTGGCGGTCCGCTTTCGCTTGCAGCTGGTTGGGCACAGCTGCTGCCGGTGGGAGGGGCCTAAGCTAAAAGGAGGCCGGGCGGCTGGCGCCCCCCGCGGCTGCGGTCGTTGTCGGGCCGTTGACAGAAGATCAAAGAGCAGGGCCCCCGCCCGGGACTGGCAGGAAGGCAGGCAGGCAGGCAAGAGAGAGGGGGAGCAGAGTCCGGCGGCAGGCCTCTGGCTGCAGGGAGGCCGGCAGCTGCGCGGGTCCCGGGCTCCAGAGGAGAGTCGGCCTGCGCCACTGTGCGCCAGCGGAACGCCCGCGCGTCGGTCCGCGCCTTTGGGGGTATCGCTTCTCGGCCTTTTGGCTAAGATCAAGTGTAGTATCTGTTCTTATCAGTTTAATATCTGATACGTCCCCCATCGGGGGACCACATATTAAACGGATTTTTGGAACAGGGAGCTGGATCAGGAGCTTGCTCCGTCCTCTCCACGCATCGGCCCGGTATTGCAGCGCCTCCGGGAACGGTGCACTACCTTCTCTCAGCGGTGAAAAGACAGACGTAGCTAGCAAGCAAGCGAGGTGGACCGGAGCTCCTTCCTCTCCGGTCTCGTCTCTCGTCCATCCGTGTGTCTCTGTGCCTCTGTGTCTCTCTCTCCCCCTCCCCGTTCCCGTGCTCCCTCCGTGCGCTTTCCCGCGCCTCGACTCTCTCGGCCAGCAGGCCGGCCCCCTTTTCGGCTCCCGTGCGTTTTCCCTCCAAAAAACTTAGTTTTTTCCTCCTTTTCCCTGGGAGGCAGGCGTGGCTTGTGTGTGTGTGTGTGTGTGTGTGTGTGTGTGTGTGTGTGTGTGTGTGTGTGTGTCCCCGTCCTTGCAGGCGGGCCCCTTTCGACAGCCGGGCGTTTTCCCTCCAAAAAACTTAGTATATACACCTTTTCTTTCTTTTTTTTCCGCAGGCAGGCAGGCAGGCAGGCAGGCAGGCGTGTGTGTGTGCGCGCGCGTCCCCGTCCCTCCCGAGAGAGAGAGCTGCCCCTTGCCTCTGCCCGCAGGTGCTGGCGGTCCGCTTTCGCTTGCAGCTGGTTGGGCACAGCTGCTGCCGGTGGGAGGGGCCTAAGCTAAGGAGGCCGGGCGGCTGGCGCCCCCCGCGGCTGCGGTCGTTGTCGGGCCGTTGACAGAAGATCAAAGAGCAGGGCCCCCGCCCGGGACTGGCAGGAAGGCAGGCAGGCAGGCAAGAGAGAGGGGGAGCAGAGTCCGGCGGCAGGCCTCTGGCTGCAGGGAGGCCGGCAGCTGCGCGGGTCCCGGGCTCCAGAGGAGAGTCGGCCTGCGCCACTGTGCGCCAGCGGAACGCCCGCGCGTCGGTCCGCGCCTTTGGGGGTATCGCTTCTCGGCCTTTTGGCTAAGATCAAGTGTAGTATCTGTTCTTATCAGTTTAATATCTGATACGTCCCCCATCGGGGGACCACATATTAAACGGATTTTTGGAACAGGGAGCTGGATCAGGAGCTTGCTCCGTCCTCTCCACGCATCGGCCCGGTATTGCAGCGCCTCCGGGAACGGTGCACTACCTTCTCTCAGCGGTGAAAAGACAGACGTAGCTAGCAAGCAAGCGAGGTGGACCGGAGCTCCTTCCTCTCCGGTCTCGTCTCTCGTCCATCCGTGTGTCTCTGTGCCTCTGTGTCTCTCTCTCCCCCTCCCCGTTCCCGTGCTCCCTCCGTGCGCTTTCCCGCGCCTCGACTCTCTCGGCCAGCAGGCCGGCCCCCTTTTCGGCTCCCGTGCGTTTTCCCTCCAAAAAACTTAGTTTTTTCCTCCTTTTCCCTGGGAGGCAGGCGTGGCTTGTGTGTGTGTGTGTGTGTGTGTGTGTGTGTGTGTGTGTGTGTGTGTGTGTGTGTCCCCGTCCTTGCAGGCGGGCCCCTTTCGACAGCCGGGCGTTTTCCCTCCAAAAAACTTAGTATATACACCTTTTCTTTCTTTTTTTTCCGCAGGCAGGCAGGCAGGCAGGCAGGCAGGCGTGTGTGTGTGCGCGCGCGTCCCCGTCCCTCCCGAGAGAGAGAGCTGCCCCTTGCCTCTGCCCGCAGGTGCTGGCGGTCCGCTTTCGCTTGCAGCTGGTTGGGCACAGCTGCTGCCGGTGGGAGGGGCCTAAGCTAAGGAGGCCGGGCGGCTGGCGCCCCCCGCGGCTGCGGTCGTTGTCGGGCCGTTGACAGAAGATCAAAGAGCAGGGCCCCCGCCCGGGACTGGCAGGAAGGCAGGCAGGCAGGCAAGAGAGAGGGGGAGCAGAGTCCGGCGGCAGGCCTCTGGCTGCAGGGAGGCCGGCAGCTGCGCGGGTCCCGGGCTCCAGAGGAGAGTCGGCCTGCGCCACTGTGCGCCAGCGGAACGCCCGCGCGTCGGTCCGCGCCTTTGGGGGTATCGCTTCTCGGCCTTTTGGCTAAGATCAAGTGTAGTATCTGTTCTTATCAGTTTAATATCTGATACGTCCCCCATCGGGGGACCACATATTAAACGGATTTTTGGAACAGGGAGCTGGATCAGGAGCTTGCTCCGTCCTCTCCACGCATCGGCCCGGTATTGCAGCGCCTCCGGGAACGGTGCACTACCTTCTCTCAGCGGTGAAAAGACAGACGTAGCTAGCAAGCAAGCGAGGTGGACCGGAGCTCCTTCCTCTCCGGTCTCGTCTCTCGTCCATCCGTGTGTCTCTGTGCCTCTGTGTCTCTCTCTCCCCCTCCCCGTTCCCGTGCTCCCTCCGTGCGCTTTCCCGCGCCTCGACTCTCTCGGCCAGCAGGCCGGCCCCCTTTTCGGCTCCCGTGCGTTTTCCCTCCAAAAAACTTAGTTTTTTCCTCCTTTTCCCTGGGAGGCAGGCGTGGCTTGTGTGTGTGTGTGTGTGTGTGTGTGTGTGTGTGTGTGTGTGTGTGTGTGTGTGTCCCCGTCCTTGCAGGCGGGCCCCTTTCGACAGCCGGGCGTTTTCCCTCCAAAAAACTTAGTATATACACCTTTTCTTTCTTTTTTTTCCGCAGGCAGGCAGGCAGGCAGGCAGGCAGGCGTGTGTGTGTGCGCGCGCGTCCCCGTCCCTCCCGAGAGAGAGAGCTGCCCCTTGCCTCTGCCCGCAGGTGCTGGCGGTCCGCTTTCGCTTGCAGCTGGTTGGGCACAGCTGCTGCCGGTGGGAGGGGCCTAAGCTAAGGAGGCCGGGCGGCTGGCGCCCCCCGCGGCTGCGGTCGTTGTCGGGCCGTTGACAGAAGATCAAAGAGCAGGGCCCCCGCCCGGGACTGGCAGGAAGGCAGGCAGGCAGGCAAGAGAGAGGGGGAGCAGAGTCCGGCGGCAGGCCTCTGGCTGCAGGGAGGCCGGCAGCTGCGCGGGTCCCGGGCTCCAGAGGAGAGTCGGCCTGCGCCACTGTGCGCCAGCGGAACGCCCGCGCGTCGGTCCGCGCCTTTGGGGGTATCGCTTCTCGGCCTTTTGGCTAAGATCAAGTGTAGTATCTGTTCTTATCAGTTTAATATCTGATACGTCCCCCATCGGGGGACCACATATTAAACGGATTTTTGGAACAGGGAGCTGGATCAGGAGCTTGCTCCGTCCTCTCCACGCATCGGCCCGGTATTGCAGCGCCTCCGGGAACGGTGCACTACCTTCTCTCAGCGGTGAAAAGACAGACGTAGCTAGCAAGCAAGCGAGGTGGACCGGAGCTCCTTCCTCTCCGGTCTCGTCTCTCGTCCATCCGTGTGTCTCTGTGCCTCTGTGTCTCTCTCTCCCCCTCCCCGTTCCCGTGCTCCCTCCGTGCGCTTTCCCGCGCCTCGACTCTCTCGGCCAGCAGGCCGGCCCCCTTTTCGGCTCCCGTGCGTTTTCCCTCCAAAAAACTTAGTTTTTTCCTCCTTTTCCCTGGGAGGCAGGCGTGGCTTGTGTGTGTGTGTGTGTGTGTGTGTGTGTGTGTGTGTGTGTGTGTGTGTGTGTGTCCCCGTCCTTGCAGGCGGGCCCCTTTCGACAGCCGGGCGTTTTCCCTCCAAAAAACTTAGTATATACACCTTTTCTTTCTTTTTTTTCCGCAGGCAGGCAGGCAGGCAGGCAGGCAGGCGTGTGTGTGTGCGCGCGCGTCCCCGTCCCTCCCGAGAGAGAGAGCTGCCCCTTGCCTCTGCCCGCAGGTGCTGGCGGTCCGCTTTCGCTTGCAGCTGGTTGGGCACAGCTGCTGCCGGTGGGAGGGGCCTAAGCTAAGGAGGCCGGGCGGCTGGCGCCCCCCGCGGCTGCGGTCGTTGTCGGGCCGTTGACAGAAGATCAAAGAGCAGGGCCCCCGCCCGGGACTGGCAGGAAGGCAGGCAGGCAGGCAAGAGAGAGGGGGAGCAGAGTCCGGCGGCAGGCCTCTGGCTGCAGGGAGGCCGGCAGCTGCGCGGGTCCCGGGCTCCAGAGGAGAGTCGGCCTGCGCCACTGTGCGCCAGCGGAACGCCCGCGCGTCGGTCCGCGCCTTTGGGGGTATCGCTTCTCGGCCTTTTGGCTAAGATCAAGTGTAGTATCTGTTCTTATCAGTTTAATATCTGATACGTCCCCCATCGGGGGACCACATATTAAACGGATTTTTGGAACAGGGAGCTGGATCAGGAGCTTGCTCCGTCCTCTCCACGCATCGGCCCGGTATTGCAGCGCCTCCGGGAACGGTGCACTACCTTCTCTCAGCGGTGAAAAGACAGACGTAGCTAGCAAGCAAGCGAGGTGGACCGGAGCTCCTTCCTCTCCGGTCTCGTCTCTCGTCCATCCGTGTGTCTCTGTGCCTCTGTGTCTCTCTCTCCCCCTCCCCGTTCCCGTGCTCCCTCCGTGCGCTTTCCCGCGCCTCGACTCTCTCGGCCAGCAGGCCGGCCCCCTTTTCGGCTCCCGTGCGTTTTCCCTCCAAAAAACTTAGTTTTTTCCTCCTTTTCCCTGGGAGGCAGGCGTGGCTTGTGTGTGTGTGTGTGTGTGTGTGTGTGTGTGTGTGTGTGTGTGTGTGTGTGTCCCCGTCCTTGCAGGGGCCCCTTTCGACAGCCGGGCGTTTTCCCTCCAAAAAACTTAGTATATACACCTTTTCTTTCTTTTTTTTCCGCAGGCAGGCAGGCAGGCAGGCAGGCAGGCGTGTGTGTGTGCGCGCGCGTCCCCGTCCCTCCCGAGAGAGAGAGCTGCCCCTTGCCTCTGCCCGCAGGTGCTGGCGGTCCGCTTTCGCTTGCAGCTGGTTGGGCACAGCTGCTGCCGGTGGGAGGGGCCTAAGCTAAGGAGGCCGGGCGGCTGGCGCCCCCCGCGGCTGCGGTCGTTGTCGGGCCGTTGACAGAAGATCAAAGAGCAGGGCCCCCGCCCGGGACTGGCAGGAAGGCAGGCAGGCAGGCAAGAGAGAGGGGGAGCAGAGTCCGGCGGCAGGCCTCTGGCTGCAGGGAGGCCGGCAGCTGCGCGGGTCCCGGGCTCCAGAGGAGAGTCGGCCTGCGCCACTGTGCGCCAGCGGAACGCCCGCGCGTCGGTCCGCGCCTTTGGGGGTATCGCTTCTCGGCCTTTTGGCTAAGATCAAGTGTAGTATCTGTTCTTATCAGTTTAATATCTGATACGTCCCCCATCGGGGGACCACATATTAAACGGATTTTTGGAACAGGGAGCTGGATCAGGAGCTTGCTCCGTCCTCTCCACGCATCGGCCCGGTATTGCAGCGCCTCCGGGAACGGTGCACTACCTTCTCTCAGCGGTGAAAAGACAGACGTAGCTAGCAAGCAAGCGAGGTGGACCGGAGCTCCTTCCTCTCCGGTCTCGTCTCTCGTCCATCCGTGTGTCTCTGTGCCTCTGTGTCTCTCTCTCCCCCTCCCCGTTCCCGTGCTCCCTCCGTGCGCTTTCCCGCGCCTCGACTCTCTCGGCCAGCAGGCCGGCCCCCTTTTCGGCTCCCGTGCGTTTTCCCTCCAAAAAACTTAGTTTTTTCCTCCTTTTCCCTGGGAGGCAGGCGTGGCTTGTGTGTGTGTGTGTGTGTGTGTGTGTGTGTGTGTGTGTGTGTGTGTGTGTGTGTGTCCCCGTCCTTGCAGGCGGGCCCCTTTCGACAGCCGGGCGTTTTCCCTCCAAAAAACTTAGTATATACACCTTTTCTTTCTTTTTTTTCCGCAGGCAGGCAGGCAGGCAGGCAGGCAGGCGTGTGTGTGTGCGCGCGCGTCCCCGTCCCTCCCGAGAGAGAGAGCTGCCCCTTGCCTCTGCCCGCAGGTGCTGGCGGTCCGCTTTCGCTTGCAGCTGGTTGGGCACAGCTGCTGCCGGTGGGAGGGGCCTAAGCTAAGGAGGCCGGGCGGCTGGCGCCCCCCGCGGCTGCGGTCGTTGTCGGGCCGTTGACAGAAGATCAAAGAGCAGGGCCCCCGCCCGGGACTGGCAGGAAGGCAGGCAGGCAGGCAAGAGAGAGGGGGAGCAGAGTCCGGCGGCAGGCCTCTGGCTGCAGGGAGGCCGGCAGCTGCGCGGGTCCCGGGCTCCAGAGGAGAGTCGGCCTGCGCCACTGTGCGCCAGCGGAACGCCCGCGCGTCGGTCCGCGCCTTTGGGGGTATCGCTTCTCGGCCTTTTGGCTAAGATCAAGTGTAGTATCTGTTCTTATCAGTTTAATATCTGATACGTCCCCCATCGGGGGACCACATATTAAACGGATTTTTGGAACAGGGAGCTGGATCAGGAGCTTGCTCCGTCCTCTCCACGCATCGGCCCGGTATTGCAGCGCCTCCGGGAACGGTGCACTACCTTCTCTCAGCGGTGAAAAGACAGACGTAGCTAGCAAGCAAGCGAGGTGGACCGGAGCTCCTTCCTCTCCGGTCTCGTCTCTCGTCCATCCGTGTGTCTCTGTGCCTCTGTGTCTCTCTCTCCCCCTCCCCGTTCCCGTGCTCCCTCCGTGCGCTTTCCCGCGCCTCGACTCTCTCGGCCAGCAGGCCGGCCCCCTTTTCGGCTCCCGTGCGTTTTCCCTCCAAAAAACTTAGTTTTTTCCTCCTTTTCCCTGGGAGGCAGGCGTGGCTTGTGTGTGTGTGTGTGTGTGTGTGTGTGTGTGTGTGTGTGTGTGTGTGTGTGTGTCCCCGTCCTTGCAGGCGGGCCCCTTTCGACAGCCGGGCGTTTTCCCTCCAAAAAACTTAGTATATACACCTTTTCTTTCTTTTTTTTCCGCAGGCAGGCAGGCAGGCAGGCAGGCAGGCGTGTGTGTGTGCGCGCGCGTCCCCGTCCCTCCCGAGAGAGAGAGCTGCCCCTTGCCTCTGCCCGCAGGTGCTGGCGGTCCGCTTTCGCTTGCAGCTGGTTGGGCACAGCTGCTGCCGGTGGGAGGGGCCTAAGCTAAGGAGGCCGGGCGGCTGGCGCCCCCCGCGGCTGCGGTCGTTGTCGGGCCGTTGACAGAAGATCAAAGAGCAGGGCCCCCGCCCGGGACTGGCAGGAAGGCAGGCAGGCAGGCAAGAGAGAGGGGGAGCAGAGTCCGGCGGCAGGCCTCTGGCTGCAGGGAGGCCGGCAGCTGCGCGGGTCCCGGGCTCCAGAGGAGAGTCGGCCTGCGCCACTGTGCGCCAGCGGAACGCCCGCGCGTCGGTCCGCGCCTTTGGGGGTATCGCTTCTCGGCCTTTTGGCTAAGATCAAGTGTAGTATCTGTTCTTATCAGTTTAATATCTGATACGTCCCCCATCGGGGGACCACATATTAAACGGATTTTTGGAACAGGGAGCTGGATCAGGAGCTTGCTCCGTCCTCTCCACGCATCGGCCCGGTATTGCAGCGCCTCCGGGAACGGTGCACTACCTTCTCTCAGCGGTGAAAAGACAGACGTAGCTAGCAAGCAAGCGAGGTGGACCGGAGCTCCTTCCTCTCCGGTCTCGTCTCTCGTCCATCCGTGTGTCTCTGTGCCTCTGTGTCTCTCTCTCCCCCTCCCCGTTCCCGTGCTCCCTCCGTGCGCTTTCCCGCGCCTCGACTCTCTCGGCCAGCAGGCCGGCCCCCTTTTCGGCTCCCGTGCGTTTTCCCTCCAAAAAACTTAGTTTTTTCCTCCTTTTCCCTGGGAGGCAGGCGTGGCTTGTGTGTGTGTGTGTGTGTGTGTGTGTGTGTGTGTGTGTGTGTGTGTGTGTGTGTCCCCGTCCTTGCAGGCGGGCCCCTTTCGACAGCCGGGCGTTTTCCCTCCAAAAAACTTAGTATATACACCTTTTCTTTCTTTTTTTTCCGCAGGCAGGCAGGCAGGCAGGCAGGCAGGCGTGTGTGTGTGCGCGCGCGTCCCCGTCCCTCCCGAGAGAGAGAGCTGCCCCTTGCCTCTGCCCGCAGGTGCTGGCGGTCCGCTTTCGCTTGCAGCTGGTTGGGCACAGCTGCTGCCGGTGGGAGGGGCCTAAGCTAAGGAGGCCGGGCGGCTGGCGCCCCCCGCGGCTGCGGTCGTTGTCGGGCCGTTGACAGAAGATCAAAGAGCAGGGCCCCCGCCCGGGACTGGCAGGAAGGCAGGCAGGCAGGCAAGAGAGAGGGGGAGCAGAGTCCGGCGGCAGGCCTCTGGCTGCAGGGAGGCCGGCAGCTGCGCGGGTCCCGGGCTCCAGAGGAGAGTCGGCCTGCGCCACTGTGCGCCAGCGGAACGCCCGCGCGTCGGTCCGCGCCTTTGGGGGTATCGCTTCTCGGCCTTTTGGCTAAGATCAAGTGTAGTATCTGTTCTTATCAGTTTAATATCTGATACGTCCCCCATCGGGGGACCACATATTAAACGGATTTTTGGAACAGGGAGCTGGATCAGGAGCTTGCTCCGTCCTCTCCACGCATCGGCCCGGTATTGCAGCGCCTCCGGGAACGGTGCACTACCTTCTCTCAGCGGTGAAAAGACAGACGTAGCTAGCAAGCAAGCGAGGTGGACCGGAGCTCCTTCCTCTCCGGTCTCGTCTCTCGTCCATCCGTGTGTCTCTGTGCCTCTGTGTCTCTCTCTCCCCCTCCCCGTTCCCGTGCTCCCTCCGTGCGCTTTCCCGCGCCTCGACTCTCTCGGCCAGCAGGCCGGCCCCCTTTTCGGCTCCCGTGCGTTTTCCCTCCAAAAAACTTAGTTTTTTCCTCCTTTTCCCTGGGAGGCAGGCGTGGCGTGTGTGTGTGTGTGTGTGTGTGTGTGTGTGTGTGTGTGTGTGTGTGTGTGTGTCCCCGTCCTTGCAGGCGGGCCCCTTTCGACAGCCGGGCGTTTTCCCTCCAAAAAACTTAGTATATACACCTTTTCTTTCTTTTTTTTCCGCAGGCAGGCAGGCAGGCAGGCAGGCAGGCGTGTGTGTGTGCGCGCGCGTCCCCGTCCCTCCCGAGAGAGAGAGCTGCCCCTTGCCTCTGCCCGCAGGTGCTGGCGGTCCGCTTTCGCTTGCAGCTGGTTGGGCACAGCTGCTGCCGGTGGGAGGGGCCTAAGCTAAGGAGGCCGGGCGGCTGGCGCCCCCCGCGGCTGCGGTCGTTGTCGGGCCGTTGACAGAAGATCAAAGAGCAGGGCCCCCGCCCGGGACTGGCAGGAAGGCAGGCAGGCAGGCAAGAGAGAGGGGGAGCAGAGTCCGGCGGCAGGCCTCTGGCTGCAGGGAGGCCGGCAGCTGCGCGGGTCCCGGGCTCCAGAGGAGAGTCGGCCTGCGCCACTGTGCGCCAGCGGAACGCCCGCGCGTCGGTCCGCGCCTTTGGGGGTATCGCTTCTCGGCCTTTTGGCTAAGATCAAGTGTAGTATCTGTTCTTATCAGTTTAATATCTGATACGTCCCCCATCGGGGGACCACATATTAAACGGATTTTTGGAACAGGGAGCTGGATCAGGAGCTTGCTCCGTCCTCTCCACGCATCGGCCCGGTATTGCAGCGCCTCCGGGAACGGTGCACTACCTTCTCTCAGCGGTGAAAAGACAGACGTAGCTAGCAAGCAAGCGAGGTGGACCGGAGCTCCTTCCTCTCCGGTCTCGTCTCTCGTCCATCCGTGTGTCTCTGTGCCTCTGTGTCTCTCTCTCCCCCTCCCCGTTCCCGTGCTCCCTCCGTGCGCTTTCCCGCGCCTCGACTCTCTCGGCCAGCAGGCCGGCCCCCTTTTCGGCTCCCGTGCGTTTTCCCTCCAAAAAACTTAGTTTTTTCCTCCTTTTCCCTGGGAGGCAGGCGTGGCGTGTGTGTGTGTGTGTGTGTGTGTGTGTGTGTGTGTGTGTGTGTGTGTGTGTGTCCCCGTCCTTGCAGGCGGGCCCCTTTCGACAGCCGGGCGTTTTCCCTCCAAAAAACTTAGTATATACACCTTTTCTTTCTTTTTTTTCCGCAGGCAGGCAGGCAGGCAGGCAGGCAGGCGTGTGTGTGTGCGCGCGCGTCCCCGTCCCTCCCGAGAGAGAGAGCTGCCCCTTGCCTCTGCCCGCAGGTGCTGGCGGTCCGCTTTCGCTTGCAGCTGGTTGGGCACAGCTGCTGCCGGTGGGAGGGGCCTAAGCTAAGGAGGCCGGGCGGCTGGCGCCCCCCGCGGCTGCGGTCGTTGTCGGGCCGTTGACAGAAGATCAAAGAGCAGGGCCCCCGCCCGGGACTGGCAGGAAGGCAGGCAGGCAGGCAAGAGAGAGGGGGAGCAGAGTCCGGCGGCAGGCCTCTGGCTGCAGGGAGGCCGGCAGCTGCGCGGGTCCCGGGCTCCAGAGGAGAGTCGGCCTGCGCCACTGTGCGCCAGCGGAACGCCCGCGCGTCGGTCCGCGCCTTTGGGGGTATCGCTTCTCGGCCTTTTGGCTAAGATCAAGTGTAGTATCTGTTCTTATCAGTTTAATATCTGATACGTCCCCCATCGGGGGACCACATATTAAACGGATTTTTGGAACAGGGAGCTGGATCAGGAGCTTGCTCCGTCCTCTCCACGCATCGGCCCGGTATTGCAGCGCCTCCGGGAACGGTGCACTACCTTCTCTCAGCGGTGAAAAGACAGACGTAGCTAGCAAGCAAGCGAGGTGGACCGGAGCTCCTTCCTCTCCGGTCTCGTCTCTCGTCCATCCGTGTGTCTCTGTGCCTCTGTGTCTCTCTCTCCCCCTCCCCGTTCCCGTGCTCCCTCCGTGCGCTTTCCCGCGCCTCGACTCTCTCGGCCAGCAGGCCGGCCCCCTTTTCGGCTCCCGTGCGTTTTCCCTCCAAAAAACTTAGTTTTTTCCTCCTTTTCCCTGGGAGGCAGGCGTGGCTTGTGTGTGTGTGTGTGTGTGTGTGTGTGTGTGTGTGTGTGTGTGTGTGTGTGTGTCCCCGTCCTTGCAGGCGGGCCCCTTTCGACAGCCGGGCGTTTTCCCTCCAAAAAACTTAGTATATACACCTTTTCTTTCTTTTTTTTCCGCAGGCAGGCAGGCAGGCAGGCAGGCAGGCGTGTGTGTGTGCGCGCGCGTCCCCGTCCCTCCCGAGAGAGAGAGCTGCCCCTTGCCTCTGCCCGCAGGTGCTGGCGGTCCGCTTTCGCTTGCAGCTGGTTGGGCACAGCTGCTGCCGGTGGGAGGGGCCTAAGCTAAGGAGGCCGGGCGGCTGGCGCCCCCCGCGGCTGCGGTCGTTGTCGGGCCGTTGACAGAAGATCAAAGAGCAGGGCCCCCGCCCGGGACTGGCAGGAAGGCAGGCAGGCAGGCAAGAGAGAGGGGGAGCAGAGTCCGGCGGCAGGCCTCTGGCTGCAGGGAGGCCGGCAGCTGCGCGGGTCCCGGGCTCCAGAGGAGAGTCGGCCTGCGCCACTGTGCGCCAGCGGAACGCCCGCGCGTCGGTCCGCGCCTTTGGGGGTATCGCTTCTCGGCCTTTTGGCTAAGATCAAGTGTAGTATCTGTTCTTATCAGTTTAATATCTGATACGTCCCCCATCGGGGGACCACATATTAAACGGATTTTTGGAACAGGGAGCTGGATCAGGAGCTTGCTCCGTCCTCTCCACGCATCGGCCCGGTATTGCAGCGCCTCCGGGAACGGTGCACTACCTTCTCTCAGCGGTGAAAAGACAGACGTAGCTAGCAAGCAAGCGAGGTGGACCGGAGCTCCTTCCTCTCCGGTCTCGTCTCTCGTCCATCCGTGTGTCTCTGTGCCTCTGTGTCTCTCTCTCCCCCTCCCCGTTCCCGTGCTCCCTCCGTGCGCTTTCCCGCGCCTCGACTCTCTCGGCCAGCAGGCCGGCCCCCTTTTCGGCTCCCGTGCGTTTTCCCTCCAAAAAACTTAGTTTTTTCCTCCTTTTCCCTGGGAGGCAGGCGTGGCGTGTGTGTGTGTGTGTGTGTGTGTGTGTGTGTGTGTGTGTGTGTGTGTGTGTGTCCCCGTCCTTGCAGGCGGGCCCCTTTCGACAGCCGGGCGTTTTCCCTCCAAAAAACTTAGTATATACACCTTTTCTTTCTTTTTTTTCCGCAGGCAGGCAGGCAGGCAGGCAGGCAGGCGTGTGTGTGTGCGCGCGCGTCCCCGTCCCTCCCGAGAGAGAGAGCTGCCCCTTGCCTCTGCCCGCAGGTGCTGGCGGTCCGCTTTCGCTTGCAGCTGGTTGGGCACAGCTGCTGCCGGTGGGAGGGGCCTAAGCTAAGGAGGCCGGGCGGCTGGCGCCCCCCGCGGCTGCGGTCGTTGTCGGGCCGTTGACAGAAGATCAAAGAGCAGGGCCCCCGCCCGGGACTGGCAGGAAGGCAGGCAGGCAGGCAAGAGAGAGGGGGAGCAGAGTCCGGCGGCAGGCCTCTGGCTGCAGGGAGGCCGGCAGCTGCGCGGGTCCCGGGCTCCAGAGGAGAGTCGGCCTGCGCCACTGTGCGCCAGCGGAACGCCCGCGCGTCGGTCCGCGCCTTTGGGGGTATCGCTTCTCGGCCTTTTGGCTAAGATCAAGTGTAGTATCTGTTCTTATCAGTTTAATATCTGATACGTCCCCCATCGGGGGACCACATATTAAACGGATTTTTGGAACAGGGAGCTGGATCAGGAGCTTGCTCCGTCCTCTCCACGCATCGGCCCGGTATTGCAGCGCCTCCGGGAACGGTGCACTACCTTCTCTCAGCGGTGAAAAGACAGACGTAGCTAGCAAGCAAGCGAGGTGGACCGGAGCTCCTTCCTCTCCGGTCTCGTCTCTCGTCCATCCGTGTGTCTCTGTGCCTCTGTGTCTCTCTCTCCCCCTCCCCGTTCCCGTGCTCCCTCCGTGCGCTTTCCCGCGCCTCGACTCTCTCGGCCAGCAGGCCGGCCCCCTTTTCGGCTCCCGTGCGTTTTCCCTCCAAAAAACTTAGTTTTTTCCTCCTTTTCCCTGGGAGGCAGTTGTGTGTGTGTGTGTGTGTGTGTGTGTGTGTGTGTGTGTGTGTGTGTGTGTGTGTGTGTGTGTGTCCCCGTCCTTGCAGGCGGGCCCCTTTCGACAGCCGGGCGTTTTCCCTCCAAAAAACTTAGTATATACACCTTTTCTTTCTTTTTTTTCCGCAGGCAGGCAGGCAGGCAGGCAGGCAGGCGTGTGTGTGTGCGCGCGCGTCCCCGTCCCTCCCGAGAGAGAGAGCTGCCCCTTGCCTCTGCCCGCAGGTGCTGGCGGTCCGCTTTCGCTTGCAGCTGGTTGGGCACAGCTGCTGCCGGTGGGAGGGGCCTAAGCTAAGGAGGCCGGGCGGCTGGCGCCCCCCGCGGCTGCGGTCGTTGTCGGGCCGTTGACAGAAGATCAAAGAGCAGGGCCCCCGCCCGGGACTGGCAGGAAGGCAGGCAGGCAGGCAAGAGAGAGGGGGAGCAGAGTCCGGCGGCAGGCCTCTGGCTGCAGGGAGGCCGGCAGCTGCGCGGGTCCCGGGCTCCAGAGGAGAGTCGGCCTGCGCCACTGTGCGCCAGCGGAACGCCCGCGCGTCGGTCCGCGCCTTTGGGGGTATCGCTTCTCGGCCTTTTGGCTAAGATCAAGTGTAGTATCTGTTCTTATCAGTTTAATATCTGATACGTCCCCCATCGGGGGACCACATATTAAACGGATTTTTGGAACAGGGAGCTGGATCAGGAGCTTGCTCCGTCCTCTCCACGCATCGGCCCGGTATTGCAGCGCCTCCGGGAACGGTGCACTACCTTCTCTCAGCGGTGAAAAGACAGACGTAGCTAGCAAGCAAGCGAGGTGGACCGGAGCTCCTTCCTCTCCGGTCTCGTCTCTCGTCCATCCGTGTGTCTCTGTGCCTCTGTGTCTCTCTCTCCCCCTCCCCGTTCCCGTGCTCCCTCCGTGCGCTTTCCCGCGCCTCGACTCTCTCGGCCAGCAGGCCGGCCCCCTTTTCGGCTCCCGTGCGTTTTCCCTCCAAAAAACTTAGTTTTTTCCTCCTTTTCCCTGGGAGGCAGGCGTGGCTTGTGTGTGTGTGTGTGTGTGTGTGTGTGTGTGTGTGTGTGTGTGTGTGTGTGTGTCCCCGTCCTTGCAGGCGGGCCCCTTTCGACAGCCGGGCGTTTTCCCTCCAAAAAACTTAGTATATACACCTTTTCTTTCTTTTTTTTCCGCAGGCAGGCAGGCAGGCAGGCAGGCAGGCGTGTGTGTGTGCGCGCGCGTCCCCGTCCCTCCCGAGAGAGAGAGCTGCCCCTTGCCTCTGCCCGCAGGTGCTGGCGGTCCGCTTTCGCTTGCAGCTGGTTGGGCACAGCTGCTGCCGGTGGGAGGGGCCTAAGCTAAGGAGGCCGGGCGGCTGGCGCCCCCCGCGGCTGCGGTCGTTGTCGGGCCGTTGACAGAAGATCAAAGAGCAGGGCCCCCGCCCGGGACTGGCAGGAAGGCAGGCAGGCAGGCAAGAGAGAGGGGGAGCAGAGTCCGGCGGCAGGCCTCTGGCTGCAGGGAGGCCGGCAGCTGCGCGGGTCCCGGGCTCCAGAGGAGAGTCGGCCTGCGCCACTGTGCGCCAGCGGAACGCCCGCGCGTCGGTCCGCGCCTTTGGGGGTATCGCTTCTCGGCCTTTTGGCTAAGATCAAGTGTAGTATCTGTTCTTATCAGTTTAATATCTGATACGTCCCCCATCGGGGGACCACATATTAAACGGATTTTTGGAACAGGGAGCTGGATCAGGAGCTTGCTCCGTCCTCTCCACGCATCGGCCCGGTATTGCAGCGCCTCCGGGAACGGTGCACTACCTTCTCTCAGCGGTGAAAAGACAGACGTAGCTAGCAAGCAAGCGAGGTGGACCGGAGCTCCTTCCTCTCCGGTCTCGTCTCTCGTCCATCCGTGTGTCTCTGTGCCTCTGTGTCTCTCTCTCCCCCTCCCCGTTCCCGTGCTCCCTCCGTGCGCTTTCCCGCGCCTCGACTCTCTCGGCCAGCAGGCCGGCCCCCTTTTCGGCTCCCGTGCGTTTTCCCTCCAAAAAACTTAGTTTTTTCCTCCTTTTCCCTGGGAGGCAGGCGTGGCTTGTGTGTGTGTGTGTGTGTGTGTGTGTGTGTGTGTGTGTGTGTGTGTGTGTGTGTCCCCGTCCTTGCAGGCGGGCCCCTTTCGACAGCCGGGCGTTTTCCCTCCAAAAAACTTAGTATATACACCTTTTCTTTCTTTTTTTTCCGCAGGCAGGCAGGCAGGCAGGCAGGCAGGCGTGTGTGTGTGCGCGCGCGTCCCCGTCCCTCCCGAGAGAGAGAGCTGCCCCTTGCCTCTGCCCGCAGGTGCTGGCGGTCCGCTTTCGCTTGCAGCTGGTTGGGCACAGCTGCTGCCGGTGGGAGGGGCCTAAGCTAAGGAGGCCGGGCGGCTGGCGCCCCCCGCGGCTGCGGTCGTTGTCGGGCCGTTGACAGAAGATCAAAGAGCAGGGCCCCCGCCCGGGACTGGCAGGAAGGCAGGCAGGCAGGCAAGAGAGAGGGGGAGCAGAGTCCGGCGGCAGGCCTCTGGCTGCAGGGAGGCCGGCAGCTGCGCGGGTCCCGGGCTCCAGAGGAGAGTCGGCCTGCGCCACTGTGCGCCAGCGGAACGCCCGCGCGTCGGTCCGCGCCTTTGGGGGTATCGCTTCTCGGCCTTTTGGCTAAGATCAAGTGTAGTATCTGTTCTTATCAGTTTAATATCTGATACGTCCCCCATCGGGGGACCACATATTAAACGGATTTTTGGAACAGGGAGCTGGATCAGGAGCTTGCTCCGTCCTCTCCACGCATCGGCCCGGTATTGCAGCGCCTCCGGGAACGGTGCACTACCTTCTCTCAGCGGTGAAAAGACAGACGTAGCTAGCAAGCAAGCGAGGTGGACCGGAGCTCCTTCCTCTCCGGTCTCGTCTCTCGTCCATCCGTGTGTCTCTGTGCCTCTGTGTCTCTCTCTCCCCCTCCCCGTTCCCGTGCTCCCTCCGTGCGCTTTCCCGCGCCTCGACTCTCTCGGCCAGCAGGCCGGCCCCCTTTTCGGCTCCCGTGCGTTTTCCCTCCAAAAAACTTAGTTTTTTCCTCCTTTTCCCTGGGAGGCAGGCGTGGCGTGTGTGTGTGTGTGTGTGTGTGTGTGTGTGTGTGTGTGTGTGTGTGTGTGTGTGTCCCCGTCCTTGCAGGCGGGCCCCTTTCGACAGCCGGGCGTTTTCCCTCCAAAAAACTTAGTATATACACCTTTTCTTTCTTTTTTTTCCGCAGGCAGGCAGGCAGGCAGGCAGGCAGGCGTGTGTGTGTGCGCGCGCGTCCCCGTCCCTCCCGAGAGAGAGAGCTGCCCCTTGCCTCTGCCCGCAGGTGCTGGCGGTCCGCTTTCGCTTGCAGCTGGTTGGGCACAGCTGCTGCCGGTGGGAGGGGCCTAAGCTAAGGAGGCCGGGCGGCTGGCGCCCCCCGCGGCTGCGGTCGTTGTCGGGCCGTTGACAGAAGATCAAAGAGCAGGGCCCCCGCCCGGGACTGGCAGGAAGGCAGGCAGGCAGGCAAGAGAGAGGGGGAGCAGAGTCCGGCGGCAGGCCTCTGGCTGCAGGGAGGCCGGCAGCTGCGCGGGTCCCGGGCTCCAGAGGAGAGTCGGCCTGCGCCACTGTGCGCCAGCGGAACGCCCGCGCGTCGGTCCGCGCCTTTGGGGGTATCGCTTCTCGGCCTTTTGGCTAAGATCAAGTGTAGTATCTGTTCTTATCAGTTTAATATCTGATACGTCCCCCATCGGGGGACCACATATTAAACGGATTTTTGGAACAGGGAGCTGGATCAGGAGCTTGCTCCGTCCTCTCCACGCATCGGCCCGGTATTGCAGCGCCTCCGGGAACGGTGCACTACCTTCTCTCAGCGGTGAAAAGACAGACGTAGCTAGCAAGCAAGCGAGGTGGACCGGAGCTCCTTCCTCTCCGGTCTCGTCTCTCGTCCATCCGTGTGTCTCTGTGCCTCTGTGTCTCTCTCTCCCCCTCCCCGTTCCCGTGCTCCCTCCGTGCGCTTTCCCGCGCCTCGACTCTCTCGGCCAGCAGGCCGGCCCCCTTTTCGGCTCCCGTGCGTTTTCCCTCCAAAAAACTTAGTTTTTTCCTCCTTTTCCCTGGGAGGCAGGCGTGGCTTGTGTGTGTGTGTGTGTGTGTGTGTGTGTGTGTGTGTGTGTGTGTGTGTGTGTCCCCGTCCTTGCAGGCGGGCCCCTTTCGACAGCCGGGCGTTTTCCCTCCAAAAAACTTAGTATATACACCTTTTCTTTCTTTTTTTTCCGCAGGCAGGCAGGCAGGCAGGCAGGCAGGCGTGTGTGTGCGCGCGCGTCCCCGTCCCTCCCGAGAGAGAGAGCTGCCCCTTGCCTCTGCCCGCAGGTGCTGGCGGTCCGCTTTCGCTTGCAGCTGGTTGGGCACAGCTGCTGCCGGTGGGAGGGGCCTAAGCTAAGGAGGCCGGGCGGCTGGCGCCCCCCGCGGCTGCGGTCGTTGTCGGGCCGTTGACAGAAGATCAAAGAGCAGGGCCCCCGCCCGGGACTGGCAGGAAGGCAGGCAGGCAGGCAAGAGAGAGGGGGAGCAGAGTCCGGCGGCAGGCCTCTGGCTGCAGGGAGGCCGGCAGCTGCGCGGGTCCCGGGCTCCAGAGGAGAGTCGGCCTGCGCCACTGTGCGCCAGCGGAACGCCCGCGCGTCGGTCCGCGCCTTTGGGGGTATCGCTTCTCGGCCTTTTGGCTAAGATCAAGTGTAGTATCTGTTCTTATCAGTTTAATATCTGATACGTCCCCCATCGGGGGACCACATATTAAACGGATTTTTGGAACAGGGAGCTGGATCAGGAGCTTGCTCCGTCCTCTCCACGCATCGGCCCGGTATTGCAGCGCCTCCGGGAACGGTGCACTACCTTCTCTCAGCGCCTCCGGGAACGGTGCACTACCTTCTCTCAGCGGTGAAAAGACAGACGTAGCTAGCAAGCAAGCGAGGTGGACCGGAGCTCCTTCCTCTCCGGTCTCGTCTCTCGTCCATCCGTGTGTCTCTGTGCCTCTGTGTCTCTCTCTCCCCCTCCCCGTTCCCGTGCTCCCTCCGTGCGCTTTCCCGCGCCTCGACTCTCTCGGCCAGCAGGCCGGCCCCCTTTTCGGCTCCCGTGCGTTTTCCCTCCAAAAAACTTAGTTTTTTCCTCCTTTTCCCTGGGAGGCAGGCGTGGCTTGTGTGTGTGTGTGTGTGTGTGTGTGTGTGTGTGTGTGTGTGTGTGTGTGTGTGCCCCGTCCTTGCAGGCGGGCCCCTTTCGACAGCCGGGCGTTTTCCCTCCAAAAAACTTAGTATATACACCTTTTCTTTCTTTTTTTTCCGCAGGCAGGCAGGCAGGCAGGCAGGCAGGCGTGTGTGTGTGCGCGCGCGTCCCCGTCCCTCCCGAGAGAGAGAGCTGCCCCTTGCCTCTGCCCGCAGGTGCTGGCGGTCCGCTTTCGCTTGCAGCTGGTTGGGCACAGCTGCTGCCGGTGGGAGGGGCCTAAGCTAAGGAGGCCGGGCGGCTGGCGCCCCCCGCGGCTGCGGTCGTTGTCGGGCCGTTGACAGAAGATCAAAGAGCAGGGCCCCCGCCCGGGACTGGCAGGAAGGCAGGCAGGCAGGCAAGAGAGAGGGGGAGCAGAGTCCGGCGGCAGGCCTCTGGCTGCAGGGAGGCCGGCAGCTGCGCGGGTCCCGGGCTCCAGAGGAGAGTCGGCCTGCGCCACTGTGCGCCAGCGGAACGCCCGCGCGTCGGTCCGCGCCTTTGGGGGTATCGCTTCTCGGCCTTTTGGCTAAGATCAAGTGTAGTATCTGTTCTTATCAGTTTAATATCTGATACGTCCCCCATCGGGACCACATATTAAACGGATTTTTGGAACAGGGAGCTGGATCAGGAGCTTGCTCCGTCCTCTCCACGCATCGGCCCGGTATTGCAGCGCCTCCTCCGGGAACGGTGCACTACCTTCTCTCAGCGGTGAAAAGACAGACGTAGCTAGCAAGCAAGCGAGGTGGACCGGAGCTCCTTCCTCTCCGGTCTCGTCTCTCGTCCATCCGTGTGTCTCTGTGCCTCTGTGTCTCTCTCTCCCCCTCCCCGTTCCCGTGCTCCCTCCGTGCGCTTTCCCGCGCCTCGACTCTCTCGGCCAGCAGGCCGGCCCCCTTTTCGGCTCCCGTGCGTTTTCCCTCCAAAAAACTTAGTTTTTTCCTCCTTTTCCCTGGGAGGCAGGCGTGGCTTGTGTGTGTGTGTGTGTGTGTGTGTGTGTGTGTGTGTGTGTGTGTGTGTGTGTGTGTCCCCGTCCTTGCAGGCGGGCCCCTTTCGACAGCCGGGCGTTTTCCCTCCAAAAAACTTAGTATATACACCTTTTCTTTCTTTTTTTTCCGCAGGCAGGCAGGCAGGCAGGCAGGCAGGCGTGTGTGTGTGCGCGCGCGTCCCCGTCCCTCCCGAGAGAGAGAGCTGCCCCTTGCCTCTGCCCGCAGGTGCTGGCGGTCCGCTTTCGCTTGCAGCTGGTTGGGCACAGCTGCTGCCGGTGGGAGGGGCCTAAGCTAAGGAGGCCGGGCGGCTGGCGCCCCCCGCGGCTGCGGTCGTTGTCGGGCCGTTGACAGAAGATCAAAGAGCAGGGCCCCCGCCCGGGACTGGCAGGAAGGCAGGCAGGCAGGCAAGAGAGAGGGGGAGCAGAGTCCGGCGGCAGGCCTCTGGCTGCAGGGAGGCCGGCAGCTGCGCGGGTCCCGGGCTCCAGAGGAGAGTCGGCCTGCGCCACTGTGCGCCAGCGGAACGCCCGCGCGTCGGTCCGCGCCTTTGGGGGTATCGCTTCTCGGCCTTTTGGCTAAGATCAAGTGTAGTATCTGTTCTTATCAGTTTAATATCTGATACGTCCCCCATCGGGGGACCACATATTAAACGGATTTTTGGAACAGGGAGCTGGATCAGGAGCTTGCTCCGTCCTCTCCACGCATCGGCCCGGTATTGCAGCGCCTCCGGGAACGGTGCACTACCTTCTCTCAGCGGTGAAAAGACAGACGTAGCTAGCAAGCAAGCGAGGTGGACCGGAGCTCCTTCCTCTCCGGTCTCGTCTCTCGTCCATCCGTGTGTCTCTGTGCCTCTGTGTCTCTCTCTCCCCCTCCCCGTTCCCGTGCTCCCTCCGTGCGCTTTCCCGCGCCTCGACTCTCTCGGCCAGCAGGCCGGCCCCCTTTTCGGCTCCCGTGCGTTTTCCCTCCAAAAAACTTAGTTTTTTCCTCCTTTTCCCTGGGAGGCAGGCGTGGCTTGTGTGTGTGTGTGTGTGTGTGTGTGTGTGTGTGTGTGTGTGTGTGTGTGTGTCCCCGTCCTTGCAGGCGGGCCCCTTTCGACAGCCGGGCGTTTTCCCTCCAAAAAACTTAGTATATACACCTTTTCTTTCTTTTTTTTCCGCAGGCAGGCAGGCAGGCAGGCAGGCAGGCGTGTGTGTGTGCGCGCGCGTCCCCGTCCCTCCCGAGAGAGAGAGCTGCCCCTTGCCTCTGCCCGCAGGTGCTGGCGGTCCGCTTTCGCTTGCAGCTGGTTGGGCACAGCTGCTGCCGGTGGGAGGGGCCTAAGCTAAGGAGGCCGGGCGGCTGGCGCCCCCCGCGGCTGCGGTCGTTGTCGGGCCGTTGACAGAAGATCAAAGAGCAGGGCCCCCGCCCGGGACTGGCAGGAAGGCAGGCAGGCAGGCAAGAGAGAGGGGGAGCAGAGTCCGGCGGCAGGCCTCTGGCTGCAGGGAGGCCGGCAGCTGCGCGGGTCCCGGGCTCCAGAGGAGAGTCGGCCTGCGCCACTGTGCGCCAGCGGAACGCCCGCGCCGGTCCGCGCCTTTGGGGGTATCGCTTCTCGGCCTTTTGGCTAAGATCAAGTGTAGTATCTGTTCTTATCAGTTTAATATCTGATACGTCCCCCATCGGGGGACCACATATTAAACGGATTTTTGGAACAGGGAGCTGGATCAGGAGCTTGCTCCGTCCTCTCCACGCATCGGCCCGGTATTGCAGCGCCTCCGGGAACGGTGCACTACCTTCTCTCAGCGGTGAAAAGACAGACGTAGCTAGCAAGCAAGCGAGGTGGACCGGAGCTCCTTCCTCTCCGGTCTCGTCTCTCGTCCATCCGTGTGTCTCTGTGCCTCTGTGTCTCTCTCTCCCCCTCCCCGTTCCCGTGCTCCCTCCGTGCGCTTTCCCGCGCCTCGACTCTCTCGGCCAGCAGGCCGGCCCCCTTTTCGGCTCCCGTGCGTTTTCCCTCCAAAAAACTTAGTTTTTTCCTCCTTTTCCCTGGGAGGCAGGCGTGGCTTGTGTGTGTGTGTGTGTGTGTGTGTGTGTGTGTGTGTGTGTGTGTGTGTGTGTGTGTGTCCCCGTCCTTGCAGGCGGGCCCCTTTCGACAGCCGGGCGTTTTCCCTCCAAAAAACTTAGTATATACACCTTTTCTTTCTTTTTTTTCCGCAGGCAGGCAGGCAGGCAGGCAGGCAGGCGTGTGTGTGTGCGCGCGTCCCCGTCCCTCCCGAGAGAGAGAGCTGCCCCTTGCCTCTGCCCGCAGGTGCTGGCGGTCCGCTTTCGCTTGCAGCTGGTTGGGCACAGCTGCTGCCGGTGGGAGGGGCCTAAGCTAAGGAGGCCGGGCGGCTGGCGCCCCCCGCGGCTGCGGTCGTTGTCGGGCCGTTGACAGAAGATCAAAGAGCAGGGCCCCCGCCCGGGACTGGCAGGAAGGCAGGCAGGCAGGCAAGAGAGAGGGGGAGCAGAGTCCGGCGGCAGGCCTCTGGCTGCAGGGAGGCCGGCAGCTGCGCGGGTCCCGGGCTCCAGAGGAGAGTCGGCCTGCGCCACTGTGCGCCAGCGGAACGCCCGCGCGTCGGTCCGCGCCTTTGGGGGTATCGCTTCTCGGCCTTTTGGCTAAGATCAAGTGTAGTATCTGTTCTTATCAGTTTAATATCTGATACGTCCCCCATCGGGGGACCACATATTAAACGGATTTTTGGAACAGGGAGCTGGATCAGGAGCTTGCTCCGTCCTCTCCACGCATCGGCCCGGTATTGCAGCGCCTCCGGGAACGGTGCACTACCTTCTCTCAGCGGTGAAAAGACAGACGTAGCTAGCAAGCAAGCGAGGTGGACCGGAGCTCCTTCCTCTCCGGTCTCGTCTCTCGTCCATCCGTGTGTCTCTGTGCCTCTGTGTCTCTCTCTCCCCCTCCCCGTTCCCGTGCTCCCTCCGTGCGCTTTCCCGCGCCTCGACTCTCTCGGCCAGCAGGCCGGCCCCCTTTTCGGCTCCCGTGCGTTTTCCCTCCAAAAAACTTAGTTTTTTCCTCCTTTTCCCTGGGAGGCAGGCGTGGCTTGTGTGTGTGTGTGTGTGTGTGTGTGTGTGTGTGTGTGTGTGTGTGTGTGTGTGTGTCCCCGTCCTTGCAGGCGGGCCCCTTTCGACAGCCGGGCGTTTTCCCTCCAAAAAACTTAGTATATACACCTTTTCTTTCTTTTTTTTCCGCAGGCAGGCAGGCAGGCAGGCAGGCAGGCGTGTGTGTGTGCGCGCGCGTCCCCGTCCCTCCCGAGAGAGAGAGCTGCCCCTTGCCTCTGCCCGCAGGTGCTGGCGGTCCGCTTTCGCTTGCAGCTGGTTGGGCACAGCTGCTGCCGGTGGGAGGGGCCTAAGCTAAGGAGGCCGGGCGGCTGGCGCCCCCCGCGGCTGCGGTCGTTGTCGGGCCGTTGACAGAAGATCAAAGAGCAGGGCCCCCGCCCGGGACTGGCAGGAAGGCAGGCAGGCAGGCAAGAGAGAGGGGGAGCAGAGTCCGGCGGCAGGCCTCTGGCTGCAGGGAGGCCGGCAGCTGCGCGGGTCCCGGGCTCCAGAGGAGAGTCGGCCTGCGCCACTGTGCGCCAGCGGAACGCCCGCGCGTCGGTCCGCGCCTTTGGGGGTATCGCTTCTCGGCCTTTTGGCTAAGATCAAGTGTAGTATCTGTTCTTATCAGTTTAATATCTGATACGTCCCCCATCGGGGGACCACATATTAAACGGATTTTTGGAACAGGGAGCTGGATCAGGAGCTTGCTCCGTCCTCTCCACGCATCGGCCCGGTATTGCAGCGCCTCCGGGAACGGTGCACTACCTTCTCTCAGCGGTGAAAAGACAGACGTAGCTAGCAAGCAAGCGAGGTGGACCGGAGCTCCTTCCTCTCCGGTCTCGTCTCTCGTCCATCCGTGTGTCTCTGTGCCTCTGTGTCTCTCTCTCCCCCTCCCCGTTCCCGTGCTCCCTCCGTGCGCTTTCCCGCGCCTCGACTCTCTCGGCCAGCAGGCCGGCCCCCTTTTCGGCTCCCGTGCGTTTTCCCTCCAAAAAACTTAGTTTTTTCCTCCTTTTCCCTGGGAGGCAGGCGTGGCTTGTGTGTGTGTGTGTGTGTGTGTGTGTGTGTGTGTGTGTGTGTGTGTGTGTGTGTGTGTCCCCGTCCTTGCAGGCGGGCCCCTTTCGACAGCCGGGCGTTTTCCCTCCAAAAAACTTAGTATATACACCTTTTCTTTCTTTTTTTTCCGCAGGCAGGCAGGCAGGCAGGCAGGCAGGCGTGTGTGTGTGCGCGCGCGTCCCCGTCCCTCCCGAGAGAGAGAGCTGCCCCTTGCCTCTGCCCGCAGGTGCTGGCGGTCCGCTTTCGCTTGCAGCTGGTTGGGCACAGCTGCTGCCGGTGGGAGGGGCCTAAGCTAAGGAGGCCGGGCGGCTGGCGCCCCCCGCGGCTGCGGTCGTTGTCGGGCCGTTGACAGAAGATCAAAGAGCAGGGCCCCCGCCCGGGACTGGCAGGAAGGCAGGCAGGCAGGCAAGAGAGAGGGGGAGCAGAGTCCGGCGGCAGGCCTCTGGCTGCAGGGAGGCCGGCAGCTGCGCGGGTCCCGGGCTCCAGAGGAGAGTCGGCCTGCGCCACTGTGCGCCAGCGGAACGCCCGCGCGTCGGTCCGCGCCTTTGGGGGTATCGCTTCTCGGCCTTTTGGCTAAGATCAAGTGTAGTATCTGTTCTTATCAGTTTAATATCTGATACGTCCCCCATCGGGGGACCACATATTAAACGGATTTTTGGAACAGGGAGCTGGATCAGGAGCTTGCTCCGTCCTCTCCACGCATCGGCCCGGTATTGCAGCGCCTCCGGGAACGGTGCACTACCTTCTCTCAGCGGTGAAAAGACAGACGTAGCTAGCAAGCAAGCGAGGTGGACCGGAGCTCCTTCCTCTCCGGTCTCGTCTCTCGTCCATCCGTGTGTCTCTGTGCCTCTGTGTCTCTCTCTCCCCCTCCCCGTTCCCGTGCTCCCTCCGTGCGCTTTCCCGCGCCTCGACTCTCTCGGCCAGCAGGCCGGCCCCCTTTTCGGCTCCCGTGCGTTTTCCCTCCAAAAAACTTAGTTTTTTCCTCCTTTTCCCTGGGAGGCAGGCGTGGCTTGTGTGTGTGTGTGTGTGTGTGTGTGTGTGTGTGTGTGTGTGTGTGTGTGTGTGTGTGTGTCCCCGTCCTTGCAGGCGGGCCCCTTTCGACAGCCGGGCGTTTTCCCTCCAAAAAACTTAGTATATACACCTTTTCTTTCTTTTTTTTCCGCAGGCAGGCAGGCAGGCAGGCAGGCAGGCGTGTGTGTGTGCGCGCGCGTCCCCGTCCCTCCCGAGAGAGAGAGCTGCCCCTTGCCTCTGCCCGCAGGTGCTGGCGGTCCGCTTTCGCTTGCAGCTGGTTGGGCACAGCTGCTGCCGGTGGGAGGGGCCTAAGCTAAGGAGGCCGGGCGGCTGGCGCCCCCCGCGGCTGCGGTCGTTGTCGGGCCGTTGACAGAAGATCAAAGAGCAGGGCCCCCGCCCGGGACTGGCAGGAAGGCAGGCAGGCAGGCAAGAGAGAGGGGGAGCAGAGTCCGGCGGCAGGCCTCTGGCTGCAGGGAGGCCGGCAGCTGCGCGGGTCCCGGGCTCCAGAGGAGAGTCGGCCTGCGCCACTGTGCGCCAGCGGAACGCCCGCGCGTCGGTCCGCGCCTTTGGGGGTATCGCTTCTCGGCCTTTTGGCTAAGATCAAGTGTAGTATCTGTTCTTATCAGTTTAATATCTGATACGTCCCCCATCGGGGGACCACATATTAAACGGATTTTTGGAACAGGGAGCTGGATCAGGAGCTTGCTCCGTCCTCTCCACGCATCGGCCCGGTATTGCAGCGCCTCCGGGAACGGTGCACTACCTTCTCTCAGCGGTGAAAAGACAGACGTAGCTAGCAAGCAAGCGAGGTGGACCGGAGCTCCTTCCTCTCCGGTCTCGTCTCTCGTCCATCCGTGTGTCTCTGTGCCTCTGTGTCTCTCTCTCCCCCTCCCCGTTCCCGTGCTCCCTCCGTGCGCTTTCCCGCGCCTCGACTCTCTCGGCCAGCAGGCCGGCCCCCTTTTCGGCTCCCGTGCGTTTTCCCTCCAAAAAACTTAGTTTTTTCCTCCTTTTCCCTGGGAGGCAGGCGTGGCTTGTGTGTGTGTGTGTGTGTGTGTGTGTGTGTGTGTGTGTGTGTGTGTGTGTGTGTGTGTGTCCCCGTCCTTGCAGGCGGGCCCCTTTCGACAGCCGGGCGTTTTCCCTCCAAAAAACTTAGTATATACACCTTTTCTTTCTTTTTTTTCCGCAGGCAGGCAGGCAGGCAGGCAGGCAGGCGTGTGTGTGTGCGCGCGCGTCCCCGTCCCTCCCGAGAGAGAGAGCTGCCCCTTGCCTCTGCCCGCAGGTGCTGGCGGTCCGCTTTCGCTTGCAGCTGGTTGGGCACAGCTGCTGCCGGTGGGAGGGGCCTAAGCTAAGGAGGCCGGGCGGCTGGCGCCCCCCGCGGCTGCGGTCGTTGTCGGGCCGTTGACAGAAGATCAAAGAGCAGGGCCCCCGCCCGGGACTGGCAGGAAGGCAGGCAGGCAGGCAAGAGAGAGGGGGAGCAGAGTCCGGCGGCAGGCCTCTGGCTGCAGGGAGGCCGGCAGCTGCGCGGGTCCCGGGCTCCAGAGGAGAGTCGGCCTGCGCCACTGTGCGCCAGCGGAACGCCCGCGCGTCGGTCCGCGCCTTTGGGGGTATCGCTTCTCGGCCTTTTGGCTAAGATCAAGTGTAGTATCTGTTCTTATCAGTTTAATATCTGATACGTCCCCCATCGGGGGACCACATATTAAACGGATTTTTGGAACAGGGAGCTGGATCAGGAGCTTGCTCCGTCCTCTCCACGCATCGGCCCGGTATTGCAGCGCCTCCGGGAACGGTGCACTACCTTCTCTCAGCGGTGAAAAGACAGACGTAGCTAGCAAGCAAGCGAGGTGGACCGGAGCTCCTTCCTCTCCGGTCTCGTCTCTCGTCCATCCGTGTGTCTCTGTGCCTCTGTGTCTCTCTCTCCCCCTCCCCGTTCCCGTGCTCCCTCCGTGCGCTTTCCCGCGCCTCGACTCTCTCGGCCAGCAGGCCGGCCCCCTTTTCGGCTCCCGTGCGTTTTCCCTCCAAAAAACTTAGTTTTTTCCTCCTTTTCCCTGGGAGGCAGGCGTGGCTTGTGTGTGTGTGTGTGTGTGTGTGTGTGTGTGTGTGTGTGTGTGTGTGTGTGTGTGTCCCCGTCCTTGCAGGCGGGCCCCTTTCGACAGCCGGGCGTTTTCCCTCCAAAAAACTTAGTATATACACCTTTTCTTTCTTTTTTTTCCGCAGGCAGGCAGGCAGGCAGGCAGGCAGGCGTGTGTGTGTGCGCGCGCGTCCCCGTCCCTCCCGAGAGAGAGAGCTGCCCCTTGCCTCTGCCCGCAGGTGCTGGCGGTCCGCTTTCGCTTGCAGCTGGTTGGGCACAGCTGCTGCCGGTGGGAGGGGCCTAAGCTAAGGAGGCCGGGCGGCTGGCGCCCCCCGCGGCTGCGGTCGTTGTCGGGCCGTTGACAGAAGATCAAAGAGCAGGGCCCCCGCCCGGGACTGGCAGGAAGGCAGGCAGGCAGGCAAGAGAGAGGGGGAGCAGAGTCCGGCGGCAGGCCTCTGGCTGCAGGGAGGCCGGCAGCTGCGCGGGTCCCGGGCTCCAGAGGAGAGTCGGCCTGCGCCACTGTGCGCCAGCGGAACGCCCGCGCGTCGGTCCGCGCCTTTGGGGGTATCGCTTCTCGGCCTTTTGGCTAAGATCAAGTGTAGTATCTGTTCTTATCAGTTTAATATCTGATACGTCCCCCATCGGGGGACCACATATTAAACGGATTTTTGGAACAGGGAGCTGGATCAGGAGCTTGCTCCGTCCTCTCCACGCATCGGCCCGGTATTGCAGCGCCTCCGGGAACGGTGCACTACCTTCTCTCAGCGGTGAAAAGACAGACGTAGCTAGCAAGCAAGCGAGGTGGACCGGAGCTCCTTCCTCTCCGGTCTCGTCTCTCGTCCATCCGTGTGTCTCTGTGCCTCTGTGTCTCTCTCTCCCCCTCCCCGTTCCCGTGCTCCCTCCGTGCGCTTTCCCGCGCCTCGACTCTCTCGGCCAGCAGGCCGGCCCCCTTTTCGGCTCCCGTGCGTTTTCCCTCCAAAAAACTTAGTTTTTTCCTCCTTTTCCCTGGGAGGCAGGCGTGGCTTGTGTGTGTGTGTGTGTGTGTGTGTGTGTGTGTGTGTGTGTGTGTGTGTGTGTGTGTGTGTCCCCGTCCTTGCAGGCGGGCCCCTTTCGACAGCCGGGCGTTTTCCCTCCAAAAAACTTAGTATATACACCTTTTCTTTCTTTTTTTTCCGCAGGCAGGCAGGCAGGCAGGCAGGCAGGCGTGTGTGTGTGCGCGCGCGTCCCCGTCCCTCCCGAGAGAGAGAGCTGCCCCTTGCCTCTGCCCGCAGGTGCTGGCGGTCCGCTTTCGCTTGCAGCTGGTTGGGCACAGCTGCTGCCGGTGGGAGGGGCCTAAGCTAAGGAGGCCGGGCGGCTGGCGCCCCCCGCGGCTGCGGTCGTTGTCGGGCCGTTGACAGAAGATCAAAGAGCAGGGCCCCCGCCCGGGACTGGCAGGAAGGCAGGCAGGCAGGCAAGAGAGAGGGGGAGCAGAGTCCGGCGGCAGGCCTCTGGCTGCAGGGAGGCCGGCAGCTGCGCGGGTCCCGGGCTCCAGAGGAGAGTCGGCCTGCGCCACTGTGCGCCAGCGGAACGCCCGCGCGTCGGTCCGCGCCTTTGGGGGTATCGCTTCTCGGCCTTTTGGCTAAGATCAAGTGTAGTATCTGTTCTTATCAGTTTAATATCTGATACGTCCCCCATCGGGGGACCACATATTAAACGGATTTTTGGAACAGGGAGCTGGATCAGGAGCTTGCTCCGTCCTCTCCACGCATCGGCCCGGTATTGCAGCGCCTCCGGGAACGGTGCACTACCTTCTCTCAGCGGTGAAAAGACAGACGTAGCTAGCAAGCAAGCGAGGTGGACCGGAGCTCCTTCCTCTCCGGTCTCGTCTCTCGTCCATCCGTGTGTCTCTGTGCCTCTGTGTCTCTCTCTCCCCCTCCCCGTTCCCGTGCTCCCTCCGTGCGCTTTCCCGCGCCTCGACTCTCTCGGCCAGCAGGCCGGCCCCCTTTTCGGCTCCCGTGCGTTTTCCCTCCAAAAAACTTAGTTTTTTCCTCCTTTTCCCTGGGAGGCAGGCGTGGCTTGTGTGTGTGTGTGTGTGTGTGTGTGTGTGTGTGTGTGTGTGTGTGTGTGTGTGTGTCCCCGTCCTTGCAGGCGGGCCCCTTTCGACAGCCGGGCGTTTTCCCTCCAAAAAACTTAGTATATACACCTTTTCTTTCTTTTTTTTCCGCAGGCAGGCAGGCAGGCAGGCAGGCAGGCGTGTGTGTGTGCGCGCGCGTCCCCGTCCCTCCCGAGAGAGAGAGCTGCCCCTTGCCTCTGCCCGCAGGTGCTGGCGGTCCGCTTTCGCTTGCAGCTGGTTGGGCACAGCTGCTGCCGGTGGGAGGGGCCTAAGCTAAGGAGGCCGGGCGGCTGGCGCCCCCCGCGGCTGCGGTCGTTGTCGGGCCGTTGACAGAAGATCAAAGAGCAGGGCCCCCGCCCGGGACTGGCAGGAAGGCAGGCAGGCAGGCAAGAGAGAGGGGGAGCAGAGTCCGGCGGCAGGCCTCTGGCTGCAGGGAGGCCGGCAGCTGCGCGGGTCCCGGGCTCCAGAGGAGAGTCGGCCTGCGCCACTGTGCGCCAGCGGAACGCCCGCGCGTCGGTCCGCGCCTTTGGGGGTATCGCTTCTCGGCCTTTTGGCTAAGATCAAGTGTAGTATCTGTTCTTATCAGTTTAATATCTGATACGTCCCCCATCGGGGGACCACATATTAAACGGATTTTTGGAACAGGGAGCTGGATCAGGAGCTTGCTCCGTCCTCTCCACGCATCGGCCCGGTATTGCAGCGCCTCCGGGAACGGTGCACTACCTTCTCTCAGCGGTGAAAAGACAGACGTAGCTAGCAAGCAAGCGAGGTGGACCGGAGCTCCTTCCTCTCCGGTCTCGTCTCTCGTCCATCCGTGTGTCTCTGTGCCTCTGTGTCTCTCTCTCCCCCTCCCCGTTCCCGTGCTCCCTCCGTGCGCTTTCCCGCGCCTCGACTCTCTCGGCCAGCAGGCCGGCCCCCTTTTCGGCTCCCGTGCGTTTTCCCTCCAAAAAACTTAGTTTTTTCCTCCTTTTCCCTGGGAGGCAGGCGTGGCTTGTGTGTGTGTGTGTGTGTGTGTGTGTGTGTGTGTGTGTGTGTGTGTGTGTGTGTGTCCCCGTCCTTGCAGGCGGGCCCCTTTCGACAGCCGGGCGTTTTCCCTCCAAAAAACTTAGTATATACACCTTTTCTTTCTTTTTTTTCCGCAGGCAGGCAGGCAGGCAGGCAGGCAGGCGTGTGTGTGTGCGCGCGCGTCCCCGTCCCTCCCGAGAGAGAGAGCTGCCCCTTGCCTCTGCCCGCAGGTGCTGGCGGTCCGCTTTCGCTTGCAGCTGGTTGGGCACAGCTGCTGCCGGTGGGAGGGGCCTAAGCTAAGGAGGCCGGGCGGCTGGCGCCCCCCGCGGCTGCGGTCGTTGTCGGGCCGTTGACAGAAGATCAAAGAGCAGGGCCCCCGCCCGGGACTGGCAGGAAGGCAGGCAGGCAGGCAAGAGAGAGGGGGAGCAGAGTCCGGCGGCAGGCCTCTGGCTGCAGGGAGGCCGGCAGCTGCGCGGGTCCCGGGCTCCAGAGGAGAGTCGGCCTGCGCCACTGTGCGCCAGCGGAACGCCCGCGCGTCGGTCCGCGCCTTTGGGGGTATCGCTTCTCGGCCTTTTGGCTAAGATCAAGTGTAGTATCTGTTCTTATCAGTTTAATATCTGATACGTCCCCCATCGGGGGACCACATATTAAACGGATTTTTGGAACAGGGAGCTGGATCAGGAGCTTGCTCCGTCCTCTCCACGCATCGGCCCGGTATTGCAGCGCCTCCGGGAACGGTGCACTACCTTCTCTCAGCGGTGAAAAGACAGACGTAGCTAGCAAGCAAGCGAGGTGGACCGGAGCTCCTTCCTCTCCGGTCTCGTCTCTCGTCCATCCGTGTGTCTCTGTGCCTCTGTGTCTCTCTCTCCCCCTCCCCGTTCCCGTGCTCCCTCCGTGCGCTTTCCCGCGCCTCGACTCTCTCGGCCAGCAGGCCGGCCCCCTTTTCGGCTCCCGTGCGTTTTCCCTCCAAAAAACTTAGTTTTTTCCTCCTTTTCCCTGGGAGGCAGGCGTGGCTTGTGTGTGTGTGTGTGTGTGTGTGTGTGTGTGTGTGTGTGTGTGTGTGTGTGTGTGTCCCCGTCCTTGCAGGCGGGCCCCTTTCGACAGCCGGGCGTTTTCCCTCCAAAAAACTTAGTATATACACCTTTTCTTTCTTTTTTTTCCGCAGGCAGGCAGGCAGGCAGGCAGGCAGGCGTGTGTGTGTGCGCGCGCGTCCCCGTCCCTCCCGAGAGAGAGAGCTGCCCCTTGCCTCTGCCCGCAGGTGCTGGCGGTCCGCTTTCGCTTGCAGCTGGTTGGGCACAGCTGCTGCCGGTGGGAGGGGCCTAAGCTAAGGAGGCCGGGCGGCTGGCGCCCCCCGCGGCTGCGGTCGTTGTCGGGCCGTTGACAGAAGATCAAAGAGCAGGGCCCCCGCCCGGGACTGGCAGGAAGGCAGGCAGGCAGGCAAGAGAGAGGGGGAGCAGAGTCCGGCGGCAGGCCTCTGGCTGCAGGGAGGCCGGCAGCTGCGCGGGTCCCGGGCTCCAGAGGAGAGTCGGCCTGCGCCACTGTGCGCCAGCGGAACGCCCGCGCGTCGGTCCGCGCCTTTGGGGGTATCGCTTCTCGGCCTTTTGGCTAAGATCAAGTGTAGTATCTGTTCTTATCAGTTTAATATCTGATACGTCCCCCATCGGGGGACCACATATTAAACGGATTTTTGGAACAGGGAGCTGGATCAGGAGCTTGCTCCGTCCTCTCCACGCATCGGCCCGGTATTGCAGCGCCTCCGGGAACGGTGCACTACCTTCTCTCAGCGGTGAAAAGACAGACGTAGCTAGCAAGCAAGCGAGGTGGACCGGAGCTCCTTCCTCTCCGGTCTCGTCTCTCGTCCATCCGTGTGTCTCTGTGCCTCTGTGTCTCTCTCTCCCCCTCCCCGTTCCCGTGCTCCCTCCGTGCGCTTTCCCGCGCCTCGACTCTCTCGGCCAGCAGGCCGGCCCCCTTTTCGGCTCCCGTGCGTTTTCCCTCCAAAAAACTTAGTTTTTTCCTCCTTTTCCCTGGGAGGCAGGCGTGGCTTGTGTGTGTGTGTGTGTGTGTGTGTGTGTGTGTGTGTGTGTGTGTGTGTGTGTGTGTGTCCCCGTCCTTGCAGGCGGGCCCCTTTCGACAGCCGGGCGTTTTCCCTCCAAAAAACTTAGTATATACACCTTTTCTTTCTTTTTTTTCCGCAGGCAGGCAGGCAGGCAGGCAGGCAGGCGTGTGTGTGTGCGCGCGCGTCCCCGTCCCTCCCGAGAGAGAGAGCTGCCCCTTGCCTCTGCCCGCAGGTGCTGGCGGTCCGCTTTCGCTTGCAGCTGGTTGGGCACAGCTGCTGCCGGTGGGAGGGGCCTAAGCTAAGGAGGCCGGGCGGCTGGCGCCCCCCGCGGCTGCGGTCGTTGTCGGGCCGTTGACAGAAGATCAAAGAGCAGGGCCCCCGCCCGGGACTGGCAGGAAGGCAGGCAGGCAGGCAAGAGAGAGGGGGAGCAGAGTCCGGCGGCAGGCCTCTGGCTGCAGGGAGGCCGGCAGCTGCGCGGGTCCCGGGCTCCAGAGGAGAGTCGGCCTGCGCCACTGTGCGCCAGCGGAACGCCCGCGCGTCGGTCCGCGCCTTTGGGGGTATCGCTTCTCGGCCTTTTGGCTAAGATCAAGTGTAGTATCTGTTCTTATCAGTTTAATATCTGATACGTCCCCCATCGGGGGACCACATATTAAACGGATTTTTGGAACAGGGAGCTGGATCAGGAGCTTGCTCCGTCCTCTCCACGCATCGGCCCGGTATTGCAGCGCCTCCGGGAACGGTGCACTACCTTCTCTCAGCGGTGAAAAGACAGACGTAGCTAGCAAGCAAGCGAGGTGGACCGGAGCTCCTTCCTCTCCGGTCTCGTCTCTCGTCCATCCGTGTGTCTCTGTGCCTCTGTGTCTCTCTCTCCCCCTCCCCGTTCCCGTGCTCCCTCCGTGCGCTTTCCCGCGCCTCGACTCTCTCGGCCAGCAGGCCGGCCCCCTTTTCGGCTCCCGTGCGTTTTCCCTCCAAAAAACTTAGTTTTTTCCTCCTTTTCCCTGGGAGGCAGGCGTGGCTTGTGTGTGTGTGTGTGTGTGTGTGTGTGTGTGTGTGTGTGTGTGTGTGTGTGTGTGTCCCCGTCCTTGCAGGCGGGCCCCTTTCGACAGCCGGGCGTTTTCCCTCCAAAAAACTTAGTATATACACCTTTTCTTTCTTTTTTTTCCGCAGGCAGGCAGGCAGGCAGGCAGGCAGGCGTGTGTGTGTGCGCGCGCGTCCCCGTCCCTCCCGAGAGAGAGAGCTGCCCCTTGCCTCTGCCCGCAGGTGCTGGCGGTCCGCTTTCGCTTGCAGCTGGTTGGGCACAGCTGCTGCCGGTGGGAGGGGCCTAAGCTAAGGAGGCCGGGCGGCTGGCGCCCCCCGCGGCTGCGGTCGTTGTCGGGCCGTTGACAGAAGATCAAAGAGCAGGGCCCCCGCCCGGGACTGGCAGGAAGGCAGGCAGGCAGGCAAGAGAGAGGGGGAGCAGAGTCCGGCGGCAGGCCTCTGGCTGCAGGGAGGCCGGCAGCTGCGCGGGTCCCGGGCTCCAGAGGAGAGTCGGCCTGCGCCACTGTGCGCCAGCGGAACGCCCGCGCGTCGGTCCGCGCCTTTGGGGGTATCGCTTCTCGGCCTTTTGGCTAAGATCAAGTGTAGTATCTGTTCTTATCAGTTTAATATCTGATACGTCCCCCATCGGGGGACCACATATTAAACGGATTTTTGGAACAGGGAGCTGGATCAGGAGCTTGCTCCGTCCTCTCCACGCATCGGCCCGGTATTGCAGCGCCTCCGGGAACGGTGCACTACCTTCTCTCAGCGGTGAAAAGACAGACGTAGCTAGCAAGCAAGCGAGGTGGACCGGAGCTCCTTCCTCTCCGGTCTCGTCTCTCGTCCATCCGTGTGTCTCTGTGCCTCTGTGTCTCTCTCTCCCCCTCCCCGTTCCCGTGCTCCCTCCGTGCGCTTTCCCGCGCCTCGACTCTCTCGGCCAGCAGGCCGGCCCCCTTTTCGGCTCCCGTGCGTTTTCCCTCCAAAAAACTTAGTTTTTTCCTCCTTTTCCCTGGGAGGCAGGCGTGGCTGTGTGTGTGTGTGTGTGTGTGTGTGTGTGTGTGTGTGTGTGTGTGTGTGTGTGTGTCCCCGTCCTTGCAGGCGGGCCCCTTTCGACAGCCGGGCGTTTTCCCTCCAAAAAACTTAGTATATACACCTTTTCTTTCTTTTTTTTCCGCAGGCAGGCAGGCAGGCAGGCAGGCAGGCGTGTGTGTGTGCGCGCGCGTCCCCGTCCCTCCCGAGAGAGAGAGCTGCCCCTTGCCTCTGCCCGCAGGTGCTGGCGGTCCGCTTTCGCTTGCAGCTGGTTGGGCACAGCTGCTGCCGGTGGGAGGGGCCTAAGCTAAGGAGGCCGGGCGGCTGGCGCCCCCCGCGGCTGCGGTCGTTGTCGGGCCGTTGACAGAAGATCAAAGAGCAGGGCCCCCGCCCGGGACTGGCAGGAAGGCAGGCAGGCAGGCAAGAGAGAGGGGGAGCAGAGTCCGGCGGCAGGCCTCTGGCTGCAGGGAGGCCGGCAGCTGCGCGGGTCCCGGGCTCCAGAGGAGAGTCGGCCTGCGCCACTGTGCGCCAGCGGAACGCCCGCGCGTCGGTCCGCGCCTTTGGGGGTATCGCTTCTCGGCCTTTTGGCTAAGATCAAGTGTAGTATCTGTTCTTATCAGTTTAATATCTGATACGTCCCCCATCGGGGGACCACATATTAAACGGATTTTTGGAACAGGGAGCTGGATCAGGAGCTTGCTCCGTCCTCTCCACGCATCGGCCCGGTATTGCAGCGCCTCCGGGAACGGTGCACTACCTTCTCTCAGCGGTGAAAAGACAGACGTAGCTAGCAAGCAAGCGAGGTGGACCGGAGCTCCTTCCTCTCCGGTCTCGTCTCTCGTCCATCCGTGTGTCTCTGTGCCTCTGTGTCTCTCTCTCCCCCTCCCCGTTCCCGTGCTCCCTCCGTGCGCTTTCCCGCGCCTCGACTCTCTCGGCCAGCAGGCCGGCCCCCTTTTCGGCTCCCGTGCGTTTTCCCTCCAAAAAACTTAGTTTTTTCCTCCTTTTCCCTGGGAGGCAGGCGTGGCTGTGTGTGTGTGTGTGTGTGTGTGTGTGTGTGTGTGTGTGTGTGTGTGTGTGTGTCCCCGTCCTTGCAGGCGGGCCCCTTTCGACAGCCGGGCGTTTTCCCTCCAAAAAACTTAGTATATACACCTTTTCTTTCTTTTTTTTCCGCAGGCAGGCAGGCAGGCAGGCAGGCAGGCGTGTGTGTGTGCGCGCGCGTCCCCGTCCCTCCCGAGAGAGAGAGCTGCCCCTTGCCTCTGCCCGCAGGTGCTGGCGGTCCGCTTTCGCTTGCAGCTGGTTGGGCACAGCTGCTGCCGGTGGGAGGGGCCTAAGCTAAGGAGGCCGGGCGGCTGGCGCCCCCCGCGGCTGCGGTCGTTGTCGGGCCGTTGACAGAAGATCAAAGAGCAGGGCCCCCGCCCGGGACTGGCAGGAAGGCAGGCAGGCAGGCAAGAGAGAGGGGGAGCAGAGTCCGGCGGCAGGCCTCTGGCTGCAGGGAGGCCGGCAGCTGCGCGGGTCCCGGGCTCCAGAGGAGAGTCGGCCTGCGCCACTGTGCGCCAGCGGAACGCCCGCGCGTCGGTCCGCGCCTTTGGGGGTATCGCTTCTCGGCCTTTTGGCTAAGATCAAGTGTAGTATCTGTTCTTATCAGTTTAATATCTGATACGTCCCCCATCGGGGGACCACATATTAAACGGATTTTTGGAACAGGGAGCTGGATCAGGAGCTTGCTCCGTCCTCTCCACGCATCGGCCCGGTATTGCAGCGCCTCCGGGAACGGTGCACTACCTTCTCTCAGCGGTGAAAAGACAGACGTAGCTAGCAAGCAAGCGAGGTGGACCGGAGCTCCTTCCTCTCCGGTCTCGTCTCTCGTCCATCCGTGTGTCTCTGTGCCTCTGTGTCTCTCTCTCCCCCTCCCCGTTCCCGTGCTCCCTCCGTGCGCTTTCCCGCGCCTCGACTCTCTCGGCCAGCAGGCCGGCCCCCTTTTCGGCTCCCGTGCGTTTTCCCTCCAAAAAACTTAGTTTTTTCCTCCTTTTCCCTGGGAGGCAGGCGTGGCTTGTGTGTGTGTGTGTGTGTGTGTGTGTGTGTGTGTGTGTGTGTGTGTGTGTGTCCCCGTCCTTGCAGGCGGGCCCCTTTCGACAGCCGGGCGTTTTCCCTCCAAAAAACTTAGTATATACACCTTTTCTTTCTTTTTTTTCCGCAGGCAGGCAGGCAGGCAGGCAGGCAGGCGTGTGTGTGTGCGCGCGCGTCCCCGTCCCTCCCGAGAGAGAGAGCTGCCCCTTGCCTCTGCCCGCAGGTGCTGGCGGTCCGCTTTCGCTTGCAGCTGGTTGGGCACAGCTGCTGCCGGTGGGAGGGGCCTAAGCTAAGGAGGCCGGGCGGCTGGCGCCCCCCGCGGCTGCGGTCGTTGTCGGGCCGTTGACAGAAGATCAAAGAGCAGGGCCCCCGCCCGGGACTGGCAGGAAGGCAGGCAGGCAGGCAAGAGAGAGGGGGAGCAGAGTCCGGCGGCAGGCCTCTGGCTGCAGGGAGGCCGGCAGCTGCGCGGGTCCCGGGCTCCAGAGGAGAGTCGGCCTGCGCCACTGTGCGCCAGCGGAACGCCCGCGCGTCGGTCCGCGCCTTTGGGGGTATCGCTTCTCGGCCTTTTGGCTAAGATCAAGTGTAGTATCTGTTCTTATCAGTTTAATATCTGATACGTCCCCCATCGGGGGACCACATATTAAACGGATTTTTGGAACAGGGAGCTGGATCAGGAGCTTGCTCCGTCCTCTCCACGCATCGGCCCGGTATTGCAGCGCCTCCGGGAACGGTGCACTACCTTCTCTCAGCGGTGAAAAGACAGACGTAGCTAGCAAGCAAGCGAGGTGGACCGGAGCTCCTTCCTCTCCGGTCTCGTCTCTCGTCCATCCGTGTGTCTCTGTGCCTCTGTGTCTCTCTCTCCCCCTCCCCGTTCCCGTGCTCCCTCCGTGCGCTTTCCCGCGCCTCGACTCTCTCGGCCAGCAGGCCGGCCCCCTTTTCGGCTCCCGTGCGTTTTCCCTCCAAAAAACTTAGTTTTTTCCTCCTTTTCCCTGGGAGGCAGGCGTGGCTTGTGTGTGTGTGTGTGTGTGTGTGTGTGTGTGTGTGTGTGTGTGTGTGTGTGTGTCCCCGTCCTTGCAGGCGGGCCCCTTTCGACAGCCGGGCGTTTTCCCTCCAAAAAACTTAGTATATACACCTTTTCTTTCTTTTTTTTCCGCAGGCAGGCAGGCAGGCAGGCAGGCAGGCGTGTGTGTGTGCGCGCGCGTCCCCGTCCCTCCCGAGAGAGAGAGCTGCCCCTTGCCTCTGCCCGCAGGTGCTGGCGGTCCGCTTTCGCTTGCAGCTGGTTGGGCACAGCTGCTGCCGGTGGGAGGGGCCTAAGCTAAGGAGGCCGGGCGGCTGGCGCCCCCCGCGGCTGCGGTCGTTGTCGGGCCGTTGACAGAAGATCAAAGAGCAGGGCCCCCGCCCGGGACTGGCAGGAAGGCAGGCAGGCAGGCAAGAGAGAGGGGGAGCAGAGTCCGGCGGCAGGCCTCTGGCTGCAGGGAGGCCGGCAGCTGCGCGGGTCCCGGGCTCCAGAGGAGAGTCGGCCTGCGCCACTGTGCGCCAGCGGAACGCCCGCGCGTCGGTCCGCGCCTTTGGGGGTATCGCTTCTCGGCCTTTTGGCTAAGATCAAGTGTAGTATCTGTTCTTATCAGTTTAATATCTGATACGTCCCCCATCGGGGGACCACATATTAAACGGATTTTTGGAACAGGGAGCTGGATCAGGAGCTTGCTCCGTCCTCTCCACGCATCGGCCCGGTATTGCAGCGCCTCCGGGAACGGTGCACTACCTTCTCTCAGCGGTGAAAAGACAGACGTAGCTAGCAAGCAAGCGAGGTGGACCGGAGCTCCTTCCTCTCCGGTCTCGTCTCTCGTCCATCCGTGTGTCTCTGTGCCTCTGTGTCTCTCTCTCCCCCTCCCCGTTCCCGTGCTCCCTCCGTGCGCTTTCCCGCGCCTCGACTCTCTCGGCCAGCAGGCCGGCCCCCTTTTCGGCTCCCGTGCGTTTTCCCTCCAAAAAACTTAGTTTTTTCCTCCTTTTCCCTGGGAGGCAGGCGTGGCTTGTGTGTGTGTGTGTGTGTGTGTGTGTGTGTGTGTGTGTGTGTGTGTGTGTGTGTCCCCGTCCTTGCAGGCGGGCCCCTTTCGACAGCCGGGCGTTTTCCCTCCAAAAAACTTAGTATATACACCTTTTCTTTCTTTTTTTTCCGCAGGCAGGCAGGCAGGCAGGCAGGCAGGCGTGTGTGTGTGCGCGCGCGTCCCCGTCCCTCCCGAGAGAGAGAGCTGCCCCTTGCCTCTGCCCGCAGGTGCTGGCGGTCCGCTTTCGCTTGCAGCTGGTTGGGCACAGCTGCTGCCGGTGGGAGGGGCCTAAGCTAAGGAGGCCGGGCGGCTGGCGCCCCCCGCGGCTGCGGTCGTTGTCGGGCCGTTGACAGAAGATCAAAGAGCAGGGCCCCCGCCCGGGACTGGCAGGAAGGCAGGCAGGCAGGCAAGAGAGAGGGGGAGCAGAGTCCGGCGGCAGGCCTCTGGCTGCAGGGAGGCCGGCAGCTGCGCGGGTCCCGGGCTCCAGAGGAGAGTCGGCCTGCGCCACTGTGCGCCAGCGGAACGCCCGCGCGTCGGTCCGCGCCTTTGGGGGTATCGCTTCTCGGCCTTTTGGCTAAGATCAAGTGTAGTATCTGTTCTTATCAGTTTAATATCTGATACGTCCCCCATCGGGGGACCACATATTAAACGGATTTTTGGAACAGGGAGCTGGATCAGGAGCTTGCTCCGTCCTCTCCACGCATCGGCCCGGTATTGCAGCGCCTCCGGGAACGGTGCACTACCTTCTCTCAGCGGTGAAAAGACAGACGTAGCTAGCAAGCAAGCGAGGTGGACCGGAGCTCCTTCCTCTCCGGTCTCGTCTCTCGTCCATCCGTGTGTCTCTGTGCCTCTGTGTCTCTCTCTCCCCCTCCCCGTTCCCGTGCTCCCTCCGTGCGCTTTCCCGCGCCTCGACTCTCTCGGCCAGCAGGCCGGCCCCCTTTTCGGCTCCCGTGCGTTTTCCCTCCAAAAAACTTAGTTTTTTCCTCCTTTTCCCTGGGAGGCAGGCGTGGCTGTGTGTGTGTGTGTGTGTGTGTGTGTGTGTGTGTGTGTGTGTGTGTGTGTGTGTGTCCCCGTCCTTGCAGGCGGGCCCCTTTCGACAGCCGGGCGTTTTCCCTCCAAAAAACTTAGTATATACACCTTTTCTTTCTTTTTTTTCCGCAGGCAGGCAGGCAGGCAGGCAGGCAGGCGTGTGTGTGTGCGCGCGCGTCCCCGTCCCTCCCGAGAGAGAGAGCTGCCCCTTGCCTCTGCCCGCAGGTGCTGGCGGTCCGCTTTCGCTTGCAGCTGGTTGGGCACAGCTGCTGCCGGTGGGAGGGGCCTAAGCTAAGGAGGCCGGGCGGCTGGCGCCCCCCGCGGCTGCGGTCGTTGTCGGGCCGTTGACAGAAGATCAAAGAGCAGGGCCCCCGCCCGGGACTGGCAGGAAGGCAGGCAGGCAGGCAAGAGAGAGGGGGAGCAGAGTCCGGCGGCAGGCCTCTGGCTGCAGGGAGGCCGGCAGCTGCGCGGGTCCCGGGCTCCAGAGGAGAGTCGGCCTGCGCCACTGTGCGCCAGCGGAACGCCCGCGCGTCGGTCCGCGCCTTTGGGGGTATCGCTTCTCGGCCTTTTGGCTAAGATCAAGTGTAGTATCTGTTCTTATCAGTTTAATATCTGATACGTCCCCCATCGGGGGACCACATATTAAACGGATTTTTGGAACAGGGAGCTGGATCAGGAGCTTGCTCCGTCCTCTCCACGCATCGGCCCGGTATTGCAGCGCCTCCGGGAACGGTGCACTACCTTCTCTCAGCGGTGAAAAGACAGACGTAGCTAGCAAGCAAGCGAGGTGGACCGGAGCTCCTTCCTCTCCGGTCTCGTCTCTCGTCCATCCGTGTGTCTCTGTGCCTCTGTGTCTCTCTCTCCCCCTCCCCGTTCCCGTGCTCCCTCCGTGCGCTTTCCCGCGCCTCGACTCTCTCGGCCAGCAGGCCGGCCCCCTTTTCGGCTCCCGTGCGTTTTCCCTCCAAAAAACTTAGTTTTTTCCTCCTTTTCCCTGGGAGGCAGGCGTGGCTTGTGTGTGTGTGTGTGTGTGTGTGTGTGTGTGTGTGTGTGTGTGTGTGTGTGTGTGTCCCCGTCCTTGCAGGCGGGCCCCTTTCGACAGCCGGGCGTTTTCCCTCCAAAAAACTTAGTATATACACCTTTTCTTTCTTTTTTTTCCGCAGGCAGGCAGGCAGGCAGGCAGGCAGGCGTGTGTGTGTGCGCGCGCGTCCCCGTCCCTCCCGAGAGAGAGAGCTGCCCCTTGCCTCTGCCCGCAGGTGCTGGCGGTCCGCTTTCGCTTGCAGCTGGTTGGGCACAGCTGCTGCCGGTGGGAGGGGCCTAAGCTAAGGAGGCCGGGCGGCTGGCGCCCCCCGCGGCTGCGGTCGTTGTCGGGCCGTTGACAGAAGATCAAAGAGCAGGGCCCCCGCCCGGGACTGGCAGGAAGGCAGGCAGGCAGGCAAGAGAGAGGGGGAGCAGAGTCCGGCGGCAGGCCTCTGGCTGCAGGGAGGCCGGCAGCTGCGCGGGTCCCGGGCTCCAGAGGAGAGTCGGCCTGCGCCACTGTGCGCCAGCGGAACGCCCGCGCGTCGGTCCGCGCCTTTGGGGGTATCGCTTCTCGGCCTTTTGGCTAAGATCAAGTGTAGTATCTGTTCTTATCAGTTTAATATCTGATACGTCCCCCATCGGGGGACCACATATTAAACGGATTTTTGGAACAGGGAGCTGGATCAGGAGCTTGCTCCGTCCTCTCCACGCATCGGCCCGGTATTGCAGCGCCTCCGGGAACGGTGCACTACCTTCTCTCAGCGGTGAAAAGACAGACGTAGCTAGCAAGCAAGCGAGGTGGACCGGAGCTCCTTCCTCTCCGGTCTCGTCTCTCGTCCATCCGTGTGTCTCTGTGCCTCTGTGTCTCTCTCTCCCCCTCCCCGTTCCCGTGCTCCCTCCGTGCGCTTTCCCGCGCCTCGACTCTCTCGGCCAGCAGGCCGGCCCCCTTTTCGGCTCCCGTGCGTTTTCCCTCCAAAAAACTTAGTTTTTTCCTCCTTTTCCCTGGGAGGCAGGCGTGGCTTGTGTGTGTGTGTGTGTGTGTGTGTGTGTGTGTGTGTGTGTGTGTGTGTGTGTGTGTCCCCGTCCTTGCAGGCGGGCCCCTTTCGACAGCCGGGCGTTTTCCCTCCAAAAAACTTAGTATATACACCTTTTCTTTCTTTTTTTTCCGCAGGCAGGCAGGCAGGCAGGCAGGCAGGCGTGTGTGTGTGCGCGCGCGTCCCCGTCCCTCCCGAGAGAGAGAGCTGCCCCTTGCCTCTGCCCGCAGGTGCTGGCGGTCCGCTTTCGCTTGCAGCTGGTTGGGCACAGCTGCTGCCGGTGGGAGGGGCCTAAGCTAAGGAGGCCGGGCGGCTGGCGCCCCCCGCGGCTGCGGTCGTTGTCGGGCCGTTGACAGAAGATCAAAGAGCAGGGCCCCCGCCCGGGACTGGCAGGAAGGCAGGCAGGCAGGCAAGAGAGAGGGGGAGCAGAGTCCGGCGGCAGGCCTCTGGCTGCAGGGAGGCCGGCAGCTGCGCGGGTCCCGGGCTCCAGAGGAGAGTCGGCCTGCGCCACTGTGCGCCAGCGGAACGCCCGCGCGTCGGTCCGCGCCTTTGGGGGTATCGCTTCTCGGCCTTTTGGCTAAGATCAAGTGTAGTATCTGTTCTTATCAGTTTAATATCTGATACGTCCCCCATCGGGGGACCACATATTAAACGGATTTTTGGAACAGGGAGCTGGATCAGGAGCTTGCTCCGTCCTCTCCACGCATCGGCCCGGTATTGCAGCGCCTCCGGGAACGGTGCACTACCTTCTCTCAGCGGTGAAAAGACAGACGTAGCTAGCAAGCAAGCGAGGTGGACCGGAGCTCCTTCCTCTCCGGTCTCGTCTCTCGTCCATCCGTGTGTCTCTGTGCCTCTGTGTCTCTCTCTCCCCCTCCCCGTTCCCGTGCTCCCTCCGTGCGCTTTCCCGCGCCTCGACTCTCTCGGCCAGCAGGCCGGCCCCCTTTTCGGCTCCCGTGCGTTTTCCCTCCAAAAAACTTAGTTTTTTCCTCCTTTTCCCTGGGAGGCAGGCGTGGCTTGTGTGTGTGTGTGTGTGTGTGTGTGTGTGTGTGTGTGTGTGTGTGTGTGTGTGTCCCCGTCCTTGCAGGCGGGCCCCTTTCGACAGCCGGGCGTTTTCCCTCCAAAAAACTTAGTATATACACCTTTTCTTTCTTTTTTTTCCGCAGGCAGGCAGGCAGGCAGGCAGGCAGGCGTGTGTGTGTGCGCGCGCGTCCCCGTCCCTCCCGAGAGAGAGAGCTGCCCCTTGCCTCTGCCCGCAGGTGCTGGCGGTCCGCTTTCGCTTGCAGCTGGTTGGGCACAGCTGCTGCCGGTGGGAGGGGCCTAAGCTAAGGAGGCCGGGCGGCTGGCGCCCCCCGCGGCTGCGGTCGTTGTCGGGCCGTTGACAGAAGATCAAAGAGCAGGGCCCCCGCCCGGGACTGGCAGGAAGGCAGGCAGGCAGGCAAGAGAGAGGGGGAGCAGAGTCCGGCGGCAGGCCTCTGGCTGCAGGGAGGCCGGCAGCTGCGCGGGTCCCGGGCTCCAGAGGAGAGTCGGCCTGCGCCACTGTGCGCCAGCGGAACGCCCGCGCGTCGGTCCGCGCCTTTGGGGGTATCGCTTCTCGGCCTTTTGGCTAAGATCAAGTGTAGTATCTGTTCTTATCAGTTTAATATCTGATACGTCCCCCATCGGGGGACCACATATTAAACGGATTTTTGGAACAGGGAGCTGGATCAGGAGCTTGCTCCGTCCTCTCCACGCATCGGCCCGGTATTGCAGCGCCTCCGGGAACGGTGCACTACCTTCTCTCAGCGGTGAAAAGACAGACGTAGCTAGCAAGCAAGCGAGGTGGACCGGAGCTCCTTCCTCTCCGGTCTCGTCTCTCGTCCATCCGTGTGTCTCTGTGCCTCTGTGTCTCTCTCTCCCCCTCCCCGTTCCCGTGCTCCCTCCGTGCGCTTTCCCGCGCCTCGACTCTCTCGGCCAGCAGGCCGGCCCCCTTTTCGGCTCCCGTGCGTTTTCCCTCCAAAAAACTTAGTTTTTTCCTCCTTTTCCCTGGGAGGCAGGCGTGGCTTGTGTGTGTGTGTGTGTGTGTGTGTGTGTGTGTGTGTGTGTGTGTGTGTGTGTGTCCCCGTCCTTGCAGGCGGGCCCCTTTCGACAGCCGGGCGTTTTCCCTCCAAAAAACTTAGTATATACACCTTTTCTTTCTTTTTTTTCCGCAGGCAGGCAGGCAGGCAGGCAGGCAGGCGTGTGTGTGTGCGCGCGCGTCCCCGTCCCTCCCGAGAGAGAGAGCTGCCCCTTGCCTCTGCCCGCAGGTGCTGGCGGTCCGCTTTCGCTTGCAGCTGGTTGGGCACAGCTGCTGCCGGTGGGAGGGGCCTAAGCTAAGGAGGCCGGGCGGCTGGCGCCCCCCGCGGCTGCGGTCGTTGTCGGGCCGTTGACAGAAGATCAAAGAGCAGGGCCCCCGCCCGGGACTGGCAGGAAGGCAGGCAGGCAGGCAAGAGAGAGGGGGAGCAGAGTCCGGCGGCAGGCCTCTGGCTGCAGGGAGGCCGGCAGCTGCGCGGGTCCCGGGCTCCAGAGGAGAGTCGGCCTGCGCCACTGTGCGCCAGCGGAACGCCCGCGCGTCGGTCCGCGCCTTTGGGGGTATCGCTTCTCGGCCTTTTGGCTAAGATCAAGTGTAGTATCTGTTCTTATCAGTTTAATATCTGATACGTCCCCCATCGGGGGACCACATATTAAACGGATTTTTGGAACAGGGAGCTGGATCAGGAGCTTGCTCCGTCCTCTCCACGCATCGGCCCGGTATTGCAGCGCCTCCGGGAACGGTGCACTACCTTCTCTCAGCGGTGAAAAGACAGACGTAGCTAGCAAGCAAGCGAGGTGGACCGGAGCTCCTTCCTCTCCGGTCTCGTCTCTCGTCCATCCGTGTGTCTCTGTGCCTCTGTGTCTCTCTCTCCCCCTCCCCGTTCCCGTGCTCCCTCCGTGCGCTTTCCCGCGCCTCGACTCTCTCGGCCAGCAGGCCGGCCCCCTTTTCGGCTCCCGTGCGTTTTCCCTCCAAAAAACTTAGTTTTTTCCTCCTTTTCCCTGGGAGGCAGGCGTGGCTGTGTGTGTGTGTGTGTGTGTGTGTGTGTGTGTGTGTGTGTGTGTGTGTGTGTGTGCCCCGTCCTTGCAGGCGGGCCCCTTTCGACAGCCGGGCGTTTTCCCTCCAAAAAACTTAGTATATACACCTTTTCTTTCTTTTTTTTCCGCAGGCAGGCAGGCAGGCAGGCAGGCAGGCGTGTGTGTGTGCGCGCGCGTCCCCGTCCCTCCCGAGAGAGAGAGCTGCCCCTTGCCTCTGCCCGCAGGTGCTGGCGGTCCGCTTTCGCTTGCAGCTGGTTGGGCACAGCTGCTGCCGGTGGGAGGGGCCTAAGCTAAGGAGGCCGGGCGGCTGGCGCCCCCCGCGGCTGCGGTCGTTGTCGGGCCGTTGACAGAAGATCAAAGAGCAGGGCCCCCGCCCGGGACTGGCAGGAAGGCAGGCAGGCAGGCAAGAGAGAGGGGGAGCAGAGTCCGGCGGCAGGCCTCTGGCTGCAGGGAGGCCGGCAGCTGCGCGGGTCCCGGGCTCCAGAGGAGAGTCGGCCTGCGCCACTGTGCGCCAGCGGAACGCCCGCGCGTCGGTCCGCGCCTTTGGGGGTATCGCTTCTCGGCCTTTTGGCTAAGATCAAGTGTAGTATCTGTTCTTATCAGTTTAATATCTGATACGTCCCCCATCGGGGGACCACATATTAAACGGATTTTTGGAACAGGGAGCTGGATCAGGAGCTTGCTCCGTCCTCTCCACGCATCGGCCCGGTATTGCAGCGCCTCCGGGAACGGTGCACTACCTTCTCTCAGCGGTGAAAAGACAGACGTAGCTAGCAAGCAAGCGAGGTGGACCGGAGCTCCTTCCTCTCCGGTCTCGTCTCTCGTCCATCCGTGTGTCTCTGTGCCTCTGTGTCTCTCTCTCCCCCTCCCCGTTCCCGTGCTCCCTCCGTGCGCTTTCCCGCGCCTCGACTCTCTCGGCCAGCAGGCCGGCCCCCTTTTCGGCTCCCGTGCGTTTTCCCTCCAAAAAACTTAGTTTTTTCCTCCTTTTCCCTGGGAGGCAGGCGTGGCTTGTGTGTGTGTGTGTGTGTGTGTGTGTGTGTGTGTGTGTGTGTGTGTGTGTGTGTCCCCGTCCTTGCAGGCGGGCCCCTTTCGACAGCCGGGCGTTTTCCCTCCAAAAAACTTAGTATATACACCTTTTCTTTCTTTTTTTTCCGCAGGCAGGCAGGCAGGCAGGCAGGCAGGCGTGTGTGTGTGCGCGCGCGTCCCCGTCCCTCCCGAGAGAGAGAGCTGCCCCTTGCCTCTGCCCGCAGGTGCTGGCGGTCCGCTTTCGCTTGCAGCTGGTTGGGCACAGCTGCTGCCGGTGGGAGGGGCCTAAGCTAAGGAGGCCGGGCGGCTGGCGCCCCCCGCGGCTGCGGTCGTTGTCGGGCCGTTGACAGAAGATCAAAGAGCAGGGCCCCCGCCCGGGACTGGCAGGAAGGCAGGCAGGCAGGCAAGAGAGAGGGGGAGCAGAGTCCGGCGGCAGGCCTCTGGCTGCAGGGAGGCCGGCAGCTGCGCGGGTCCCGGGCTCCAGAGGAGAGTCGGCCTGCGCCACTGTGCGCCAGCGGAACGCCCGCGCGTCGGTCCGCGCCTTTGGGGGTATCGCTTCTCGGCCTTTTGGCTAAGATCAAGTGTAGTATCTGTTCTTATCAGTTTAATATCTGATACGTCCCCCATCGGGGGACCACATATTAAACGGATTTTTGGAACAGGGAGCTGGATCAGGAGCTTGCTCCGTCCTCTCCACGCATCGGCCCGGTATTGCAGCGCCTCCGGGAACGGTGCACTACCTTCTCTCAGCGGTGAAAAGACAGACGTAGCTAGCAAGCAAGCGAGGTGGACCGGAGCTCCTTCCTCTCCGGTCTCGTCTCTCGTCCATCCGTGTGTCTCTGTGCCTCTGTGTCTCTCTCTCCCCCTCCCCGTTCCCGTGCTCCCTCCGTGCGCTTTCCCGCGCCTCGACTCTCTCGGCCAGCAGGCCGGCCCCCTTTTCGGCTCCCGTGCGTTTTCCCTCCAAAAAACTTAGTTTTTTCCTCCTTTTCCCTGGGAGGCAGGCGTGGCTTGTGTGTGTGTGTGTGTGTGTGTGTGTGTGTGTGTGTGTGTGTGTGTGTGTGTGTGTCCCCGTCCTTGCAGGCGGGCCCCTTTCGACAGCCGGGCGTTTTCCCTCCAAAAAACTTAGTATATACACCTTTTCTTTCTTTTTTTTCCGCAGGCAGGCAGGCAGGCAGGCAGGCAGGCGTGTGTGTGTGCGCGCGCGTCCCCGTCCCTCCCGAGAGAGAGAGCTGCCCCTTGCCTCTGCCCGCAGGTGCTGGCGGTCCGCTTTCGCTTGCAGCTGGTTGGGCACAGCTGCTGCCGGTGGGAGGGGCCTAAGCTAAGGAGGCCGGGCGGCTGGCGCCCCCCGCGGCTGCGGTCGTTGTCGGGCCGTTGACAGAAGATCAAAGAGCAGGGCCCCCGCCCGGGACTGGCAGGAAGGCAGGCAGGCAGGCAAGAGAGAGGGGGAGCAGAGTCCGGCGGCAGGCCTCTGGCTGCAGGGAGGCCGGCAGCTGCGCGGGTCCCGGGCTCCAGAGGAGAGTCGGCCTGCGCCACTGTGCGCCAGCGGAACGCCCGCGCGTCGGTCCGCGCCTTTGGGGGTATCGCTTCTCGGCCTTTTGGCTAAGATCAAGTGTAGTATCTGTTCTTATCAGTTTAATATCTGATACGTCCCCCATCGGGGGACCACATATTAAACGGATTTTTGGAACAGGGAGCTGGATCAGGAGCTTGCTCCGTCCTCTCCACGCATCGGCCCGGTATTGCAGCGCCTCCGGGAACGGTGCACTACCTTCTCTCAGCGGTGAAAAGACAGACGTAGCTAGCAAGCAAGCGAGGTGGACCGGAGCTCCTTCCTCTCCGGTCTCGTCTCTCGTCCATCCGTGTGTCTCTGTGCCTCTGTGTCTCTCTCTCCCCCTCCCCGTTCCCGTGCTCCCTCCGTGCGCTTTCCCGCGCCTCGACTCTCTCGGCCAGCAGGCCGGCCCCCTTTTCGGCTCCCGTGCGTTTTCCCTCCAAAAAACTTAGTTTTTTCCTCCTTTTCCCTGGGAGGCAGGCGTGGCTTGTGTGTGTGTGTGTGTGTGTGTGTGTGTGTGTGTGTGTGTGTGTGTGTGTGTGTGTCCCCGTCCTTGCAGGCGGGCCCCTTTCGACAGCCGGGCGTTTTCCCTCCAAAAAACTTAGTATATACACCTTTTCTTTCTTTTTTTTCCGCAGGCAGGCAGGCAGGCAGGCAGGCAGGCGTGTGTGTGTGCGCGCGCGTCCCCGTCCCTCCCGAGAGAGAGAGCTGCCCCTTGCCTCTGCCCGCAGGTGCTGGCGGTCCGCTTTCGCTTGCAGCTGGTTGGGCACAGCTGCTGCCGGTGGGAGGGGCCTAAGCTAAGGAGGCCGGGCGGCTGGCGCCCCCCGCGGCTGCGGTCGTTGTCGGGCCGTTGACAGAAGATCAAAGAGCAGGGCCCCCGCCCGGGACTGGCAGGAAGGCAGGCAGGCAGGCAAGAGAGAGGGGGAGCAGAGTCCGGCGGCAGGCCTCTGGCTGCAGGGAGGCCGGCAGCTGCGCGGGTCCCGGGCTCCAGAGGAGAGTCGGCCTGCGCCACTGTGCGCCAGCGGAACGCCCGCGCGTCGGTCCGCGCCTTTGGGGGTATCGCTTCTCGGCCTTTTGGCTAAGATCAAGTGTAGTATCTGTTCTTATCAGTTTAATATCTGATACGTCCCCCATCGGGGGACCACATATTAAACGGATTTTTGGAACAGGGAGCTGGATCAGGAGCTTGCTCCGTCCTCTCCACGCATCGGCCCGGTATTGCAGCGCCTCCGGGAACGGTGCACTACCTTCTCTCAGCGGTGAAAAGACAGACGTAGCTAGCAAGCAAGCGAGGTGGACCGGAGCTCCTTCCTCTCCGGTCTCGTCTCTCGTCCATCCGTGTGTCTCTGTGCCTCTGTGTCTCTCTCTCCCCCTCCCCGTTCCCGTGCTCCCTCCGTGCGCTTTCCCGCGCCTCGACTCTCTCGGCCAGCAGGCCGGCCCCCTTTTCGGCTCCCGTGCGTTTTCCCTCCAAAAAACTTAGTTTTTTCCTCCTTTTCCCTGGGAGGCAGGCGTGGCTTGTGTGTGTGTGTGTGTGTGTGTGTGTGTGTGTGTGTGTGTGTGTGTGTGTGTGTGTCCCCGTCCTTGCAGGCGGGCCCCTTTCGACAGCCGGGCGTTTTCCCTCCAAAAAACTTAGTATATACACCTTTTCTTTCTTTTTTTTCCGCAGGCAGGCAGGCAGGCAGGCAGGCAGGCGTGTGTGTGTGCGCGCGCGTCCCCGTCCCTCCCGAGAGAGAGAGCTGCCCCTTGCCTCTGCCCGCAGGTGCTGGCGGTCCGCTTTCGCTTGCAGCTGGTTGGGCACAGCTGCTGCCGGTGGGAGGGGCCTAAGCTAAGGAGGCCGGGCGGCTGGCGCCCCCCGCGGCTGCGGTCGTTGTCGGGCCGTTGACAGAAGATCAAAGAGCAGGGCCCCCGCCCGGGACTGGCAGGAAGGCAGGCAGGCAGGCAAGAGAGAGGGGGAGCAGAGTCCGGCGGCAGGCCTCTGGCTGCAGGGAGGCCGGCAGCTGCGCGGGTCCCGGGCTCCAGAGGAGAGTCGGCCTGCGCCACTGTGCGCCAGCGGAACGCCCGCGCGTCGGTCCGCGCCTTTGGGGGTATCGCTTCTCGGCCTTTTGGCTAAGATCAAGTGTAGTATCTGTTCTTATCAGTTTAATATCTGATACGTCCCCCATCGGGGGAC